>NW_025334895.1:4136838-4455057 GCF_020171115.1 Neogale vison | reverse complement strand
CAGTAAGTTCTCACCACAGGGATGCATCTGTGCTCAGTTGAGAACTCTAGGACATGTCTGGGTAGCAATCATGAAGTGTCTCATACAGGCCCCTTAGAGGGGATGCGTAGGAAGGTATCTGCTCAGGGAACCTATTTCAGGTGCGTACTCATTCATAACAGTGCTTTTCCTTGGAGGAATGAAGGTAGAACACGGACGGACTAGGGGCACCTTAGGTACTGTGAGTAAAGGGCAGGCTATGGCGCTTAAGCCTGCCAAACACATATTGGATGTTCACCATAAGTGGTGATCCGCACTTAGTTTCTGCGTCTAAAACGCTTCCAACACTGAGAGGGATGTTTGATTTAGGAGGGATTCACTGCAGTGTTACGTCTGTTAAAGAAGGATGCTTTTGGGACTGACTCTGTTGTAACCGCAATAGACGCACATAGCTTGCCAGTCTCCAACGTCTATCCGTTGGACTACAGCAAGTTCTCTTTAAGGGAAACTCCTTCATGCGGAATGTCACTTCACACAGTGTCTTTCCAGTGGAGGAAAGAAGATAGAACAAGGATGGAGCAGAGAGAACGTTGCAACCCGTGAGTGAAGTACAGGGTAATGCACTTAGGCCTCTATTATGCATACTGGAGATTCAACACCAGAGATGTTCCACAGTGTCTACCTCTGCTCAAAACACTTCCAATATATGAGGGAACTGTGCTACAGTAAGTTCTCACGACAGGGATGGTTCTGTGCTCAGTTGGAAACTCTAGGACGTGTCTGGGTAGCAATCATGAAGTGTCTCATACAGACCCCATAGAGGGGATGCGAAGGAAGGTATCTGCTCAGGGAACCTACTACACTTGTGTATTCATTCATAACAGCTTTTCTCCTTTGAGGAATGAAGATAGAACAGTTAAGGACTACGGGCACATTAGGTACTGTGAGTAAATGGCAGGCTATGGCGCTTAAGCCGCCAAACACATATTTGATGTTCCCCACGAGTGGTGATCCGCACTTTGTTTCTGCGTCCAAAACGCTACGAGTACTGAGAGCGAAGTGTGCTTTTGGTGTAATTCATTTCAGTCTTACGTCTGTTAAAGAAGGAAGCTTTGGGACTGACTCTGTGGTAACCGCAATAGGCGCACATAGCTCTCCATTCACAGACATATAACAGTGGGACTATAGCAAGTTCTTTTTAAGGGAAACTCCTTCAGTCGGATAGTCACTTCTCACAGTGTCTTTCCACTGGAGGAAAGAAGATAGAACAAGGACGGTCAGAGAGAACGTTGCAAACCGTGAGTCAAGTACAGGGTAAGGCAATTAGGCCTCTATGAGGCATACTGGAATTACAACAGCGGAGGTGTTCCACAGTGTCTACCTCTGCTCAAAACACTTCCAATATATGAGGGAACTGTGCTACAGTAAGTTCTCACGACAGGGATGCATCTGTGCTCAGGTGAAAATTCTAGGATGTGTCTGGGGAGCAATCAGGAAGAGTCTCATACTGGCCCCTTAGAGGGGATGCGGAGGAAGGTATCTGCTCAGGGAACCTACTTCAGGGACGTACTCATTCATAACAGTGCTTCTCCTTGGAGGAATGAAGGTAGAACACGGACGGACTAGGGGCACATTAGATACTGTGAGTAAAAGGCAGGCTATGGTGCTTAAGTCTGCCAAACACATATTGGATGTTCACTACCAGTGGTGATCCGCATTTAGTTTATGCGTCTAAAACGCTTCCAACACTGAGAGGGAAGTGTGCTTTCGGAGGGATTCACTGCAGTGCTACGTCTGTTAAAGAAGGAAGCTTTTGGGACTGACTCTGTGGTAACCGCAATAGGCGCACATAGCTTTCCAGGCTCCAACGTCTAACCGTTGCACTCTAGCAAGTTCTGTGTAAGGGAAACTCCTTCATGCAGAATGTCACTTCTCACAGTGTCCTTCCAGTGGAGGAAAGAAGATAGAACAAGGACGGAGCAGAGAGAATGTTACAACCCGTAGGTGAAGGAAAGGGTAAGGCACTTAGGCCTCTATGATGCATACTGGAAGTTCAACACATGGGATGTTCCACAGTGTCTACCACTTCTCAAAACACTTCCAATATATGAAGGAGCTGTGCTACAGTAACTTCTCACGACAGGGAAGTGTCTGTGCTCAGTTGGAAAGTGTAGGACGTGTCTGTGTAGCAATTTTGAAGTGTCTCATACAGGCCCCTTAGAGGGGTTTCAGAGGAAGGTATCTGCTCTGGGAATCTACTTCAATTGCGCACTCATTCATAACAGTGTTTCTCCTTTGAGGATGAAGATAAAACAGGGAAGGACTACGGGCACATTAGGTACTGTGAGTAAAGGGCAGGCTATGGCGCTTACCCTCCAAACACATATTGGATGTTCACCACCATTGGTAATCCGCACTTAGTTTCTGCGTCTAAAACGCTTCCAACACTGAGCGGGAAGTGTGCTTTAGGAGGGATTCACTGCAGTGTTACGTCTGTTAAAGAAGGAAGCTTTGGGGACTTACTCTGTGGTAACCGCAATAGGCGTACATAGCTTTCCATTCAAAGTCGTCTAACCGTTGGACTATAGCAAGTTCTGTTTAAGGGAAATTCCTTCAGGTGGATAGCACTTCTCACAGTGTCTTCAGGTGGAGAAAAGAAGATAGAACAAGGACGGAGCAGAGAGAATGTTGCAAACCGTGCGTGAAGTACACGGTAAGTCAATTAGGCCTCTAGGATGCCTCCTGGAAGTTCAACACTTGGGATGTTCCACAGTGTCTAACACTTCTCAAAACACTTCCAATATATGAGAGAACTGTGCTAGTGTAAGTTCTCACGACCGGGAAGCGTCTGCGCTCAGTTGGAAAGTGGAGGACGTGTCTGGGTAGCAATCATGAAGTGTCTCATACAGGCCCCTTAGAGGAGATGCGGAGGAAGGTATCTGCTCTGGGAACCTACTTCAGGTGCGTACTCATTCATAACAGCGTTTCTCCTTTGAGGATGAAGATAGAACAGGGAAGGACTACGGGCACATTAGGTACTGTTAGTAGAGGGCAGGCTATGGCGCTTAGCCTGCCAAACACAAAATGGATGTTCACCACCAGTGGTGATCCGCACTTAGTTTCTGCGTCTAAAACGCTTCCAACACTGAGCGGGAAGTGTGCTTTAGGAGGGATTCACTGCAGTGTTACGTCTGTTAAAGAAGGAAGCTTTTGGGACTGACTCTGTGGTAACCGCATTAGACGCTCATAGCTTTCCAGTCTCAAACGTCTAACTGATAGACTATAGGAAGTTCTGTTTAAGGGAAACTCCTTCATGCGGAATGTTACTTCTCACAGTTTCTTTCCAGTGGAGGAAAGAAGATAGAACAAGGACGGACAGAGAGAACGTTGCAAACCGTGAGTCAAGTACAGGGTAAGGCACTTAGGCCTCTATGATGCATACTGGAATTACAACACCGGAGATGTTCCACAGTGTCTACCTCTTCTCAAAACACTTCCAATATATGAGGGAACTGTGATCCAGTAAGTTCTCACCACAGGGATGCATCTGTGCTCAGTTGAGAACTCTAGGACATGTCTGGGTAGCAATCATGAAGTGTCTCATACAGGCCCCTTAGAGGGGATGCGTAGGAAGGTATCTGCTCAGGGAACCTATTTCAGGTTCGTACTCATTCATAACAGTGCTTCTCTTTGGAGGAATGAAGGTAGAACACGGACGGACTAGGGGCACATTAGGTACTGTGAGTAAAGGGCAGGCTATGGCGCTTAAGCCTGCCAAACACATATTGGATGTTCCCCATAAGTGGTGATCCGCACTTAGTTTCTGAGTCTAAAACGCTTCCAACACTGAGAGGGATGTTTGATTTAGGAGGGATTCACTGCAGTGTCACGTCTGTTAAAGAAGGATGCTTTTGGGACTGACTCTGTTGTAACCGCAATAGACGCACATAGCTTGCCAGTCTCCAACGTCTATCCGTTGGACTACAGCAAGTTCTCTTTAAGGGAAACTCCTTCATGCGGAATGTCACTTCACACAGTGTCTTTCCAGTGGAGGAAAGAAGATAGAACAAGGATGGAGCAGAGAGAACGTTGCAACCCGTGAGTGAAGTACAGGGTAATGCACTTAGGCCTCTATTATGCATACTGGAGATTCAACACCAGAGATGTTCCACAGTGTCTACCTCTGCTCAAAACACTTCCAATATATGAGGGAACTGTGCTACAGTAAGTTCTCACGACAGGGATGGTTCTGTGCTCAGTTGGAAACTCTAGGACGTGTCTGGGTAGCAATCATGAAGTGTCTCATACAGACCCCATAGAGGGGATGCGAAGGAAGGTATCTGCTCAGGGAACCTACTACACTTGTGTATTCATTCATAACAGCTATTCTCCTTTGAGGAATGAAGATAGAACAGTTAAGGACTACGGGCACATTAGGTACTGTGAGTAAATGGCAGGCTATGGCGCTTAAGCCGCCAAACACATATTTGATGTTCCCCACGAGTGGTGATCCGCACTTTGTTTCTGCGTCCAAAACGCTACCAGTACTGAGAGCGAAGTGTGCTTTAGGTGTAATTCATTTCAGTCTTACGTCTGTTAAAGAAGGAAGCTTTGGGACTGACTCTGTGGTAACCACAATAGGCGCACATAGCTCTCCATTCACAGACGTATAACCGTGGGACTATAGCAAGTTCTTTTTAAGGGAAACTCCTTCAGTCGGATAGTCACTTCTCACAGTGTCTTTCCACTGGAGGAAAGAAGATAGAACAAGGACGGTCAGAGAGAACGTTGCAAACCGTGAGTCAAGTACAGGGTAAGGCAATTAGGCCTCTATGAGGCATACTGGAATTACAACAGCGGAGGTGTTCCACAGTGTCTACCTCTGCTCAAAACACTTCCAATATATGAGGGAACTGTGCTACAGTAAGTTCTCACGACAGGGATGCATCTGTGCTCAGGTGGAAACTCTAGGATGTGTCTGGGGAGCAATCATGAAGTGTCTCATACAGGCCCCTTAGAGGGGATGCGAAGGAAGGTATCTGCTCAGGGAACCTACTTCAGGGGCGTACTCATTCATAACAGTGCTCCTCCTTGGAGGAATGAAGGTAGAACACGGACGGACTACGGGCACATTAGGTACTGTGAGTAAAGGGCAGGCTATGGCGCTTAAGTCTGCCAAACACATATTGGATGTTCACCACCAGTGGTGATCCGCACTTAGTTTCTGCGTCTGAAACGCTTCCAACACTGAGAGGGAAGTGTGCTTTAGGAGGGCTTCACTGGAGTTTGACGTCTGTTAAAGTAGGAAGCTTTGGGGACTGACTCTGTGGTAATCGCAGTAGACGCACATAGCTTTCCAGTCTCCGACGTCTAACCGTTGGACTATAGCAAGTTCTGTGTAAGGGAAACTCCTTCATGCGGAATGTCACTTCTCACAGTGTCTTTCCAGTGGAGGAAAGAAGATAGAACAAGGACGGACCGAGAGAAAGTTGCAAACCGTGAGTCAAGTACAGGGTAAGGCACATAGGACTCTATGATGCATACTGGAATTACAACACCGGAGATGTTCCACAGTGTCTACCTCTTCTCAAAACACTTGCAATATATGAGGGAACTGTGCTACAGTAAGTTCTCAGGACAGGGATGCATCTGTGCTCAGGTGAAAATTCTAGGATGTGTCTGGGGAGCAATCAGGAAGAGTCTCATACTGGCCCCTTAGAGGGGATGCGGAGGAAGGTATCTGCTCAGGGAACCTACTTCAGGGGCGTACTCATTCATAACAGTGCTTCTCCTTGGAGGAATGAAGGTAGAACACGGACGGACTAGGGGCACATTAGATACTGTGAGTAAAAGGCAGGCTATGGCACTTAAGTCTGCCAAACACATATTGGATGTTCACTACCAGTGGTGATCCGCATTTAGTTTATGCGTCTAAAACGCTTCCAACACTATGAAGGAAGTGTGCTTTCGGAGGGATTCACTGCAGTGCTACGTCTGTTAAAGAAGGAAGCTTTTGGGACTGACTCTGTGGTAACCGCAATAGGCGCACATAGCTTTCCAGGCTCCAACGTCTAACCGTTGCACTCTAGCAAGTTCTGTGTAAGGGAAACTCCTTCATGCAGAATGTCACTTCTCACAGTGTCATTCCAGTGGAGGAAAGAAGATAGAACAAGGACGGAGCAGAGAGAATGTTACAACCCGTAGGTGAAGGAAAGGGTAAGGCACTTAGGCCTCTATGATGCATACTGGAAGTTCAACACATGGGATGTTCCACAGTGTCTACCACTTCTCAAAACACTTCCAATATATGAAGGAGCTGTGCTACAGTAACTTCTCACGACAGGGAAGCGTCTGTGCTCAGTTGGAAAGTGTAGGACGTGTCTGTGTAGCAATTTTGAAGTGTCTCATACAGGCCCCTTAGAGGGGTTTCGGAGGAAGGTATCTGCTCTGGGAACCTACTTCAGGTGCGCACTCATTCATAACAGTGTTTCTCCTTTGAGGATGAAGATAAAACAGGGAAGGACTACGGGCACATTAGGTACTGTGAGTAAAGGGCAGGCTATGGCGCTTACCCTCCAAACACATATTGGATGTTCACCACCATTGGTAATCCGCACTTAGTTTCTGCGTCTAAAACGCTTCCAACACTGAGAGGGAAGTGTGCTTTAGGAGGGATTCACTGCAGTGTTACGTCTGTTAAAGAAGGAAGCTTTGGGGACTTACTCTGTGGTAACCGCAATAGGCGTACATAGCTTTCCATTCAAAGTCGTCTAACCGTTGGACTATAGCAAGTTCTGTTTAAGGGAAATTCCTTCAGGTGGATAGCACTTCTCACAGTGTCTTCAAGTGGAGAAAAGAAGATAGAACAAGGACGGAGCAGAGAGAATGTTGCAAACCGTGCGTGAAGTACAGGGTAAGTCAATTAGGCCTCTAAGATGCCTCCTGGAAGTTCAACACTTGGGATGTTCCACAGTGTCTAACACTTCTCAAAACACTTCCAATATATGAGAGAACTGTGCTAGTGTAAGTTCTCACGACCGGGAAGCGTCTGCGCTCAGTTGGAAAGTGGAGGACGTGTCTGGGTAGCAATCATGAAGTGTCTCATACAGGCCCCTTAGAGGAGATGCGGAGGAAGGTATCTGCTCTGGGAACCTACTTCAGGTGCGTACTCATTCATAACAGCGTTTCTCCTTTGAGGATGAAGATAGAACAGGGAAGGACTACGGGCACATTAGGTACTGTTAGTAGAGGGCAGGCTATGGCGCTTAGCCTGCCAAACACAAAATGGATGTTCACCACCAGTGGTGATCCGCACTTAGTTTCTGCGTCTAAAACGCTTCCAACACTGAGCGGGAAGTGTGCTTTAGGAGGGATTCACTGCAGTGTTACGTCTGTTAAAGAAGGAAGCTTTTGGGACTGACTCTGTGGTAACCGCATTAGACGCTCATAGCTTTCCAGTCTCAAACGTCTAACTGATAGACTATAGGAAGTTCTGTTTAAGGGAAACTCCTTCATGCGGAATGTTACTTCTCACAGTTTCTTTCCAGTGGAGGAAAGAAGATAGAACAAGGACGGACAGAGAGAACGTTGCAAACCGTGAGTCAAGTACAGGGTAAGGCACTTAGGCCTCTATGATGCATACTGGAATTACAACACCGGAGATGTTCCACAGTGTCTACCTCTTCTCAAAACACTTCCAATATATGAGGGAACTGTGATCCAGTAAGTTCTCACCACAGGGATGCATCTGTGCTCAGTTGAGAACTCTAGGACATGTCTGGGTAGCAATCATGAAGTGTCTCATACAGGCCCCTTAGAGGGGATGCGTAGGAAGGTATCTGCTCAGGGAACCTATTTCAGGTGCGTACTCATTCATAACAGTGCTTCTCCTTGGAGGAATGAAGGTAGAACACGGACGGACTAGGGGCACATTAGGTACTGTGAGTAAAGGGCAGGCTATGGCGCTTAAGCCTGCCAAACACATATTGGATGTTCACCATAAGTGGTGATCCGCACTTAGTTTCTGCGTCTAAAACGCTTCCAACACTGAGAGGGATGTTTGATTTAGGAGGGATTCACTGCAGTGTTACGTCTGTTAAAGAAGGATGCTTTTGGGACTGACTCTGTTGTAACCGCAATAGACGCACATAGCTTGCCAGTCTCCAACGTCTATCCGTTGGACTACAGCAAGTTCTCTTTAAGGGAAACTCCTTCATGCGGAATGTCACTTCACACAGTGTCTTTCCAGTGGAGGAAAGAAGATAGAACAAGGATGGAGCAGAGAGAACGTTGCAACCCGTGAGTGAAGTACAGGGTAATGCACTTAGGCCTCTATTATGCATACTGGAGATTCAACACCAGAGATGTTCCACAGTGTCTACCTCTGCTCAAAACACTTCCAATATATGAGGGAACTGTGCTACAGTAAGTTCTCACGACAGGGATGGTTCTGTGCTCAGTTGGAAACTCTAGGACGTGTCTGGGTAGCAATCATGAAGTGTCTCATACAGACCCCATAGAGGGGATGCGAAGGAAGGTATCTGCTCAGGGAACCTACTACACTTGTGTATTCATTCATAACAGCTATTCTCCTTTGAGGAATGAAGATAGAACAGTTAAGGACTACGGGCACATTAGGTACTGTGAGTAAATGGCAGGCTATGGCGCTTAAGCCGCCAAACACATATTTGATGTTCCCCACGAGTGGTGATCCGCACTTTGTTTCTGCGTCCAAAACGCTACCAGTACTGAGAGCGAAGTGTGCTTTAGGTGTAATTCATTTCAGTCTTACGTCTGTTAAAGTAGGAAGCTTTGGGACTGACTCTGTGGTAACCGCAATAGTCGCACATAACTCTCCATTCACAGACGTCTAACCGTGGGACTATAGCAAGTTCTTTTTAAGGGAAACTCCTTCAGTCGGATAGTCACTTCTCACAGTGTCTTTCCACTGGAGGAAAGAAGATAGAACAAGGACGGTCAGAGAGAACGTTGCAAACCGTGAGTCAAGTACAGGGTAAGGCAATTAGGCCTCTATGAGGCATACTGGAATTACAACAGCGGAGGTGTTCCACAGTGTCTACCTCTGCTCAAAACACTTCCAATATATGAGGGAACTGTGCTACAGTAAGTTCTCACGACAGGGATGCATCTGTGCTCAGGTGGAAACTCTAGGATGTGTCTGGGGAGCAATCATGAAGTGTCTCATACAGGCCCCTTAGAGGGGATGCGAAGGAAGGTATCTGCTCAGGGAACCTACTTCAGGGGCGTACTCATTCATAACAGTGCTCCTCCTTGGAGGAATGAAGGTAGAACACGGACGGACTACAGGCACATTAGGTACTGTGAGTAAAGGGCAGGCTATGGCGCTTAAGTCTGCCAAACACATATTGGATGTTCACCACCAGTGGTGATCCGCACTTAGTTTCTGCGTCTGAAACGCTTCCAACACTGAGAGGGAAGTGTGCTTTAGGAGGGCATCACTGGAGTTTGACGTCTGTTAAAGTAGGAAGCTTTGGGGACTGACTCTGTGGTAATCGCAGTAGACGCACATAGCTTTCCAGTCTCCGACGTCTAACCGTTGGACTATAGCAAGTTCTGTGTAAGGGAAACTCCTTCATGCAGAATGTCACTTCTCACAGTGTCTTTCCAGTGGAGGAAAGAAGATAGAACAAGGACAGACCGAGAGAAAGTTGCAAACCGTGAGTCAAGTACAGGGTAAGGCACATAGGACTCTATGATGCATACTGGAATTACAACACCGGAGATGTTCCACAGTGTCTACCTCTTCTCAAAACACTTGCAATATATGAGGGAACTGTGCTACAGTAAGTTCTCACGACAGGGATGCATCTGTGCTCAGGTGAAAATTCTAGGATGTGTCTGGGGAGCAATCAGGAAGAGTCTCATACTGGCCCCTTAGAGGGGATGCGGAGGAAGGTATCTGCTCAGGGAACCTACTTCAGGGGCGTACTCATTCATAACAGTGCTTCTCCTTGGAGGAATGAAGGTAGAACACGGACGGACTAGGGGCACATTAGATACTGTGAGTAAAAGGCAGGCTATGGCGCTTAAGTCTGCCAAACACATATTGGATGTTCACTACCAGTGGTGATCCGCATTTAGTTTATGCGTCTAAAACGCTTCCAACACTGAGAAGGAAGTGTGCTTTCGGAGGGATTCACTGCAGTGCTACGTCTGTTAAAGAAGGAAGCTTTTGGGACTGACTCTGTGGTAACCGCAATAGGCGCACATAGCTTTCCAGGCTCCAACGTCTAACCGTTGCACTCTAGCAAGTTCTGTGTAAGGGAAACTCCTTCATGCAGAATGTCACTTCTCACAGTGTCATTCCAGTGGAGGAAAGAAGATAGAACAAGGACGGAGCAGAGAGAATGTTACAACCCGTAGGTGAAGGAAAGGGTAAGGCACTTAGGCCTCTATGATGCATACTGGAAGTTCAACACATGGGATGTTCCACAGTGTCTACCACTTCTCAAAACACTTCCAATATATGAAGGAGCTGTGCTACAGTAACTTCTCACGACAGGGAAGCGTCTGTGCTCAGTTGGAAAGTGTAGGACGTGTCTGTGTAGCAATTTTGAAGTGTCTCATACAGGCCCCTTAGAGGGGTTTCGGAGGAAGGTATCTGCTCTGGGAACCTACTTCAGGTGCGCACTCATTCATAACAGTGTTTCTCCTTTGAGGATGAAGATAAAACAGGGAAGGACTACGGGCACATTAGGTACTGTGAGTAAAGGGCAGGCTATGGCGCTTACCCTCCAAACACATATTGGATGTTCACCACCATTGGTAATCCGCACTTAGTTTCTGCGTCTAAAACGCTTCCAACACTGAGAGGGAAGTGTGCTTTAGGAGGGATTCACTGCAGTGTTACGTCTGTTAAAGAAGGAAGCTTTGGGGACTTACTCTGTGGTAACCGCAATAGGCGTACATAGCTTTCCATTCAAAGTCGTCTAACCGTTGGACTATAGCAAGTTCTGTTTAAGGGAAATTCCTTCAGGTGGATAGCACTTCTCACAGTGTCTTCAAGTGGAGAAAAGAAGATAGAACAAGGACGGAGCAGAGAGAATGTTGCAAACCGTGCGTGAAGTACAGGGTAAGTCAATTAGGCCTCTAAGATGCCTCCTGGAAGTTCAACACTTGGGATGTTCCACAGTGTCTAACACTTCTCAAAACACTTCCAATATAAGAGAGAACTGTGCTAGAGTAAGTTCTCACGACCGGGAAGCGTCTGCGCTCAGTTGGAAAGTGGAGGACGTGTCTGGGTAGCAATCATGAAGTGTCTCATACAGGCCCCTTAGAGGAGATGCGGAGGAAGGTATCTGCTCTGGGAACCTACTTCAGGTGCGTACTCATTCATAACAGCGTTTCTCCTTTGAGGATGAAGATAGAACAGGGAAGGACTACGGGCACATTAGGTACTGTTAGTAGAGGGCAGGCTATGGCGCTTAGCCTGCCAAACACAAAATGGATGTTCACCACCAGTGGTGATCCGCACTTAGTTTCTGCGTCTAAAACGCTTCCAACACTGAGCGGGAAGTGTGCTTTAGGAGGGATTCACTGCAGTGTTACGTCTGTTAAAGAAGGAAGCTTTTGGGACTGACTCTGTGGTAACCGCATTAGACGCTCATAGCTTTCCAGTCTCAAACGTCTAACTGATAGACTATAGGAAGTTCTGTTTAAGGGAAACTCCTTCATGCGGAATGTTACTTCTCACAGTTTCTTTCCAGTGGAGGAAAGAAGATAGAACAAGGACGGACAGAGAGAACGTTGCAAACCGTGAGTCAAGTACAGGGTAAGGCACTTAGGCCTCTATGATGCATACTGGAATTACAACACCGGAGATGTTCCACAGTGTCTACCTCTTCTCAAAACACTTCCAATATATGAGGGAACTGTGATCCAGTAAGTTCTCACCACAGGGATGCATCTGTGCTCAGTTGAGAACTCTAGGACATGTCTGGGTAGCAATCATGAAGTGTCTCATACAGGCCCCTTAGAGGGGATGCGTAGGAAGGTATCTGCTCAGGGAACCTATTTCAGGTGCGTACTCATTCATAACAGTGCTTCTCCTTGGAGGAATGAAGGTAGAACACGGACGGACTAGGGGCACATTAGGTACTGTGAGTAAAGGGCAGGCTATGGCGCTTAAGCCTGCCAAACACATATTGGATGTTCACCATAAGTGGTGATCCGCACTTAGTTTCTGCGTCTAAAACGCTTCCAACACTGAGAGGGATGTTTGATTTAGGAGGGATTCACTGCAGTGTTACGTCTGTTAAAGAAGGATGCTTTTGGGACTGACTCTGTTGTAACCGCAATAGACGCACATAGCTTGCCAGTCTCCAACGTCTATCCGTTGGACTACAGCAAGTTCTCTTTAAGGGAAACTCCTTCATGCGGAATGTCACTTCACACAGTGTCTTTCCAGTGGAGGAAAGAAGATAGAACAAGGATGGAGCAGAGAGAACGTTGCAACCCGTGAGTGAAGTACAGGGTAATGCACTTAGGCCTCTATTATGCATACTGGAGATTCAACACCAGAGATGTTCCACAGTGTCTACCTCTGCTCAAAACACTTCCAATATATGAGGGAACTGTGCTACAGTAAGTTCTCACGACAGGGATGGTTCTGTGCTCAGTTGGAAACTCTAGGACGTGTCTGGGTAGCAATCATGAAGTGTCTCATACAGACCCCATAGAGGGGATGCGAAGGAAGGTATCTGCTCAGGGAACCTACTACACTTGTGTATTCATTCATAACAGCTATTCTCCTTTGAGGAATGAAGATAGAACAGTTAAGGACTACGGGCACATTAGGTACTGTGAGTAAATGGCAGGCTATGGCGCTTAAGCCGCCAAACACATATTTGATGTTCCCCACGAGTGGTGATCCGCACTTTGTTTCTGCGTCCAAAACGCTACCAGTACTGAGAGCGAAGTGTGCTTTAGGTGTAATTCATTTCAGTCTTACGTCTGTTAAAGTAGGAAGCTTTGGGACTGACTCTGTGGTAACCGCAATAGTCGCACATAACTCTCCATTCACAGACGTCTAACAGTGGGACTATAGCAAGTTCTTTTTAAGGGAAACTCCTTCAGTCGGATAGTCACTTCTCACAGTGTCTTTCCACTGGAGGAAAGAAGATAGAACAAGGACGGTCAGAGAGAACGTTGCAAACCGTGAGTCAAGTACAGGGTAAGGCAATTAGGCCTCTATGAGGCATACTGGAATTACAACAGCGGAGGTGTTCCACAGTGTCTACCTCTGCTCAAAACACTTCCAATATATGAGGGAACTGTGCTACAGTAAGTTCTCACGACAGGGATGCATCTGTGCTCAGGTGGAAACTCTAGGATGTGTCTGGGGAGCAATCATGAAGTGTCTCATACAGGCCCCTTAGAGGGGATGCGAAGGAAGGTATCTGCTCAGGGAACCTACTTCAGGGGCGTACTCATTCATAACAGTGCTCCTCCTTGGAGGAATGAAGGTAGAACACGGACGGACTACGGGCACATTAGGTACTGTGAGTAAAGGGCAGGCTATGGCGCTTAAGTCTGCCAAACACATATTGGATGTTCACCACCAGTGGTGATCCGCACTTAGTTTCTGCGTCTGAAACGCTTCCAACACTGAGAGGGAAGTGTGCTTTAGGAGGGCATCACTGGAGTTTGACGTCTGTTAAAGTAGGAAGCTTTGGGGACTGACTCTGTGGTAATCGCAGTAGACGCACATAGCTTTCCAGTCTCCGACGTCTAACCGTTGGACTATAGCAAGTTCTGTGTAAGGGAAACTCCTTCATGCGGAATGTCACTTCTCACAGTGTCTTTCCAGTGGAGGAAAGAAGATAGAACAAGGACAGACCGAGAGAAAGTTGCAAACCGTGAGTCAAGTACAGGGTAAGGCACATAGGACTCTATGATGCATACTGGAATTACAACACCGGAGATGTTCCACAGTGTCTACCTCTTCTCAAAACACTTCCAATATATGAGGGAACTGTGCTACAGTAAGTTCTCACGACAGGGATGCATCTGTGCTCAGGTGAAAATTCTAGGATGTGTCTGGGGAGCAATCAGGAAGAGTCTCATACTGGCCCCTTAGAGGGGATGCGGAGGAAGGTATCTGCTCAGGGAACCTACTTCAGGGGCGTACTCATTCATAACAGTGCTTCTCCTTGGAGGAATGAAGGTAGAACACGGACGGACTAGGGGCACATTAGATACTGTGAGTAAAAGGCAGGCTATGGCGCTTAAGTCTGCCAAACACATATTGGATGTTCACTACCAGTGGTGATCCGCATTTAGTTTATGCGTCTAAAACGCTTCCAACACTGAGAAGGAAGTGTGCTTTCGGAGGGATTCACTGCAGTGCTACGTCTGTTAAAGAAGGAAGCTTTTGGGACTGACTCTGTGGTAACCGCAATAGGCGCACATAGCTTTCCAGGCTCCAACGTCTAACCGTTGCACTCTAGCAAGTTCTGTGTAAGGGAAACTCCTTCATGCAGAATGTCACTTCTCACAGTGTCATTCCAGTGGAGGAAAGAAGATAGAACAAGGACGGAGCAGAGAGAATGTTACAACCCGTAGGTGAAGGAAAGGGTAAGGCACTTAGGCCTCTATGATGCATACTGGAAGTTCAACACATGGGATGTTCCACAGTGTCTACCACTTCTCAAAACACTTCCAATATATGAAGGAGCTGTGCTACAGTAACTTCTCACGACAGGGAAGCGTCTGTGCTCAGTTGGAAAGTGTAGGACGTGTCTGTGTAGCAATTTTGAAGTGTCTCATACAGGCCCCTTAGAGGGGTTTCGGAGGAAGGTATCTGCTCTGGGAACCTACTTCAGGTGCGCACTCATTCATAACAGTGTTTCTCCTTTGAGGATGAAGATAAAACAGGGAAGGACTACGGGCACATTAGGTACTGTGAGTAAAGGGCAGGCTATGGCGCTTACCCTCCAAACACATATTGGATGTTCACCACCATTGGTAATCCGCACTTAGTTTCTGCGTCTAAAACGCTTCCAACACTGAGAGGGAAGTGTGCTTTAGGAGGGATTCACTGCAGTGTTACGTCTGTTAAAGAAGGAAGCTTTGGGGACTTACTCTGTGGTAACCGCAATAGGCGTACATAGCTTTCCATTCAAAGTCGTCTAACCGTTGGACTATAGCAAGTTCTGTTTAAGGGAAATTCCTTCAGGTGGATAGCACTTCTCACAGTGTCTTCAAGTGGAGAAAAGAAGATAGAACAAGGACGGAGCAGAGAGAATGTTGCAAACCGTGCGTGAAGTACAGGGTAAGTCAATTAGGCCTCTAAGATGCCTCCTGGAAGTTCAACACTTGGGATGTTCCACAGTGTCTAACACTTCTCAAAACACTTCCAATATAAGAGAGAACTGTGCTAGAGTAAGTTCTCACGACCGGGAAGCGTCTGCGCTCAGTTGGAAAGTGGAGGACGTGTCTGGGTAGCAATCATGAAGTGTCTCATACAGGCCCCTTAGAGGAGATGCGGAGGAAGGTATCTGCTCTGGGAACCTACTTCAGGTGCGTACTCATTCATAACAGCGTTTCTCCTTTGAGGATGAAGATAGAACAGGGAAGGACTACGGGCACATTAGGTACTGTTAGTAGAGGGCAGGCTATGGCGCTTAGCCTGCCAAACACAAAATGGATGTTCACCACCAGTGGTGATCCGCACTTAGTTTCTGCGTCTAAAACGCTTCCAACACTGAGCGGGAAGTGTGCTTTAGGAGGGATTCACTGCAGTGTTACGTCTGTTAAAGAAGGAAGCTTTTGGGACTGACTCTGTGGTAACCGCATTAGACGCTCATAGCTTTCCAGTCTCAAACGTCTAACTGATAGACTATAGGAAGTTCTGTTTAAGGGAAACTCCTTCATGCGGAATGTTACTTCTCACAGTTTCTTTCCAGTGGAGGAAAGAAGATAGAACAAGGACGGACAGAGAGAACGTTGCAAACCGTGAGTCAAGTACAGGGTAAGGCACTTAGGCCTCTATGATGCATACTGGAATTACAACACCGGAGATGTTCCACAGTGTCTACCTCTTCTCAAAACACTTCCAATATATGAGGGAACTGTGATCCAGTAAGTTCTCACCACAGGGATGCATCTGTGCTCAGTTGAGAACTCTAGGACATGTCTGGGTAGCAATCATGAAGTGTCTCATACAGGCCCCTTAGAGGGGATGCGTAGGAAGGTATCTGCTCAGGGAACCTATTTCAGGTGCGTACTCATTCATAACAGTGCTTCTCCTTGGAGGAATGAAGGTAGAAAACGGACGGACTAGGGGCACATTAGGTACTGTGAGTAAAGGGCAGGCTATGGCGCTTAAGCCTGCCAAACACATATTGGATGTTCCCCATAAGTGGTGATCCGCACTTAGTTTCTGCGTCTAAAACGCTTCCAACACTGAGAGGGATGTTTGATTTAGGAGGGATTCACTGCAGTGTTACGTCTGTTAAAGAAGGATGCTTTTGGGACTGACTCTGTTGTAACCGCAATAGACGCACATAGCTTGCCAGTCTCCAACGTCTATCCGTTGGACTACAGCAAGTTCTCTTTAAGGGAAACTCCTTCATGCGGAATGTCACTTCACACAGTGTCTTTCCAGTGGAGGAAAGAAGATAGAACAAGGATGGAGCAGAGAGAACGTTGCAACCCGTGAGTGAAGTACAGGGTAATGCACTTAGGCCTCTATTATGCATACTGGAGATTCAACACCAGAGATGTTCCACAGTGTCTACCTCTGCTCAAAACACTTCCAATATATGAGGGAACTGTGCTACAGTAAGTTCTCACGACAGGGATGGTTCTGTGCTCAGTTGGAAACTCTAGGACGTGTCTGGGTAGCAATCATGAAGTGTCTCATACAGACCCCATAGAGGGGATGCGAAGGAAGGTATCTGCTCAGGGAACCTACTACACTTGTGTATTCATTCATAACAGCTATTCTCCTTTGAGGAATGAAGATAGAACAGTTAAGGACTACGGGCACATTAGGTACTGTGAGTAAATGGCAGGCTATGGCGCTTAAGCCGCCAAACACATATTTGATGTTCCCCACGAGTGGTGATCCGCACTATGTTTCTGCGTCCAAAACGCTACCAGTACTGAGAGCGAAGTGTGCTTTAGGTGTAATTCATTTCAGTCTTACGTCTGTTAAAGAAGGAAGCTTTGGGACTGACTCTGTGGTAACCGCAATAGGCGCACATAGCTCTCCATTCACAGACGTCTAACAGTGGGACTATAGCAAGTTCTTTTTAAGGGAAACTCCTTCAGTCGGATAGTCACTTCTCACAGTGTCTTTCCACTGGAGGAAAGAAGATAGAACAAGGACGGTCAGAGAGAACGTTGCAAACCGTGAGTCAAGTACAGGGTAAGGCAATTAGGCCTCTATGAGGCATACTAGAATTACAACAGCGGAGGTGTTCCACAGTGTCTACCTCTGCTCAAAACACTTCCAATATATGAGGGAACTGTGCTACAGTAAGTTCTCACGACAGGGATGCATCTGTGCTCAGGTGGAAACTCTAGGATGTGTCTGGGGAGCAATCATGAAGTGTCTCATACAGGCCCCTTAGAGGGGATGCGAAGGAAGGTATCTGCTCAGGGAACCTACTTCAGGGGCGTACTCATTCATAACAGTGCTCCTCCTTGGAGGAATGAAGGTAGAACACGGACGGACTACGGGCACATTAGGTACTGTGAGTAAAGGGCAGGCTATGGCGCTTAAGTCTGCCAAACACATATTGGATGTTCACCACCAGTGGTGATCCGCACTTAGTTTCTGCGTCTGAAACGCTTCCAACACTGAGAGGGAAGTGTGCTTTAGGAGGGCTTCACTGGAGTTTGACGTCTGTTAAAGTAGGAAGCTTTGGGGACTGACTCTGTGGTAATCGCAGTAGACGCACATAGCTTTCCAGTCTCCGACGTCTAACCGTTGGACTATAGCAAGTTCTGTGTAAGGGAAACTCCTTCATGCGGAATGTCACTTCTCACAGTGTCTTTCCAGTGGAGGAAAGAAGATAGAACAAGGACAGACCGAGAGAAAGTTGCAAACCGTGAGTCAAGTACAGGGTAAGGCACATAGGACTCTATGATGCATACTGGAATTACAACACCGGAGATGTTCCACAGTGTCTACCTCTTCTCAAAACACTTCCAATATATGAGGGAACTGTGCTACAGTAAGTTCTCACGACAGGGATGCATCTGTGCTCAGGTGAAAATTCTAGGATGTGTCTGGGGAGCAATCAGGAAGAGTCTCATACTGGCCCCTTAGAGGGGATGCGGAGGAAGGTATCTGCTCAGGGAACCTACTTCAGGGGCGTACTCATTCATAACAGTGCTTCTCCTTGGAGGAATGAAGGTAGAACACGGACGGACTAGGGGCACATTAGATACTGTGAGTAAAAGGCAGGCTATGGCGCTTAAGTCTGCCAAACACATATTGGATGTTCACTACCAGTGGTGATCCGCATTTAGTTTATGCGTCTAAAACGCTTCCAACACTGAGAAGGAAGTGTGCTTTCGGAGGGATTCACTGCAGTGCTACGTCTGTTAAAGAAGGAAGCTTTTGGGACTGACTCTGTGGTAACCGCAATAGGCGCACATAGCTTTCCAGGCTCCAACGTCTAACCGTTGCACTCTAGCAAGTTCTGTGTAAGGGAAAATCCTTCATGCAGAATGTCACTTCTCACAGTGTCATTCCAGTGGAGGAAAGAAGATAGAACAAGGACGGAGCAGAGAGAATGTTACAACCCGTAGGTGAAGGAAAGGGTAAGGCACTTAGGCCTCTATGATGCATACTGGAAGTTCAACACATGGGATGTTCCACAGTGTCTACCACTTCTCAAAACACTTCCAATATATGAAGGAGCTGTGCTACAGTAACTTCTCACGACAGGGAAGCGTCTGTGCTCAGTTGGAAAGTGTAGGACGTGTCTGTGTAGCAATTTTGAAGTGTCTCATACAGGCCCCTTAGAGGGGTTTCGGAGGAAGGTATCTGCTCTGGGAACCTACTTCAGGTGCGCACTCATTCATAACAGTGTTTCTCCTTTGAGGATGAAGATAAAACAGGGAAGGACTACGGGCACATTAGGTACTGTGAGTAAAGGGCAGGCTATGGCGCTTACCCTCCAAACACATATTGGATGTTCACCACCATTGGTAATCCGCACTTAGTTTCTGCGTCTAAAACGCTTCCAACACTGAGAGGGAAGTGTGCTTTAGGAGGGATTCACTGCAGTGTTACGTCTGTTAAAGAAGGAAGCTTTGGGGACTTACTCTGTGGTAACCGCAATAGGCGTACATAGCTTTCCATTCAAAGTCGTCTAACCGTTGGACTATAGCAAGTTCTGTTTAAGGGAAATTCCTTCAGGTGGATAGCACTTCTCACAGTGTCTTCAAGTGGAGAAAAGAAGATAGAACAAGGACGGAGCAGAGAGAATGTTGCAAACCGTGCGTGAAGTACACGGTAAGTCAATTAGGCATCTAAGATGCCTCCTGGAAGTTCAACACTTGGGATGTTCCACAGTGTCTAACACTTCTCAAAACACTTCCAATATATGAGAGAACTGTGCTAGTGTAAGTTCTCACGACCGGGAAGCGTCTGCGCTCAGTTGGAAAGTGGAGGACGTGTCTGGGTAGCAATCATGAAGTGTCTCATACAGGCCCCTTAGAGGAGATGCGGAGGAAGGTATCTGCTCTGGGAACCTACTTCAGGTGCGTACTCATTCATAACAGCGTTTCTCCTTTGAGGATGAAGATAGAACAGGGAAGGACTACGGGCACATTAGGTACTGTTAGTAGAGGGCAGGCTATGGCGCTTAGCCTGCCAAACACAAAATGGATGTTCACCACCAGTGGTGATCCGCACTTAGTTTCTGCGTCTAAAACGCTTCCAACACTGAGCGGGAAGTGTGCTTTAGGAGGGATTCACTGCAGTGTTACGTCTGTTAAAGAAGGAAGCTTTTGGGACTGACTCTGTGGTAACCGCATTAGACGCTCATAGCTTTCCAGTCTCAAACGTCTAACTGATAGACTATAGGAAGTTCTGTTTAAGGGAAACTCCTTCATGCGGAATGTTACTTCTCACAGTTTCTTTCCAGTGGAGGAAAGAAGATAGAACAAGGACGGACAGAGAGAACGTTGCAAACCGTGAGTCAAGTACAGGGTAAGGCACTTAGGCCTCTATGATGCATACTGGAATTACAACACCGGAGATGTTCCACAGTGTCTACCTCTTCTCAAAACACTTCCAATATATGAGGGAACTGTGATCCAGTAAGTTCTCACCACAGGGATGCATCTGTGCTCAGTTGAGAAATCTAGGACATGTCTGGGTAGCAATCATGAAGTGTCTCATACAGGCCCCTTAGAGGGGATGCGTAGGAAGGTATCTGCTCAGGGAACCTATTTCAGGTGCGTACTCATTCATAACAGTGCTTCTCTTTGGAGGAATGAAGGTAGAACACGGACGGACTAGGGGCACATTAGGTACTGTGAGTAAAGGGCAGGCTATGGCGCTTAAGCCTGCCAAACACATATTGGATGTTCACCATAAGTGGTGATCCGCACTTAGTTTCTGCGTCTAAAACGCTTCCAACACTGAGAGGGATGTTTGATTTAGGAGGGATTCACTGCAGTGTTACGTCTGTTAAAGAAGGATGCTTTTGGGACTGACTCTGTTGTAACCGCAATAGACGCACATAGCTTGCCAGTCTCCAACGTCTATCCGTTGGACTACAGCAAGTTCTCTTTAAGGGAAACTCCTTCATGCGGAATGTCACTTCACACAGTGTCTTTCCAGTGGAGGAAAGAAGATAGAACAAGGATGGAGCAGAGAGAACGTTGCAACCCGTGAGTGAAGTACAGGGTAATGCACTTAGGCCTCTATTATGCATACTGGAGATTCAACACCAGAGATGTTCCACAGTGTCTACCTCTGCTCAAAACACTTCCAATATATGAGGGAACTGTGCTACAGTAAGTTCTCACGACAGGGATGGTTCTGTGCTCAGTTGGAAACTCTAGGACGTGTCTGGGTAGCAATCATGAAGTGTCTCATACAGACCCCATAGAGGGGATGCGAAGGATGGTATCTGCTCAGGGAACCTACTACACTTGTGTATTCATTCATAACAGCTATTCTCCTTTGAGGAATGAAGATAGAACAGTTAAGGACTACGGGCACATTAGGTACTGTGAGTAAATGGCAGGCTATGGCGCTTAAGCCGCCAAACACATATTTGATGTTCCCCACGAGTGGTGATCCGCACTTTGTTTCTGCGTCCAAAACGCTACCAGTACTGAGAGCGAAGTGTGCTTTTGGTGTAATTCATTTCAGTCTTACGCCTGTTAAAGAAGGAAGCTTTGGGACTGACTCTGTGGTAACCGCTATAGGCGCACATAGCTCTCCATTCACAGACGTCTAACAGTGGGACTATAGCAAGTTCTTTTTAAGGGAAACTCCTTCAGTCGGATAGTCACTTCTCACAGTGTCTTTCCACTGGAGGAAAGAAGATAGAACAAGGACGGTCAGAGAGAACGTTGCAAACCGTGAGTCAAGTACAGGGTAAGGCAATTAGGCCTCTATGAGGCATACTGGAATTACAACAGCGGAGGTGTTCCACAGTGTCTACCTCTGCTCAAAACACTTCCAATATATGAGGGAACTGTGCTACAGTAAGTTCTCACGACAGGGATGCATCTGTGCTCAGGTGGAAACTCTAGGATGTGTCTGGGGAGCAATCATGAAGTGTCTCATACAGGCCCCTTAGAGGGGATGCGAAGGAAGGTATCTGCTCAGGGAACCTACTTCAGGGGCGTACTCATTCATAACAGTGCTCCTCCTTGGAGGAATGAAGGTAGAACACGGACGGACTACGGGCACATTAGGTACTGTGAGTAAAGGGCAGGCTATGGCGCTTAAGTCTGCCAAACACATATTGGATGTTCACCACCACTGGTGATCCGCACTTAGTTTCTGCGTCTGAAACGCTTCCAACACTGAGAGGGAAGTGTGCTTTAGGAGGGCTTCACTGGAGTTTGACGTCTGTTAAAGTAGGAAGCTTTGGGGACTGACTCTGTGGTAATCGCAGTAGACGCACATAGCTTTCCAGTCTCCGACGTCTAACCGTTGGACTATAGCAAGTTCTGTGTAAGGGAAACTCCTTCATGCGGAATGTCACTTCTCACAGTGTCTTTCCAGTGGAGGAAAGAAGATAGAACAAGGACGGACCGAGAGACAGTTGCAAACCGTGAGTCAAGTACAGGGTAAGGCACATAGGACTCTATGATGCATACTGGAATTACAACACCGGAGATGTTCCACAGTGTCTACCTCTTCTCAAAACACTTCCAATATATGAGGGAACTGTGCTACAGTAAGTTCTCACGACAGGGATGCATCTGTGCTCAGGTGAAAATTCTAGGATGTGTCTGGGGAGCAATCAGGAAGAGTCTCATACTGGCCCCTTAGAGGGGATGCGGAGGAAGGTATCTGCTCAGGGAACCTACTTCAGGGGCGTACTCATTCATAACAGTGCTTCTCCTTGGAGGAATGAAGGTAGAACACGGACGGACTAGGGGCACATTAGATACTGTGAGTAAAAGGCAGGCTATGGCGCTTAAGTCTGCCAAACACATATTGGATGTTCACTACCAGTGGTGATCCGCATTTAGTTTATGCGTCTAAAACGCTTCCAACACTGAGAGGGAAGTGTGCTTTCGGAGGGATTCACTGCAGTGCTACGTCTGTTAAAGAAGGAAGCTTTTGGGACTGACTCTGTGGTAACCGCAATAGGCGCACATAGCTTTCCAGGCTCCAACGTCTAACCGTTGCACTCTAGCAAGTTCTGTGTAAGGGAAACTCCTTCATGCAGAATGTCACTTCTCACAGTGTCCTTCCAGTGGAGGAAAGAAGATAGAACAAGGACGGAGCAGAGAGAATGTTACAACCCGTAGGTGAAGGAAAGGGTAAGGCACTTAGGCCTCTATGATGCATACTGGAAGTTCAACACATGGGATGTTCCACAGTGTCTACCACTTCTCAAAACACTTCCAATATATGAAGGAGCTGTGCTACAGTAACTTCTCACGACAGGGAAGCGTCTGTGCTCAGTTGGAAAGTGTAGGACGTGTCTGTGTAGCAATTTTGAAGTGTCTCATACAGGCCCCTTAGAGGGGTTTCGGAGGAAGGTATCTGCTCTGGGAATCTACTTCAGGTGCGCACTCATTCATAACAGTGTTTCTCCTTTGAGGATGAAGATAAAACAGGGAAGGACTACGGGCACATTAGGTACTGTGAGTAAAGGGCAGGCTATGGCGCTTACCCTCCAAACACATATTGGATGTTCACCACCATTGGTAATCCGCACTTAGTTTCTGCGTCTAAAACGCTTCCAACACTGAGCGGGAAGTGTGCTTTAGGAGGGATTCACTGCAGTGTTACGTCTGTTAAAGAAGGAAGCTTTGGGGACTTACTCTGTGGTAACCGCAATAGGCGTACATAGCTTTCCATTCAAAGTCGTCTAACCGTTGGACTATAGCAAGTTCTGTTTAAGGGAAATTCCTTCAGGTGGATAGCACTTCTCACAGTGTCTTCAGGTGGAGAAAAGAAGATAGAACAAGGACGGAGCAGAGAGAATGTTGCAAACCGTGCGTGAAGTACACGGTAAGTCAATTAGGCCTCTAGGATGCCTCCTGGAAGTTCAACACTTGGGATGTTCCACAGTGTCTAACACTTCTCAAAACACTTCCAATATATGAGAGAACTGTGCTAGAGTAAGTTTCACGACAGGGAAGCGTCTGCGCTCAGTTGGAAAGTGGAGGACGTGTCTGGGTAGCAATCATGAAGTGTCTCATACAGGCCCCTTAGAGGAGATGCGGAGGAAGGTATCTGCTCTGGGAACCTACTTCAGGTGCGTACTCATTCATAACAGCGTTTCTCCTTTGAGGATGAAGATAGAACAGGGAAGGACTACGGGCACATTAGGTACTGTTAGTAAAGGGCAGGCTATGGCGCTTAGCCTGCCAAACACAAAATGGATGTTCACCACCAGTGGTGATCCGCACTTAGTTTCTGCGTCTAAAACGCTTCCAACACTGAGCGGGAAGTGTGCTTTAGGAGGGATTCACTGCAGTGTTACGTCTGTTAAAGAAGGAAGCTTTTGGGACTGACTCTGTGGTAACCGCATTAGACGCTCATAGCTTTCCAGTCTCAAACGTCTAACTGATAGACTATAGGAAGTTCTGTTTAAGGGAAACTCCTTCATGCGGAATGTTACTTCTCACAGTTTCTTTCCAGTGGAGGAAAGAAGATAGAACAAGGACGGACAGAGAGAACGTTGCAAACTGTGAGTCAAGTACAGGGTAAGGCACTTAGGCCTCTATGATGCATACTGGAATTACAACACCGGAGATGTTCCACAGTGTCTACCTCTTCTCAAAACACTTCCAATATATGAGGGAACTGAGATCCAGTAAGTTCTCACCACAGGGATGCATCTGTGCTCAGTTGAGAACTCTAGGACATGTCTGGGTAGCAATCATGAAGTGTCTCATACAGGCCCCTTAGAGGGGATGCGTAGGAAGGTATCTGCTCAGGGAACCTATTTCAGGTGCGTACTCATTCATAACAGTGCTTTTCCTTGGAGGAATGAAGGTAGAACACGGACGGACTAGGGGCACCTTAGGTACTGTGAGTAAAGGGCAGGCTATGGCGCTTAAGCCTGCCAAACACATATTGGATGTTCACCATAAGTGGTGATCCGCACTTAGTTTCTGCGTCTAAAACGCTTCCAACACTGAGAGGGATGTTTGATTTAGGAGGGATTCACTGCAGTGTTACGTCTGTTAAAGAAGGATGCTTTTGGGACTGACTCTGTTGTAACCGCAATAGACGCACATAGCTTGCCAGTCTCCAACGTCTATCCGTTGGACTACAGCAAGTTCTCTTTAAGGGAAACTCCTTCATGCGGAATGTCACTTCACACAGTGTCTTTCCAGTGGAGGAAAGAAGATAGAACAAGGATGGAGCAGAGAGAACGTTGCAACCCGTGAGTGAAGTACAGGGTAATGCACTTAGGCCTCTATTATGCATACTGGAGATTCAACACCAGAGATGTTCCACAGTGTCTACCTCTGCTCAAAACACTTCCAATATATGAGGGAACTGTGCTACAGTAAGTTCTCACGACAGGGATGGTTCTGTGCTCAGTTGGAAACTCTAGGACGTGTCTGGGTAGCAATCATGAAGTGTCTCATACAGACCCCATAGAGGGGATGCGAAGGAAGGTATCTGCTCAGGGAACCTACTACACTTGTGTATTCATTCATAACAGCTTTTCTCCTTTGAGGAATGAAGATAGAACAGTTAAGGACTACGGGCACATTAGGTACTGTGAGTAAATGGCAGGCTATGGCGCTTAAGCCGCCAAACACATATTTGATGTTCCCCACGAGTGGTGATCCGCACTTTGTTTCTGCGTCCTAAACGCTACGAGTACTGAGAGCGAAGTGTGCTTTTGGTGTAATTCATTTCAGTCTTACGTCTGTTAAAGAAGGAAGCTTTGGGACTGACTCTGTGGTAACCGCAATAGGCGCACATAGCTCTCCATTCACAGACATATAACAGTGGGACTATAGCAAGTTCTTTTTAAGGGAAACTCCTTCAGTCGGATAGTCACTTCTCACAGTGTCTTTCCACTGGAGGAAAGAAGATAGAACAAGGACGGTCAGAGAGAACGTTGCAAACCGTGAGTCAAGTACAGGGTAAGGCAATTAGGCCTCTATGAGGCATACTGGAATTACAACAGCGGAGGTGTTCCACAGTGTCTACCTCTGCTCAAAACACTTCCAATATATGAGGGAACTGTGCTACAGTAAGTTCTCACGACAGGGATGCATCTGTGCTCAGGTGAAAATTCTAGGATGTGTCTGGGGAGCAATCAGGAAGAGTCTCATACTGGCCCCTTAGAGGGGATGCGGAGGAAGGTATCTGCTCAGGGAACCTACTTCAGGGACGTACTCATTCATAACAGTGCTTCTCCTTGGAGGAATGAAGGTAGAACACGGACGGACTAGGGGCACATTAGATACTGTGAGTAAAAGGCAGGCTATGGTGCTTAAGTATGCCAAACACATATTGGATGTTCACTACCAGTGGTGATCCGCATTTAGTTTATGCGTCTAAAACGCTTCCAACACTGAGAGGGAAGTGTGCTTTCGGAGGGATTCACTGCAGTGCTACGTCTGTTAAAGAAGGAAGCTTTTGGGACTGACTCTGTGGTAACCGCAATAGGCGCACATAGCTTTCCAGGCTCCAACGTCTAACCGTTGCACTCTAGCAAGTTCTGTGTAAGGGAAACTCCTTCATGCAGAATGTCACTTCTCACAGTGTCCTTCCAGTGGAGGAAAGAAGATAGAACAAGGACGGAGCAGAGAGAATGTTACAACCCGTAGGTGAAGGAAAGGGTAAAGCACTTAGGCCTCTATGATGCATACTGGAAGTTCAACACATGGGATGTTCCACAGTGTCTACCACTTCTCAAAACACTTCCAATATATGAAGGAGCTGTGCTACAGTAACTTCTCACGACAGGGAAGTGTCTGTGCTCAGTTGGAAAGTGTAGGACGTGTCTGTGTAGCAATTTTGAAGTGTCTCATACAGGCCCCTTAGAGGGGTTTCAGAGGAAGGTATCTGCTCTGGGAATCTACTTCAATTGCGCACTCATTCATAACAGTGTTTCTCCTTTGAGGATGAAGATAAAACAGGGAAGGACTACGGGCACATTAGGTACTGTGAGTAAAGGGCAGGCTATGGCGCTTACCCTCCAAACACATATTGGATGTTCACCACCATTGGTAATCCGCACTTAGTTTCTGCGTCTAAAACGCTTCCAACACTGAGCGGGAAGTGTGCTTTAGGAGGGATTCACTGCAGTGTTACGTCTGTTAAAGAAGGAAGCTTTGGGGACTTACTCTGTGGTAACCGCAATAGGCGTACATAGCTTTCCATTCAAAGTCGTCTAACCGTTGGACTATAGCAAGTTCTGTTTAAGGGAAATTCCTTCAGGTGGATAGCACTTCTCACAGTGTCTTCAGGTGGAAAAAAAGAAGATAGAACAAGGACGGAGCAGAGAGAATGTTGCAAACCGTGCGTGAAGTACACGGTAAGTCAATTAGGCCTCTAGGATGCCTCCTGGAAGTTCAACACTTGGGATGTTCCACAGTGTCTAACACTTCTCAAAACACTTCCAATATATGAGAGAACTGTGCTAGAGTAAGTTCTCACGACAGGGAAGCGTCTGCGCTCAGTTGGAAAGTGGAGGACGTGTCTGGGTAGCAATCATGAAGTGTCTCATACAGGCCCCTTAGAGGAGATGCGGAGGAAGGTATCTGCTCTGGGAACCTACTTCAGGTGCGTACTCATTCATAAAAGCGTTTCTCCTTTGAGGATGAAGATAGAACAGGGAAGGACTACGGGCACATTAGGTACTGTTAGTAAAGGGCAGGCTATGGCGCTTAGCCTGCCAAACACAAAATGGATGTTCACCACCAGTGGTGATCCGCACTTAGTTTCTGCGTCTAAAACGCTTCCAACACTGAGCGGGAAGTGTGCTTTAGGAGGGATTCACTGCAGTGTTACGTCTGTTAAAGAAGGAAGCTTTTGGGACTGACTCTGTGGTAACCGCATTAGACGCTCATAGCTTTCCAGTCTCAAACGTCTAACTGATAGACTATAGGAAGTTCTGTTTAAGGGAAACTCCTTCATGCGGAATGTTACTTCTCACAGTTTCTTTCCAGTGGAGGAAAGAAGATAGAACAAGGACGGACAGAGAGAACGTTGCAAACTGTGAGTCAAGTACAGGGTAAGGCACTTAGGCCTCTATGATGCATACTGGAATTACAACACCGGAGATGTTCCACAGTGTCTACCTCTTCTCAAAACACTTCCAATATATGAGGGAACTGAGATCCAGTAAGTTCTCACCACAGGGATGCATCTGTGCTCAGTTGAGAACTCTAGGACATGTCTGGGTAGCAATCATGAAGTGTCTCATACAGGCCCCTTAGAGGGGATGCGTAGGAAGGTATCTGCTCAGGGAACCTATTTCAGGTGCGTACTCATTCATAACAGTGCTTCTCCTTGGAGGAATGAAGGTAGAACACGGACGGACTAGGGGCACCTTAGGTACTGTGAGTAAAGGGCAGGCTATGGCGCTTAAGCCTGCCAAACACATATTGGATGTTCACCATAAGTGGTGATCCGCACTTAGTTTCTGCGTCTAAAACGCTTCCAACACTGAGAGGGATGTTTGATTTAGGAGGGATTCACTGCAGTGTTACGTCTGTTAAAGAAGGATGCTTTTGGGACTGACTCTGTTGTAACCGCAATAGACGCACATAGCTTGCCAGTCTCCAACGTCTATCCGTTGGACTACAGCAAGTTCTCTTTAAGGGAAACTCCTTCATGCGGAATGTCACTTCACACAGTGTCTTTCCAGTGGAGGAAAGAAGATAGAACAAGGATGGAGCAGAGAGAACGTTGCAACCCGTGAGTGAAGTACAGGGTAATGCACTTAGGCCTCTATTATGCATACTGGAGATTCAACACCAGAGATGTTCCACAGTGTCTACCTCTGCTCAAAACACTTCCAATATATGAGGGAACTGTGCTACAGTAAGTTCTCACGACAGGGATGGTTCTGTGCTCAGTTGGAAACTCTAGGACGTGTCTGGGTAGCAATCATGAAGTGTCTCATACAGACCCCATAGAGGGGATGCGAAGGAAGGTATCTGCTCAGGGAACCTACTACACTTGTGTATTCATTCATAACAGCTTTTCTCCTTTGAGGAATGAAGATAGAACAGTTAAGGACTACGGGCACATTAGGTACTGTGAGTAAATGGCAGGCTATGGCGCTTAAGCCGCCAAACACATATTTGATGTTCCCCACGAGTGGTGATCCGCACTTTGTTTCTGCGTCCAAAACGCTACGAGTACTGAGAGCGAAGTGTGCTTTTGGTGTAATTCATTTCAGTCTTACGTCTGTTAAAGAAGGAAGCTTTGGGACTGACTCTGTGGTAACCGCAATAGGCGCACATAGCTCTCCATTCACAGACGTCTAACAGTGGGACTATAGCAAGTTCTTTTTAAGGGAAACTCCTTCAGTCGGATAGTCACTTCTCACAGTGTCTTTCCACTGGAGGAAAGAAGATAGAACAAGGACGGTCAGAGAGAACGTTGCAAACCGTGAGTCAAGTACAGGGTAAGGCAATTAGGCCTCTATGAGGCATACTGGAATTACAACAGCGGAGGTGTTCCACAGTGTCTACCTCTGCTCAAAACACTTCCAATATATGAGGGAACTGTGCTACAGTAAGTTCTCACGACAGGGATGCATCTGTGCTCAGGTGGAAACTCTAGGATGTGTCTGGGGAGCAATCATGAAGTGTCTCATACAGGCCCCTTAGAGGGGATGCGAAGGAAGGTATCTGCTCAGGGAACCTACTTCAGGGGCGTACTCATTCATAACAGTGCTCCTCCTTGGAGGAATGAAGGTAGAACACGGACGGACTACGGGCACATTAGGTACTGTGAGTAAAGGGCAGGCTATGGCGCTTAAGTCTGCCAAACACATATTGGATGTTCACCACCAGTGGTGATCCGCACTTAGTTTCTGCGTCTGAAACGCTTCCAACACTGAGAGGGAAGTGTGCTTTAGGAGGGCTTCACTGGAGTTTGACGTCTGTTAAAGTAGGAAGCTTTGGGGACTGACTCTGTGGTAATCGCAGTAGACGCACATAGCTTTCCAGTCTCCGACGTCTAACCGTTGGACTATAGCAAGTTCTGTGTAAGGGAAACTCCTTCATGCGGAATGTCACTTCTCACAGTGTCTTTCCAGTGGAGGAAAGAAGATAGAACAAGGACGGACCGAGAGACAGTTGCAAACCGTGGGTCAAGTACAGGGTAAGGCACATAGGACTCTATGATGCATACTGGAATTACAACACCGGAGATGTTCCACAGTGTCTACCTCTTCTCAAAACACTTCCAATATATGAGGGAACTGTGCTACAGTAAGTTCTCACGACAGGGATGCATCTGTGCTCAGGTGAAAATTCTAGGATGTGTCTGGGGAGCAATCAGGAAGAGTCTCATACTGGCCCCTTAGAGGGGATGCGGAGGAAGGTATCTGCTCAGGGAACCTACTTCAGGGACGTACTCATTCATAACAGTGCTTCTCCTTAGAGGAATGAAGGTAGAACACGGACGGACTAGGGGCACATTAGATACTGTGAGTAAAAGGCAGGCTATGGCGCTTAAGTCTGCCAAACACATATTGGATGTTCACTACCAGTGGTGATCCGCATTTAGTTTATGCATCTAAAACGCTTCCAACACTGAGAGGGAAGTGTGCTTTCGGAGGGATTCACTGCAGTGCTACGTCTGTTAAAGAAGGAAGCTTTTGGGACTGACTCTGTGGTAACCGCAATAGGCGCACATAGCTTTCCAGGCTCCAACGTCTAACCGTTGCACTCTAGCAAGTTCTGTGTAAGGGAAACTCCTTCATGCAGAATGTCACTTCTCACAGTGTCCTTCCAGTGGAGGAAAGAAGATAGAACAAGGACGGAGCAGAGAGAATGTTACAACCCGTAGGTGAAGGAAAGGGTAAGGCACTTAGGCCTCTATGATGCATACTGGAAGTTCAACACATGGGATTTTCCACAGTGTCTACCACTTCTCAAAACACTTCCAATATATGAAGGAGCTGTGCTACAGTAACTTCTCACGACAGGGAAGTGTCTGTGCTGAGTTGGAAAGTGTAGGGCGTGTCTGTGTAGCAATTTTGAAGTCTCTCATACAGGCCCCTTAGAGGGGTTTCGGAGGAAGGTATCTGCTCTGGGAATCTACTTCAGGTGCGCACTCATTCATAACAGTGTTTCTCCTTAGAGGATGAAGATAAAACAGGGAAGGACTACGGGCACATTAGGTACTGTGAGTAAAGGGCAGGCTATGGCGCTTACCCTCCAAACACATATTGGATGTTCACCACCATTGGTAATCCGCACATAGTTTCTGCGTCTAAAACGCTTCCAACACTGAGCGGGAAGTGTGCTTTAGGAGGGATTCACTGCAGTGTTACGTCTGTTAAAGAAGGAAGCTTTGGGGACTTACTCTGTGGTAACCGCAATAGGCGTACATAGCTTTCCATTCAAAGTCGTCTAACCGTTGGACTATAGCAAGTTCTGTTTAAGGGAAATTCCTTCAGGTGGATAGCACTTCTCACAGTGTCTTCAAGTGGAGAAAAGAAGATAGAACAAGGACGGAGCAGAGAGAATGTTGCAAACCGTGCGTGAAGTACAGGGTAAGTCAATTAGGCCTCTAGGATGCCTCCTGGAAGTTCAACACTTGGGATGTTCCACAGTGTCTAACACTTCTCAAAACACTTCCAATATATGAGAGAACTGTGCTAGAGTAAGTTCTCACGACAGGGAAGCGTCTGCGCTCAGTTGGAAAGTGGAGGACGTGTCTGGGTAGCAATCATGAAGTGTCTCCTACAGGCCCCTTAGAGGAGATGCGGAGGAAGGTATCTGCTCTGGGAACCTACTTCAGGTGCGTACTCATTCATAACAGCGTTTCTCCTTTGAGGATGAAGATAGAACAGGGAAGGACTACGGGCACATTAGGTACTGTTAGTAAAGGGCAGGCTATGGCGCTTAGCCTGCCAAACACAAAATGGATGTTCACCACCAGTGGTGATCCGCACTTAGTTTCTGCGTCTAAAACGCTTCCAACACTGAGCGGGAAGTGTGCTTTAGGAGGGATTCACTGCAGTGTTACGTCTGTTAAAGAAGGAAGCTTTTGGGACTGACTCTGTGGTAACCGCATTAGACGCTCATAGCTTTCCAGTCTCAAACGTCTAACTGATAGACTATAGGAAGTTCTGTTTAAGGGAAACTCCTTCATGCGGAATGTTACTTCTCACAGTTTCTTTCCAGTGGAGGAAAGAAGATAGAACAAGGACGGACAGAGAGAACGTTGCAAACCGTGAGTCAAGTACAGGGTAAGGCACTTAGGCCTCTATGATGCATACTGGAATTACAACACCGGAGATGTTCCACAGTGTCTACCTCTTCTCAAAACACTTCCAATATATGAGGGAACTGAGATCCAGTAAGTTCTCACCACAGGGATGCATCTGTGCTCAGTTGAGAACTCTAGGACATGTCTGGGTAGCAATCATGAAGTGTCTCATACAGGCCCCTTAGAGGGGATGCGTAGGAAGGTATCTGCTCAGGGAACCTATTTCAGGTGCGTACTCATTCATAACAGTGCTTCTCCTTGGAGGAATGAAGGTAGAACACGGACGGACTAGGGGCACCTTAGGTACTGTGAGTAAAGGGCAGGCTATGGCGCTTAAGCCTGCCAAACACATATTGGATGTTCACCATAAGTGGTGATCCGCACTTAGTTTCTGCGTCTAAAACGCTTCCAACACTGAGAGGGATGTTTGATTTAGGAGGGATTCACTGCAGTGTTACGTCTGTTAAAGAAGGATGCTTTTGGGACTGACTCTGTTGTAACCGCAATAGACGCACATAGCTTGCCAGTCTCCAACGTCTATCCGTTGGACTACAGCAAGTTCTCTTTAAGGGAAACTCCTTCATGCGGAATGTCACTTCACACAGTGTCTTTCCAGTGGAGGAAAGAAGATAGAACAAGGATGGAGCAGAGAGAACGTTGCAACCCGTGAGTGAAGTACAGGGTAATGCACTTAGGCCTCTATTATGCATACTGGAGATTCAACACCAGAGATGTTCCACAGTGTCTACCTCTGCTCAAAACACTTCCAATATATGAGGGAACTGTGCTACAGTAAGTTCTCACGACAGGGATGGTTCTGTGCTCAGTTGGAAACTCTAGGACGTGTCTGGGTAGCAATCATGAAGTGTCTCATACAGACCCCATAGAGGGGATGCGAAGGAAGGTATCTGCTCAGGGAACCTACTACACTTGTGTATTCATTCATAACAGCTTTTCTCCTTTGAGGAATGAAGATAGAACAGTTAAGGACTACGGGCACATTAGGTACTGTGAGTAAATGGCAGGCTATGGCGCTTAAGCCGCCAAACACATATTTGATGTTCCCCACGAGTGGTGATCCGCACTTTGTTTCTGCGTCCAAAACGCTACGAGTACTGAGAGCGAAGTGTGCTTTTGGTGTAATTCATTTCAGTCTTACGTCTGTTAAAGAAGGAAGCTTTGGGACTGACTCTGTGGTAACCGCAATAGGCGCACATAGCTCTCCATTCACAGACGTCTAACAGTGGGACTATAGCAAGTTCTTTTTAAGGGAAACTCCTTCAGTCGGATAGTCACTTCTCACAGTGTCTTTCCACTGGAGGAAAGAAGATAGAACAAGGACGGTCAGAGAGAACGTTGCAAACCGTGAGTCAAGTACAGGGTAAGGCAATTAGGCCTCTATGAGGCATACTGGAATTACAACAGCGGAGGTGTTCCACAGTGTCTACCTCTGCTCAAAACACTTCCAATATATGAGGGAACTGTGCTACAGTAAGTTCTCACGACAGGGATGCATCTGTGCTCAGGTGGAAACTCTAGGATGTGTCTGGGGAGCAATCATGAAGTGTCTCATACAGGCCCCTTAGAGGGGATGCGAAGGAAGGTATCTGCTCAGGGAACCTACTTCAGGGGCGTACTCATTCATAACAGTGCTCCTCCTTGGAGGAATGAAGGTAGAACACGGACGGACTACGGGCACATTAGGTACTGTGAGTAAAGGGCAGGCTATGGCGCTTAAGTCTGCCAAACACATATTGGATGTTCACCACCAGTGGTGATCCGCACTTAGTTTCTGCGTCTGAAACGCTTCCAACACTGAGAGGGAAGTGTGCTTTAGGAGGGCTTCACTGGAGTTTGACGTCTGTTAAAGTAGGAAGCTTTGGGGACTGACTCTGTGGTAATCGCAGTAGACGCACATAGCTTTCCAGTCTCCGACGTCTAACCGTTGGACTATAGCAAGTTCTGTGTAAGGGAAACTCCTTCATGCGGAATGTCACTTCTCACAGTGTCTTTCCAGTGGAGGAAAGAAGATAGAACAAGGACGGACCGAGAGACAGTTGCAAACCGTGGGTCAAGTACAGGGTAAGGCACATAGGACTCTATGATGCATACTGGAATTACAACACCGGAGATGTTCCACAGTGTCTACCTCTTCTCAAAACACTTCCAATATATGAGGGAACTGTGCTACAGTAAGTTCTCACGACAGGGATGCATCTGTGCTCAGGTGAAAATTCTAGGATGTGTCTGGGGAGCAATCAGGAAGAGTCTCATACTGGCCCCTTAGAGGGGATGCGGAGGAAGGTATCTGCTCAGGGAACCTACTTCAGGGACGTACTCATTCATAACAGTGCTTCTCCTTAGAGGAATGAAGGTAGAACACGGACGGACTAGGGGCACATTAGATACTGTGAGTAAAAGGCAGGCTATGGCGCTTAAGTCTGCCAAACACATATTGGATGTTCACTACCAGTGGTGATCCGCATTTAGTTTATGCATCTAAAACGCTTCCAACACTGAGAGGGAAGTGTGCTTTCGGAGGGATTCACTGCAGTGCTACGTCTGTTAAAGAAGGAAGCTTTTGGGACTGACTCTGTGGTAACCGCAATAGGCGCACATAGCTTTCCAGGCTCCAACGTCTAACCGTTGCACTCTAGCAAGTTCTGTGTAAGGGAAACTCCTTCATGCAGAATGTCACTTCTCACAGTGTCCTTCCAGTGGAGGAAAGAAGATAGAACAAGGACGGAGCAGAGAGAATGTTACAACCCGTAGGTGAAGGAAAGGGTAAGGCACTTAGGCCTCTATGATGCATACTGGAAGTTCAACACATGGGATTTTCCACAGTGTCTACCACTTCTCAAAACACTTCCAATATATGAAGGAGCTGTGCTACAGTAACTTCTCACGACAGGGAAGTGTCTGTGCTGAGTTGGAAAGTGTAGGGCGTGTCTGTGTAGCAATTTTGAAGTCTCTCATACAGGCCCCTTAGAGGGGTTTCGGAGGAAGGTATCTGCTCTGGGAATCTACTTCAGGTGCGCACTTATTCATAACAGTGTTTCTCCTTTGAGGATGAAGATAAAACAGGGAAGGACTACGGGCACATTAGGTACTGTGAGTAAAGGGCAGGCTATGGCGCTTACCCTCCAAACACATATTGGATGTTCACCACCATTGGTAATCCGCACTTAGTTTCTGCGTCTAAAACGCTTCCAACACTGAGCGGGAAGTGTGCTTTAGGAGGGATTCACTGCAGTGTTACGTCTGTTAAAGAAGGAAGCTTTGGGGACTTACTCTGTGGTAACCGCAATAGGCGTACTTAGCTTTCCATTCAAAGTCGTCTAACCGTTGGACTATAGCAAGTTCTGTTTAAGGGAAATTCCTTCAGGTGGATAGCACTTCTCACAGTGTCTTCAAGTGGAGAAAAGAAGATAGAACAAGGACGGAGCAGAGAGAATGTTGCAAACCGTGCGTGAAGTACAGGGTAAGTCAATTAGGCCTCTAGGATGCCTCCTGGAAGTTCAACACTTGGGATGTTCCACAGTGTCTAACACTTCTCAAAACACTTCCAATATATGAGAGAACTGTGCTAGAGTAAGTTCTCACGACAGGGAAGCGTCTGCGCTCAGTTGGAAAGTGGAGGACGTGTCTGGGTAGCAATCATGAAGTGTCTCCTACAGGCCCCTTAGAGGAGATGCGGAGGAAGGTATCTGCTCTGGGAACCTACTTCAGGTGCGTACTCATTCAAAACAGCGTTTCTCCTTTGAGGATGAAGATAGAACAGGGAAGGACTACGGGCACATTAGGTACTGTTAGTAAAGGGCAGGCTATGGCGCTTAGCCTGCCAAACACAAAATGGATGTTCACCACCAGTGGTGATCCGCACTTAGTTTCTGCGTCTAAAACGCTTCCAACACTGAGCGGGAAGTGTGCTTTAGGAGGGATTCACTGCAGTGTTACGTCTGTTAAAGAAGGAAGCTTTTGGGACTGACTCTGTGGTAACCGCATTAGACGCTCATAGCTTTCCAGTCTCAAACGTCTAACTGATAGACTATAGGAAGTTCTGTTTAAGGGAAACTCCTTCATGCGGAATGTTACTTCTCACAGTTTCTTTCCAGTGGAGGAAAGAAGATAGAACAAGGACGGACAGAGAGAACGTTGCAAACCGTGAGTCAAGTACAGGGTAAGGCACTTAGGCCTCTATGATGCATACTGGAATTACAACACCGGAGATGTTCCACAGTGTCTACCTCTTCTCAAAACACTTCCAATATATGAGGGAACTGAGATCCAGTAAGTTCTCACCACAGGGATGCATCTGTGCTCAGTTGAGAACTCTAGGACATGTCTGGGTAGCAATCATGAAGTGTCTCATACAGGCCCCTTAGAGGGGATGCGTAGGAAGGTATCTGCTCAGGGAACCTATTTCAGGTGCGTACTCATTCATAACAGTGCTTCTCCTTGGAGGAATGAAGGTAGAACACGGACGGACTAGGGGCACCTTAGGTACTGTGAGTAAAGGGCAGGCTATGGCGCTTAAGCCTGCCAAACACATATTGGATGTTCACCATAAGTGGTGATCCGCACTTAGTTTCTGCGTCTAAAACGCTTCCAACACTGAGAGGGATGTTTGATTTAGGAGGGATTCACTGCAGTGTTACGTCTGTTAAAGAAGGATGCTTTTGGGACTGACTCTGTTGTAACCGCAATAGACGCACATAGCTTGCCAGTCTCCAACGTCTATCCGTTGGACTACAGCAAGTTCTCTTTAAGGGAAACTCCTTCATGCGGAATGTCACTTCACACAGTGTCTTTCCAGTGGAGGAAAGAAGATAGAACAAGGATGGAGCAGAGAGAACGTTGCAACCCGTGAGTGAAGTACAGGGTAATGCACTTAGGCCTCTATTATGCATACTGGAGATTCAACACCAGAGATGTTCCACAGTGTCTACCTCTGCTCAAAACACTTCCAATATATGAGGGAACTGTGCTACAGTAAGTTCTCACGACAGGGATGGTTCTGTGCTCAGTTGGAAACTCTAGGACGTGTCTGGGTAGCAATCATGAAGTGTCTCATACACACCCCATAGAGGGGATGCGAAGGAAGGTATCTGCTCAGGGAACCTACTACACTTGTGTATTCATTCATAACAGCTTTTCTCCTTTGAGGAATGAAGATAGAACAGTTAAGGACTACGGGCACATTAGGTACTGTGAGTAAATGGCAGGCTATGGCGCTTAAGCCGCCAAACACATATTTGATGTTCCCCACGAGTGGTGATCCGCACTTTGTTTCTGCGTCCAAAACGCTACGAGTACTGAGAGCGAAGTGTGCTTTTGGTGTAATTCATTTCAGTCTTACGTCTGTTAAAGAAGGAAGCTTTGGGACTGACTCTGTGGTAACCGCAATAGGCGCACATAGCTCTCCATTCACAGACGTCTAACAGTGGGACTATAGCAAGTTCTTTTTAAGGGAAACTCCTTCAGTCGGATAGTCACTTCTCACAGTGTCTTTCCACTGGAGGAAAGAAGATAGAACAAGGACGGTCAGAGAGAACGTTGCAAACCGTGAGTCAAGTACAGGGTAAGGCAATTAGGCCTCTATGAGGCATACTGGAATTACAACAGCGGAGGTGTTCCACAGTGTCTACCTCTGCTCAAAACACTTCCAATATATGAGGGAACTGTGCTACAGTAAGTTCTCACGACAGGGATGCATCTGTGCTCAGGTGGAAACTCTAGGATGTGTCTGGGGAGCAATCATGAAGTGTCTCATACAGGCCCCTTAGAGGGGATGCGAAGGAAGGTATCTGCTCAGGGAACCTACTTCAGGGGCGTACTCATTCATAACAGTGCTCCTCCTTGGAGGAATGAAGGTAGAACACGGACGGACTACGGGCACATTAGGTACTGTGAGTAAAGGGCAGGCTATGGCGCTTAAGTCTGCCAAACACATATTGGATGTTCACCACCAGTGGTGATCCGCACTTAGTTTCTGCGTCTGAAACGCTTCCAACACTGAGAGGGAAGTGTGCTTTAGGAGGGCTTCACTGGAGTTTGACGTCTGTTAAAGTAGGAAGCTTTGGGGACTGACTCTGTGGTAATCGCAGTAGACGCACATAGCTTTCCAGTCTCCGACGTCTAACCGTTGGACTATAGCAAGTTCTGTGTAAGGGAAACTCCTTCATGCGGAATGTCACTTCTCACAGTGTCTTTCCAGTGGAGGAAAGAAGATAGAACAAGGACGGACCGAGAGACAGTTGCAAACCGTGGGTCAAGTACAGGGTAAGGCACATAGGACTCTATGATGCATACTGGAATTACAACACCGGAGATGTTCCACAGTGTCTACCTCTTCTCAAAACACTTCCAATATATGAGGGAACTGTGCTACAGTAAGTTCTCACGACAGGGATGCATCTGTGCTCAGGTGAAAATTCTAGGATGTGTCTGGGGAGCAATCAGGAAGAGTCTCATACTGGCCCCTTAGAGGGGATGCGGAGGAAGGTATCTGCTCAGGGAACCTACTTCAGGGACGTACTCATTCATAACAGTGCTTCTCCTTAGAGGAATGAAGGTAGAACACGGACGGACTAGGGGCACATTAGATACTGTGAGTAAAAGGCAGGCTATGGCGCTTAAGTCTGCCAAACACATATTGGATGTTCACTACCAGTGGTGATCCGCATTTAGTTTATGCATCTAAAACGCTTCCAACACTGAGAGGGAAGTGTGCTTTCGGAGGGATTCACTGCAGTGCTACGTCTGTTAAAGAAGGAAGCTTTTGGGACTGACTCTGTGGTAACCGCAATAGGCGCACATAGCTTTCCAGGCTCCAACGTCTAACCGTTGCACTCTAGCAAGTTCTGTGTAAGGGAAACTCCTTCATGCAGAATGTCACTTCTCACAGTGTCCTTCCAGTGGAGGAAAGAAGATAGAACAAGGACGGAGCAGAGAGAATGTTACAACCCGTAGGTGAAGGAAAGGGTAAGGCACTTAGGCCTCTATGATGCATACTGGAAGTTCAACACATGGGATTTTCCACAGTGTCTACCACTTCTCAAAACACTTCCAATATATGAAGGAGCTGTGCTACAGTAACTTCTCACGACAGGGAAGTGTCTGTGCTGAGTTGGAAAGTGTAGGGCGTGTCTGTGTAGCAATTTTGAAGTCTCTCATACAGGCCCCTTAGAGGGGTTTCGGAGGAAGGTATCTGCTCTGGGAATCTACTTCAGGTGCGCACTTATTCATAACAGTGTTTCTCCTTTGAGGATGAAGATAAAACAGGGAAGGACTACGGGCACATTAGGTACTGTGAGTAAAGGGCAGGCTATGGCGCTTACCCTCCAAACACATATTGGATGTTCACCACCATTGGTAATCCGCACTTAGTTTCTGCGTCTAAAACGCTTCCAACACTGAGCGGGAAGTGTGCTTTAGGAGGGATTCACTGCAGTGTTACGTCTGTTAAAGAAGGAAGCTTTGGGGACTTACTCTGTGGTAACCGCAATAGGCGTACTTAGCTTTCCATTCAAAGTCGTCTAACCGTTGGACTATAGCAAGTTCTGTTTAAGGGAAATTCCTTCAGGTGGATAGCACTTCTCACAGTGTCTTCAAGTGGAGAAAAGAAGATAGAACAAGGACGGAGCAGAGAGAATGTTGCAAACCGTGCGTGAAGTACAGGGTAAGTCAATTAGGCCTCTAGGATGCCTCCTGGAAGTTCAACACTTGGGATGTTCCACAGTGTCTAACACTTCTCAAAACACTTCCAATATATGAGAGAACTGTGCTAGAGTAAGTTCTCACGACAGGGAAGCGTCTGCGCTCAGTTGGAAAGTGGAGGACGTGTCTGGGTAGCAATCATGAAGTGTCTCCTACAGGCCCCTTAGAGGAGATGCGGAGGAAGGTATCTGCTCTGGGAACCTACTTCAGGTGCGTACTCATTCATAACAGCGTTTCTCCTTTGAGGATGAAGATAGAACAGGGAAGGACTACGGGCACATTAGGTACTGTTAGTAAAGGGCAGGCTATGGCGCTTAGCCTGCCAAACACAAAATGGATGTTCACCACCAGTGGTGATCCGCACTTAGTTTCTGCGTCTAAAACGCTTCCAACACTGAGCGGGAAGTGTGCTTTAGGAGGGATTCACTGCAGTGTTACGTCTGTTAAAGAAGGAAGCTTTTGGGACTGACTCTGTGGTAACCGCATTAGACGCTCATAGCTTTCCAGTCTCAAACGTCTAACTGATAGACTATAGGAAGTTCTGTTTAAGGGAAACTCCTTCATGCGGAATGTTACTTCTCACAGTTTCTTTCCAGTGGAGGAAAGAAGATAGAACAAGGACGGACAGAGAGAACGTTGCAAACCGTGAGTCAAGTACAGGGTAAGGCACTTAGGCCTCTATGATGCATACTGGAATTACAACACCGGAGATGTTCCACAGTGTCTACCTCTTCTCAAAACACTTCCAATATATGAGGGAACTGAGATCCAGTAAGTTCTCACCACAGGGATGCATCTGTGCTCAGTTGAGAACTCTAGGACATGTCTGGGTAGCAATCATGAAGTGTCTCATACAGGCCCCTTAGAGGGGATGCGTAGGAAGGTATCTGCTCAGGGAACCTATTTCAGGTGCGTACTCATTCATAACAGTGCTTCTCCTTGGAGGAATGAAGGTAGAACACGGACGGACTAGGGGCACCTTAGGTACTGTGAGTAAAGGGCAGGCTATGGCGCTTAAGCCTGCCAAACACATATTGGATGTTCACCATAAGTGGTGATCCGCACTTAGTTTCTGCGTCTAAAACGCTTCCAACACTGAGAGGGATGTTTGATTTAGGAGGGATTCACTGCAGTGTTACGTCTGTTAAAGAAGGATGCTTTTGGGACTGACTCTGTTGTAACCGCAATAGACGCACATAGCTTGCCAGTCTCCAACGTCTATCCGTTGGACTACAGCAAGTTCTCTTTAAGGGAAACTCCTTCATGCGGAATGTCACTTCACACAGTGTCTTTCCAGTGGAGGAAAGAAGATAGAACAAGGATGGAGCAGAGAGAACGTTGCAACCCGTGAGTGAAGTACAGGGTAATGCACTTAGGCCTCTATTATGCATACTGGAGATTCAACACCAGAGATGTTCCACAGTGTCTACCTCTGCTCAAAACACTTCCAATATATGAGGGAACTGTGCTACAGTAAGTTCTCACGACAGGGATGGTTCTGTGCTCAGTTGGAAACTCTAGGACGTGTCTGGGTAGCAATCATGAAGTGTCTCATACACACCCCATAGAGGGGATGCGAAGGAAGGTATCTGCTCAGGGAACCTACTACACTTGTGTATTCATTCATAACAGCTTTTCTCCTTTGAGGAATGAAGATAGAACAGTTAAGGACTACGGGCACATTAGGTACTGTGAGTAAATGGCAGGCTATGGCGCTTAAGCCGCCAAACACATATTTGATGTTCCCCACGAGTGGTGATCCGCACTTTGTTTCTGCGTCCAAAACGCTACGAGTACTGAGAGCGAAGTGTGCTTTTGGTGTAATTCATTTCAGTCTTACGTCTGTTAAAGAAGGAAGCTTTGGGACTGACTCTGTGGTAACCGCAATAGGCGCACATAGCTCTCCATTCACAGACGTCTAACAGTGGGACTATAGCAAGTTCTTTTTAAGGGAAACTCCTTCAGTCGGATAGTCACTTCTCACAGTGTCTTTCCACTGGAGGAAAGAAGATAGAACAAGGACGGTCAGAGAGAACGTTGCAAACCGTGAGTCAAGTACAGGGTAAGGCAATTAGGCCTCTATGAGGCATACTGGAATTACAACAGCGGAGGTGTTCCACAGTGTCTACCTCTGCTCAAAACACTTCCAATATATGAGGGAACTGTGCTACAGTAAGTTCTCACGACAGGGATGCATCTGTGCTCAGGTGGAAACTCTAGGATGTGTCTGGGGAGCAATCATGAAGTGTCTCATACAGGCCCCTTAGAGGGGATGCGAAGGAAGGTATCTGCTCAGGGAACCTACTTCAGGGGCGTACTCATTCATAACAGTGCTCCTCCTTGGAGGAATGAAGGTAGAACACGGACGGACTACGGGCACATTAGGTACTGTGAGTAAAGGGCAGGCTATGGCGCTTAAGTCTGCCAAACACATATTGGATGTTCACCACCAGTGGTGATCCGCACTTAGTTTCTGCGTCTGAAACGCTTCCAACACTGAGAGGGAAGTGTGCTTTAGGAGGGCTTCACTGGAGTTTGACGTCTGTTAAAGTAGGAAGCTTTGGGGACTGACTCTGTGGTAATCGCAGTAGACGCACATAGCTTTCCAGTCTCCGACGTCTAACCGTTGGACTATAGCAAGTTCTGTGTAAGGGAAACTCCTTCATGCGGAATGTCACTTCTCACAGTGTCTTTCCAGTGGAGGAAAGAAGATAGAACAAGGACGGACCGAGAGACAGTTGCAAACCGTGGGTCAAGTACAGGGTAAGGCACATAGGACTCTATGATGCATACTGGAATTACAACACCGGAGATGTTCCACAGTGTCTACCTCTTCTCAAAACACTTCCAATATATGAGGGAACTGTGCTACAGTAAGTTCTCACGACAGGGATGCATCTGTGCTCAGGTGAAAATTCTAGGATGTGTCTGGGGAGCAATCAGGAAGAGTCTCATACTGGCCCCTTAGAGGGGATGCGGAGGAAGGTATCTGCTCAGGGAACCTACTTCAGGGACGTACTCATTCATAACAGTGCTTCTCCTTAGAGGAATGAAGGTAGAACACGGACGGACTAGGGGCACATTAGATACTGTGAGTAAAAGGCAGGCTATGGCGCTTAAGTCTGCCAAACACATATTGGATGTTCACTACCAGTGGTGATCCGCATTTAGTTTATGCATCTAAAACGCTTCCAACACTGAGAGGGAAGTGTGCTTTCGGAGGGATTCACTGCAGTGCTACGTCTGTTAAAGAAGGAAGCTTTTGGGACTGACTCTGTGGTAACCGCAATAGGCGCACATAGCTTTCCAGGCTCCAACGTCTAACCGTTGCACTCTAGCAAGTTCTGTGTAAGGGAAACTCCTTCATGCAGAATGTCACTTCTCACAGTGTCCTTCCAGTGGAGGAAAGAAGATAGAACAAGGACGGAGCAGAGAGAATGTTACAACCCGTAGGTGAAGGAAAGGGTAAGGCACTTAGGCCTCTATGATGCATACTGGAAGTTCAACACATGGGATTTTCCACAGTGTCTACCACTTCTCAAAACACTTCCAATATATGAAGGAGCTGTGCTACAGTAACTTCTCACGACAGGGAAGTGTCTGTGCTGAGTTGGAAAGTGTAGGGCGTGTCTGTGTAGCAATTTTGAAGTCTCTCATACAGGCCCCTTAGAGGGGTTTCGGAGGAAGGTATCTGCTCTGGGAATCTACTTCAGGTGCGCACTCATTCATAACAGTGTTTCTCCTTTGAGGATGAAGATAAAACAGGGAAGGACTACGGGCACATTAGGTACTGTGAGTAAAGGGCAGGCTATGGCGCTTACCCTCCAAACACATATTGGATGTTCACCACCATTGGTAATCCGCACTTAGTTTCTGCGTCTAAAACGCTTCCAACACTGAGCGGGAAGTGTGCTTTAGGAGGGATTCACTGCAGTGTTACGTCTGTTAAAGAAGGAAGCTTTGGGGACTTACTCTGTGGTAACCGCAATAGGCGTACATAGCTTTCCATTCAAAGTCGTCTAACCGTTGGACTATAGCAAGTTCTGTTTAAGGGAAATTCCTTCAGGTGGATAGCACTTCTCACAGTGTCTTCAAGTGGAGAAAAGAAGATAGAACAAGGACGGAGCAGAGAGAATGTTGCAAACCGTGCGTGAAGTACAGGGTAAGTCAATTAGGCCTCTAGGATGCCTCCTGGAAGTTCAACACTTGGGATGTTCCACAGTGTCTAACACTTCTCAAAACACTTCCAATATATGAGAGAACTGTGCTAGAGTAAGTTCTCACGACAGGGAAGCGTCTGCGCTCAGTTGGAAAGTGGAGGACGTGTCTGGGTAGCAATCATGAAGTGTCTCATACAGGCCCCTTAGAGGAGATGCGGAGGAAGGTATCTGCTCTGGGAACCTACTTCAGGTGCGTACTCATTCATAACAGCGTTTCTCCTTTGAGGATGAAGATAGAACAGGGAAGGACTACGGGCACATTAGGTACTGTTAGTAAAGGGCAGGCTATGGCGCTTAGCCTGCCAAACACAAAATGGATGTTCACCACCAGTGGTGATCCGCACTTAGTTTCTGCGTCTAAAACGCTTCCAACACTGAGCGGGAAGTGTGCTTTAGGAGGGATTCACTGCAGTGTTACGTCTGTTAAAGAAGGAAGCTTTTGGGACTGACTCTGTGGTAACCGCATTAGACGCTCATAGCTTTCCAGTCTCAAACGTCTAACTGATAGACTATAGGAAGTTCTGTTTAAGGGAAACTCCTTCATGCGGAATGTTACTTCTCACAGTTTCTTTCCAGTGGAGGAAAGAAGATAGAACAAGGACGGACCGAGAGACAGTTGCAAACCGTGAGTCAAGTACAGGGTAAGGCACTTAGGCCTCTATGATGCATACTGGAATTACAACACCGGAGATGTTCCACAGTGTCTACCTCTTCTCAAAACACTTCCAATATATGAGGGAACTGTGATCCAGTAAGTTCTCACCACAGGGATGCATCTGTGCTCAGTTGAGAACTCTAGGACATGTCTGGGTAGCAATCATGAAGTGTCTCATACAGGCCCCTTAGAGGGGATGCGTAGGAAGGTATCTGCTCAGGGAACCTATTTCAGGTGCGTACTCATTCATAACAGTGCTTCTCCTTGGAGGAATGAAGGTAGAACACGGACGGACTAGGGGCACCTTAGGTACTGTGAGTAAAGGGCAGGCTATGGCGCTTAAGCCTGCCAAACACATATTGGATGTTCACCATAAGTGGTGATCCGCACTTAGTTTCTGCGTCTAAAACGCTTCCAACACTGAGAGGGATGTTTGATTTAGGAGGGATTCACTGCAGTGTTACGTCTGTTAAAGAAGGATGCTTTTGGGACTGACTCTGTTGTAACCGCAATAGACGCACATAGCTTGCCAGTCTCCAACGTCTATCCGTTGGACTACAGCAAGTTCTCTTTAAGGGAAACTCCTTCATGCGGAATGTCACTTCACACAGTGTCTTTCCAGTGGAGGAAAGAAGATAGAACAAGGATGGAGCAGAGAGAACGTTGCAACCCGTGAGTGAAGTACAGGGTAATGCACTTAGGCCTCTATTATGCATACTGGAGATTCAACACCAGAGATGTTCCACAGTGTCTACCTCTGCTCAAAACACTTCCAATATATGAGGGAACTGTGCTACACTAAGTTCTCACGACAGGGATGGTTCTGTGCTCAGTTGGAAACTCTAGGACGTGTCTGGGTAGCAATCATGAAGTGTCTCATACAGACCCCATAGAGGGGATGCGAAGGAAGGTATCTTCTCAGGGAACCTACTACACTTGTGTATTCATTCATAACAGCTTTTCTCCTTTGAGGAATGAAGATAGAACAGTTAAGGACTACGGGCACATTAGGTACTGTGAGTAAATGGCAGGCTATGGCGCTTAAGCCGCCAAACACATATTTGATGTTCCCCACGAGTGGTGATCCGCACTTTGTTTCTGCGTCCAAAACGCTACGAGTACTGAGAGCGAAGTGTGCTTTTGGTGTAATTCATTTCAGTCTTACGTCTGTTAAAGAAGGAAGCTTTGGGACTGACTCTGTGGTAACCGCAATAGGCGCACATAGCTCTCCATTCACAGACGTATAACAGTGGGACTATAGCAAGTTCTTTTTAAGGGAAACTCCTTCAGTCGGATAGTCACTTCTCACAGTGTCTTTCCACTGGAGGAAAGAAGATAGAACAAGGACGGTCAGAGAGAACGTTGCAAACCGTGAGTCAAGTACAGGGTAAGGCAATTAGGCCTCTATGAGGCATACTGGAATTACAACAGCGGAGGTGTTCCACAGTGTCTACCTCTGCTCAAAACACTTCCAATATATGAGGGAACTGTGCTACAGTAAGTTCTCACGACAGGGATGCATCTGTGCTCAGGTGGAAACTCTAGGATGTGTCTGGGGAGCAATCATGAAGTGTCTCATACAGGCCCCTTAGAGGGGATGCGAAGGAAGGTATCTGCTCAGGGAACCTACTTCAGGGGCGTACTCATTCATAACAGTGCTCCTCCTTGGAGGAATGAAGGTAGAACACGGACGGACTACGGGCACATTAGGTACTGTGAGTAAAGGGCAGGCTATGGCGCTTAAGTCTGCCAAACACATATTGGATGTTCACCACCAGTGGTGATCCGCACTTAGTTTCTGCGTCTGAAACGCTTCCAACACTGAGAGGGAAGTGTGCTTTAGGAGGGCTTCACTGGAGTTTGACGTCTGTTAAAGTAGGAAGCTTTGGGGACTGACTCTGTGGTAATCGCAGTAGACGCACATAGCTTTCCAGTCTCCGACGTCTAACCGTTGGACTATAGCAAGTCCTGTGTAAGGGAAACTCCTTCATGCGGAATGTCACTTCTCACAGTGTCTTTCCAGTGGAGGAAAGAAGATAGAACAAGGACGGACCGAGAGACAGTTGCAAACCGTGGGTCAAGTACAGGGTAAGGCACATAGGACTCTATGATGCATACTGGAATTACAACACCGGAGATGTTCCACAGTGTCTACCTCTTCTCAAAACACTTCCAATATATGAGGGAACTGTGCTACAGTAAGTTCTCACGACAGGGATGCATCTGTGCTCAGGTGAAAATTCTAGGATGTGTCTGGGGAGCAATCAGGAAGAGTCTCATACTGGCCCCTTAGAGGGGATGCGGAGGAAGGTATCTGCTCAGGGAACCTACTTCAGGGACGTACTCATTCATAACAGTGCTTCTCCTTAGAGGAATGAAGGTAGAACACGGACGGACTAGGGGCACATTAGATACTGTGAGTAAAAGGCAGGCTATGGCGCTTAAGTCTGCCAAACACATATTGGATGTTCACTACCAGTGGTGATCCGCATTTAGTTTATGCGTCTAAAACGCTTCCAACACTGAGAGGGAAGTGTGCTTTCGGAGGGATTCACTGCAGTGCTACGTCTGTTAAAGAAGGAAGCTTTTGGGACTGACTCTGTGGTAACCGCAATAGGCGCACATAGCTTTCCAGGCTCCAACGTCTAACCGTTGCACTCTAGCAAGTTCTGTGTAAGGGAAACTCCTTCATGCAGAATGTCACTTCTCACAGTGTCCTTCCAGTGGAGGAAAGAAGATAGAACAAGGACGGAGCAGAGAGAATGTTACAACCCGTAGGTGAAGGAAAGGGTAAGGCACTTAGGCCTCTATGATGCATACTGGAAGTTCAACACATGGGATTTTCCACAGTGTCTACCACTTCTCAAAACACTTCCAATATATGAAGGAGCTGTGCTACAGTAACTTCTCACGACAGGGAAGTGTCTGTGCTGAGTTGGAAAGTGTAGGGCGTGTCTGTGTAGCAATTTTGAAGTCTCTCATACAGGCCCCTTAGAGGGGTTTCGGAGGAAGGTATCTGCTCTGGGAATCTACTTCAGGTGCGCACTTATTCATAACAGTGTTTCTCCTTTGAGGATGAAGATAAAACAGGGAAGGACTACGGGCACATTAGGTACTGTGAGTAAAGGGCAGGCTATGGCGCTTACCCTCCAAACACATATTGGATGTTCACCACCATTGGTAATCCGCACTTAGTTTCTGCGTCTAAAACGCTTCCAACACTGAGCGGGAAGTGTGCTTTAGGAGGGATTCACTGCAGTGTTACGTCTGTTAAAGAAGGAAGCTTTGGGGACTTACTCTGTGGTAACCGCAATAGGCGTACATAGCTTTCCATTCAAAGTCGTCTAACCGTTGGACTATAGCAAGTTCTGTTTAAGGGAAATTCCTTCAGGTGGATAGCACTTCTCACAGTGTCTTCAAGTGGAGAAAAGAAGATAGAACAAGGACGGAGTAGAGAGAATGTTGCAAACCGTGCGTGAAGTACAGGGTAAGTCAATTAGGCCTCTAGGATGCCTCCTGGAAGTTCAACACTTGGGATGTTCCACAGTGTCTAACACTTCTCAAAACACTTCCAATATATGAGAGAACTGTGCTAGAGTAAGTTCTCACGACAGGGAAGCGTCTGCGCTCAGTTGGAAAGTGGAGGACGTGTCTGGGTAGCAATCATGAAGTGTCTCATACAGGCCCCTTAGAGGAGATGCGGAGGAAGGTATCTGCTCTGGGAACCTACTTCAGGTGCGTACTCATTCATAACAGCGTTTCTCCTTTGAGGATGAAGATAGAACAGGGAAGGACTACGGGCACATTAGGTACTGTTAGTAAAGGGCAGGCTATGGCGCTTAGCCTGCCAAACACAAAATGGATGTTCACCACCAGTGGTGATCCGCACTTAGTTTCTGCGTCTAACACGCTTCCAACACTGAGCGGGAAGTGTGCTTTAGGAGGGATTCACTGCAGTGTTACGTCTGTTAAAGAAGGAAGCTTTTGGGACTGACTCTGTGGTAACCGCATTAGACGCTCATAGCTTTCCAGTCTCAAACGTCTAACTGATAGACTATAGGAAGTTCTGTTTAAGGGAAACTCCTTCATGCGGAATGTTACTTCTCACAGTTTCTTTCCAGTGGAGGAAAGAAGATAGAACAAGGACGGACCGAGAGACAGTTGCAAACCGTGAGTCAAGTACAGGGTAAGGCACTTAGGCCTCTATGATGCATACTGGAATTACAACACCGGAGATGTTCCACAGTGTCTACCTCTTCTCAAAACACTTCCAATATATGAGGGAACTGTGATCCAGTAAGTTCTCACCACAGGGATGCATCTGTGCTCAGTTGAGAACTCTAGGACATGTCTGGGTAGCAATCATGAAGTGTCTCATACAGGCCCCTTAGAGGGGATGCGTAGGAAGGTATCTGCTCAGGGAACCTATTTCAGGTGCGTACTCATTCATAACAGTGCTTCTCCTTGGAGGAATGAAGGTAGAACACGGACGGACTAGGGGCACCTTAGGTACTGTGAGTAAAGGGCAGGCTATGGCACTTAAGCCTGCCAAACACATATTGGATGTTCACCATAAGTGGTGATCCGCACTTAGTTTCTGCGTCTAAAACGCTTCCAACACTGAGAGGGATGTTTGATTTAGGAGGGATTCACTGCAGTGTTACGTCTGTTAAAGAAGGATGCTTTTGGGACTGACTCTGTTGTAACCGCAATAGACGCACATAGCTTGCCAGTCTCCAACGTCTATCCGTTGGACTACAGCAAGTTCTCTTTAAGGGAAACTCCTTCATGCGGAATGTCACTTCACACAGTGTCTTTCCAGTGGAGGAAAGAAGATAGAACAAGGATGGAGCAGAGAGAACGTTGCAACCCGTGAGTGAAGTACAGGGTAATGCACTTAGGCCTCTATTATGCATACTGGAGATTCAACACCAGAGATGTTCCACAGTGTCTACCTCTGCTCAAAACACTTCCAATATATGAGGGAACTGTGCTACAGTAAGTTCTCACGGCAGGGATGGTTCTGTGCTCAGTTGGAAACTCTAGGACGTGTCTGGGTAGCAATCATGAAGTGTCTCATACAGACCCCATAGAGGGGATGCGAAGGAAGGTATCTGCTCAGGGAACCTACTACACTTGTGTATTCATTCATAACAGCTTTTCTCCTTTGAGGAATGAAGATAGAACAGTTAAGGACTACGGGCACATTAGGTACTGTGAGTAAATGGCAGGCTATGGCGCTTAAGCCGCCAAACACATATTTGATGTTCCCCACGAGTGGTGATCCGCACTTTGTTTCTGCGTCCAAAACGCTACGAGTACTGAGAGCGAAGTGTGCTTTTGGTGTAATTCATTTCAGTCTTACGTCTGTTAAAGAAGGAAGCTTTGGGACTGACTCTGTGGTAACCGCAATAGGCGCACATAGCTCTCCATTCACAGACGTCTAACAGTGGGACTATAGCAAGTTCTTTTTAAGGGAAACTCCTTCAGTCGGATAGTCACTTCTCACAGTGTCTTTCCACTGGAGGAAAGAAGATAGAACAAGGACGGTCAGAGAGAACGTTGCAAACCGTGAGTCAAGTACAGGGTAAGGCAATTAGGCCTCTATGAGGCATACTGGAATTACAACAGCGGAGGTGTTCCACAGTGTCTACCTCTGCTCAAAACACTTCCAATATATGAGGGAACTGTGCTACAGTAAGTTCTCACGACAGGGATGCATCTGTGCTCAGGTGGAAACTCTAGGATGTGTCTGGGGAGCAATCATGAAGTGTCTCATACAGGCCCCTTAGAGGGGATGCGAAGGAAGGTATCTGCTCAGGGAACCTACTTCAGGGGCGTACTCATTCATAACAGTGCTCCTCCTTGGAGGAATGAAGGTAGAACACGGACGGACTACGGGCACATTAGGTACTGTGAGTAAAGGGCAGGCTATGGCGCTTAAGTCTGCCAAACACAAATTGGATGTTCACCACCAGTGGTGATCCGCACTTAGTTTCTTCGTCTGAAACGCTTCCAACACTGAGAGGGAAGTGTGCTTTAGGAGGGCTTCACTGGAGTTTGACGTCTGTTAAAGTAGGAAGCTTTGGGGACTGACTCTGTGGTAATCGCAGTAGACGCACATAGCTTTCCAGTCTCCGACGTCTAACCGTTGGACTATAGCAAGTTCTGTGTAAGGGAAACTCCTTCATGCGGAATGTCACTTCTCACAGTGTCTTTCCAGTGGAGGAAAGAAGATAGAACAAGGACGGACCGAGAGAAAGTTGCAAACCGTGAGTCAAGTACACGGTAAGGCACATAGGACTCTATGATGCATACTGGAATTACAACACCGGAGATGTTCCACAGTGTCTACCTCTTCTCAAAACACTTCCAATATATGAGGGAACTGTGCTACAGTAAGTTCTCACGACAGGGATGCATCTGTGCTCAGGAGAAAATTCTAGGATGTGTCTGGGGACCAATCAGGAAGAGTCTCATACTGGCCCCTTAGAGGGGATGCGGAGGAAGGTATCTGCTCAGGGAACCTACTTCAGGGGCGTACTCATTCATAACAGTGCTTCTCCTTGGAGGAATGAAGGTAGAACACGGACGGACTAGGGGCACATTAGATACTGTGAGTAAAAGGCAGGCTATGGCGCTTAAGTCTGCCAAACACATATTGGATGTTCACTACCAGTGGTGATCCGCATTTAGTTTATGCGTCTAAAACGCTTCCAACACTGAGAGGGAAGTGTGCTTTCGGAGGGATTCACTGCAGTGCTACGTCTGTTAAAGAAGGAAGCTTTTGGGACTGACTCTGTGGTAACCGCAATAGGCGCACATAGCTTTCCAGGCTCCAACGTCTAACCGTTGCACTCTAGCAAGTTCTGTGTAAGGGAAACTCCTTCATGCAGAATGTCACTTCTCACAGTGTCCTTCCAGTGGAGGAAAGAAGATAGAACAAGGACGGAGCAGAGAGAATGTTACAACCCGTAGGTGAAGGAAAGGGTAAGGCACTTAGGCCTCTATGATGCATACTGGAAGTTCAACACATGGGATGTTCCACAGTGTCTACCACTTCTCAAAACACTTCCAATATATGAAGGAGCTGTGCTACAGTAACTTCTCACGACAGGGAAGCGTCTGTGCTCAGTTGGAAAGTGTAGGACGTGTCTGTGTAGCAATTTTGAAGTGTCTCATACAGGCCCCTTAGAGGGGTTTCGGAGGAAGGTATCTGCTCTGGGAACCTACTTCAGGTGCGCACTCATTCATAACAGTGTTTCTCCTTTGAGGATGAAGATAAAACAGGGAAGGACTACGGGCACATTAGGTACTGTGAGTAAAGGGCAGGCTATGGCGCTTACCCTCCAAACACATATTGGCTGTTCACCACCATTGGTAATCTGCACTTAGTTTCTGCGTCTAAAACGCTTCCAACACTGAGAGGGGAGTGTGCTTTAGGAGGGATTCACTGCAGTGTTACGTCTGTTAAAGAAGGAAGCATTGGGGACTTACTCTGTGGTAACCGCAATAGGCGTACATAGCTTTCCATTCAAAGTCGTCTAACCGTTGGACTATAGCAAGTTCTGTTTAAGGGAAATTCCTTCAGGTGGATAGCACTTCTCACAGTGTCTTCAAGTGGAGAAAAGAAGATAGAACAAGGACGGAGCAGAGAGAATGTTGCAAACCGTGCGTGAAGTACAGGGTAAGTCAATTAGGCCTCTAGGATGCCTCCTGGAAGTTCAACACTTGGGATGTTCCACAGTGTCTAACACTTCTCAAAACACTTCCAATATATGAGAGAACTGTGCTAGAGTAAGTTCTCACGACAGGGAAGCGTCTGCGCTCAGTTGGAAAGTGGAGGACGTGTCTGGGTAGCAATCATGAAGTGTCTCATACAGGCCCCTTAGAGGAGATGCGGAGGAAGGTATCTGCTCTGGGAACCTACCTCAGGTCCGTACTCATTCATAACAGCGTTTCTCCTTTGAGGATGAAGATAGAACAGGGAAGGACTACGGGCACCTTAGGTACTGTTTTAAAGGGCAGGCTATGGCGCTTAGCCTGCCAAACACAAAATGGATGTTCACCACCAGTGGTGATCCGCACTTAGTTTCTGCGTCTAAAACGCTTCCAACACTGAGAGGGAAGTGTGCTTTAGGAGGGATTCACTGCAGTGTTACGTCTGTTAAAGAAGGAAGCTTTTGGGACTGACTCTGTGGTAACCGCATTAGACGCTCATAGCTTTCCAGTCTCAAACGTCTAACTGATAGACTATAGGAAGTTCTGTTTAAGGGAAACTCCTTCATGCGGAATGTTACTTCTCACAGTTTCTTTCCAGTGGAGGAAAGAAGATAGAACAAGGACGGACAGAGAGAACGTTGCAAACCGTGAGTCAAGTACAGGGTAAGGCACTTAGGCCTCTATGATGCATACTGGAATTACAACACCGGAGATGTTCCACAGTGTCTACCTCTTCTCAAAACACTTCCAATATATGAGGGAACTGTGATCCAGTAAGTTCTCACCACAGGGATGCATCTGTGCTCAGTTGAGAACTCTAGGACATGTCTGGGTAGCAATCATGAAGTGTCTCATACAGGTCCCTTAGAGGGGATGCGTAGGAAGGTATCTGCTCAGGGAACCTATTTCAGGTGCGTACTCATTCATAACAGTGCTTCTCTTTGGAGGAATGAAGGTAGAACACGGACGGACTAGGGGCACATTAGGTACTGTGAGTAAAGGGCAGGCTATGGCGCTTAAGCCTGCCAAACACATATTGTATGTTCCCCATAAGTGGTGATCCGCACTTAGTTTCTGCGTCTAAAACGCTTCCAACACTGAGAGGGATGTTTGATTTAGGAGGGATTCACTGCAGTGTTACGTCTGTTAAAGAAGGATGCTTTTGGGACTGACTCTGTTGTAACCGCAATAGACGCACATAGCTTGCCAGTCTCCAACGTCTATCCGTTGGACTACAGCAAGTTCTCTTAAGGGAAACTCCTTCATGCGGAATGTCACTTCACACAGTGTCTTTCCAGTGGAGGAAAGAAGATAGAACAAGGATGGAGCAGAGAGAACGTTGCAACCCGTGAGTGAAGTACAGGGTAATGCACTTAGGCCTCTATTATGCATACTGGAGATTCAACACCAGAGATGTTCCACAGTGTCTACCTCTGCTCAAAACACTTCCAATATATGAGGGAACTGTGCTACAGTAAGTTCTCACGACAGGGATGGTTCTGTGCTCAGTTGGAAACTCTAGGACGTGTCTGGGTAGCAATCATGAAGTGTCTCATACAGACGCCATAGAGGGGATGCGAAGGAAGGTATCTGCTCAGGGAACCTACTACACTTGTGTATTCATTCATAACAGCTATTCTCCTTTGAGGAATGAAGATAGAACAGTTAAGGACTACGGGCACATTAGGTACTGTGAGTAAATGGCAGGCTATGGCGCTTAAGCCGCCAAACACATATTTGATGTTCCCCACGAGTGGTGATCCGCACTTTGTTTCTGCGTCCAAAACGCTACCAGTACTGAGAGCGAAGTGTGCTTTAGGTGTAATTCATTTCAGTCTTACGTCTGTTAAAGAAGGAAGCTTTGGGACTGACTCTGTGGTAACCGCAATAGGCGCACATAGCTCTCCATTCACAGACGTATAACAGTGGGACTATAGCAAGTTCTTTTTAAGGGAAACTCCTTCAGTCGGATAGTCACCTCTCACAGTGTCTTTCCACTGGAGGAAAGAAGATAGAACAAGGACGGTCAGAGAGAACGTTGCAAACCGTGAGTCAAGTACAGGGTAAGGCAATTAGGCCTCTATGAGGCATACTGGAATTACAACAGCGGAGGTGTTCCACAGTGTCTACCTCTGCTCAAAACACTTCCAATATATGAGGGAACTGTGCTACAGTAAGTTCTCACGACAGGGATGCATCTGTGCTCAGGTGGAAACTCTAGGATGTGGCTGGGGAGCAATCATGAAGTGTCTCATACAGGCCCCTTAGAGGGGATGCGAAGGAAGGTATCTGCTCAGGGAACCTACTTCAGGGGCGTACTCATTCATAACAGTGCTCCTCCTTGGAGGAATGAGGTAGAACACGGACGGACTACGGCACATTAGGTACTGTGAGTAAAGGGCAGGCTATGGCGCTTAAGTCTGCCAAACACAAATTGGATGTTCACCACCAGTGGTGATCCGCACTTAGTTTCTGCGTCTGAAACGCTTCCAACACTGAGAGGGAAGTGTGCTTTAGGAGGGCTTCACTGGAGTTTGACGTCTGTTAAAGTAGGAAGCTTTGGGGACTGACTCTGTGGTAATCGCAGTAGACGCACATAGCTTTCCAGTCTCCGACGTCTAACCGTTGGACTATAGCAAGTTCTGTGTAAGGGAAACTCCTTCATGCGGAATGTCACTTCTCACAGTGTCTTTCCAGTGGAGGAAAGAAGATAGAACAAGGACGGACCGAGAGACAGTTGCAAACCGTGGGTCAAGTACAGGGTAAGGCACATAGGACTCTATGATGCATACTGGAATTACAACACCGGAGATGTTCCACAGTGTCTACCTCTTCTCAAAACACTTGCAATATATGAGGGAACTGTGCTACAGTAAGTTCTCACGACAGGGATGCATCTGTGCTCAGGTGAAAATTCTAGGATGTGTCTGGGGAGCAATCAGGAAGAGTCTCATACTGGCCCCTTAGAGGGGATGCGGAGGAAGGTATCTGCTCAGGGAACCTACTTCAGGGGCGTACTCATTCATAACAGTGCTTCTCCTTGGAGGAATGAAGGTAGAACACGGACGGACTAGGGGCACATTAGATACTGTGAGTAAAAGGCAGGCTATGGCGCTTAAGTCTGCCAAACACATATTGGATGTTCACTACCAGTGGTGATCCGCATTTAGTTTATGCGTCTAAAACGCTTCCAACACTGAGAGGGAAGTGTGCTTTCGGAGGGATTCACTGCAGTGCTACGTCTGTTAAAGAAGGAAGCTTTTGGGACTGACTCTGTGGTAACCGCAATAGGCGCACATAGCTTTCCAGGCTCCAACGTCTAACCGTTGCACTCTAGCAAGTTCTGTGTAAGGGAAACTCCTTCATGCAGAATGTCACTTCTCACAGTGTCCTTCCAGTGGAGGAAAGAAGATAGAACAAGGACGGAGCAGAGAGAATGTTACAACCCGTAGGTGAAGGAAAGGGTAAGGCACTTAGGCCTCTATGATGCATACTGGAAGTTCAACACATGGGATGTTCCACAGTGTCTACCACTTCTCAAACCACTTCCAATATATGAAGGAGCTGTGCTACAGTAACTTCTCACGACAGGGAAGTGTCTGTGCTCAGTTGGAAAGTGTAGGACGTGTCTGTGTAGCAATTTTGAAGTGTCTCATACAGGCCCCTTAGAGGGGTTTCGCAGGAAGGTATCTGCTCTGGGAATCTACTTCAGGTGCGCACTCATTCATAACAGTGTTTCTCCTTTGAGGATGAAGATAAAACAGGGAAGGACTACGGGGACATTAGGTACTGTGAGTAAAGGGCAGGCTATGGCGCTTACCCTCCAAACACATATTGGATGTTCACCACCATTGGTAATCCGCACTTAGTTTCTGCGTCTAAAACGCTTCCAACACTGAGCGGGAAGTGTGCTTTAGGAGGGATTCACTGCAGTGTTACGTCTGTTAAAGAAGGAAGCTTTGGGGACTTACTCTGTGGTAACCGCAATAGGCGTACATAGCTTTCCATTCAAAGTCGTCTAACCGTTGGACTATAGCAAGTTCTGTTTAAGGGTAATTCCTTCAGGTGGATAGCACTTCTCACAGTGTCTTCAAGTGGAGAAAAGAAGATAGAACAAGGACGGAGCAGAGAGAATGTTGCAAACCGTGCGTGAAGTACACGGTAAGTCAATTAGGCCTCTAGGATGCCTCCTGGAAGTTCAACACTTGGGATGTTCCACAGTGTCTAACACTTCTCAAAACACTTCCAATATATGAGAGAACTGTGCTAGAGTAAGTTCTCACGACAGGGAAGCGTCTGCGCTCAGTTGGAAAGTGGAGGACGTGTCTGGGTAGCAATCATGAAGTGTCTCATACAGGCCCCTTAGAGGAGATGCGGAGGAAGGTATCTGCTCTGGGAACCTACTTCAGGTGCGTACTCATTCATAACAGCGTTTCTCCTTTGAGGATGAAGATAGAACAGGGAAGGACTACGGGCACATTAGGTACTGTGAGTAAAGGGCAGGCTATGGCGCTTAGCCTGCCAAACACAAAATGGATGTTCACCACCAGTGGTGATCCGCACTTAGTTTCTGCGTCTAAAACGCTTCCAACACTGAGCGGGAAGTGTGCTTTAGGAGGGATTCACTGCAGTGTTACGTCTGTTAAAGAAGGAAGCTTTTGGGACTGACTCTGTGGTAACTGCATTAGACGCTCATAGCTTTCCAGTCTCAAACGTCTAACTGATAGACTATAGGAAGTTCTGTTTAAGGGAAACTCCTTCATGCGGAATGTTACTTCTCACAGTTTCTTTCCAGTGGAGGAAAGAAGATAGAACAAGGACGGACAGAGAGAACGTTGCAAACCGTGAGTCAAGTACAGGGTAAGGCACTTAGGCCTCTATGATGCATACTGGAATTACAACACCGGAGATGTTCCACAGTGTCTACCTCTTCTCAAAACACTTCCAATATATGAGGGAACTGTGATCCAGTAAGTTCTCACCACAGGGATGCATCTGTGCTCAGTTGAGAACTCTAGGACATGTCTGGGTAGCAATCATGAAGTGTCTCATACAGGCCCCTTAGAGGGGATGCGTAGGAAGGTATCTGCTCAGGGAACCTATTTCAGGTGCGTACTCATTCATAACAGTGCTTCTCTTTGGAGGAATGAAGGTAGAACACGGACGTACTAGGGGCACATTAGGTACTGTGAGTAAAGGGCAGGCTATGGCGCTTAAGCCTGCCAAACACATATTGTATGTTCCCCATAAGTGGTGATCCGCACTTAGTTTCTGCGTCTAAAACGCTTCCAACACTGAGAGGGATGTTTGATTTAGGAGGGATTCACTGCAGTGTTACGTCTGTTAAAGAAGGATGCTTTTGGGACTGACTCTGTTGTAACCGCAATAGACGCACATAGCTTGCCAGTCTCCACCGTCTATCCGTTGGACTACAGCAAGTTCTCTTTAAGGGAAACTCCTTCATGCGGAATGTCACTTCACACAGTGTCTTTCCAGTGGAGGAAAGAAGATAGAACAAGGATGGAGCAGAGAGAACGTTGCAACCCGTGAGTGAAGTACAGGGTAATGCACTTAGGCCTCTATTATGCATACTGGAGATTCAACACCAGAGATGTTCCACAGTGTCTACCTCTGCTCAAAACACTTCCAATATATGAGGGAACTGTGCTACAGTAAGTTCTCACGACAGGGATGGTTCTGTGCTCAGTTGGAAACTCTAGGACGTGTCTGGGTAGCAATCATGAAGTGTCTCATACAGACGCCATAGAGGGGATGCGAAGGAAGGTATCTGCTCAGGGAACCTACTACACTTGTGTATTCATTCATAACAGCTATTCTCCTTTGAGGAATGAAGATAGAACAGTTAAGGACTACGGGCACATTAGGTACTGTGAGTAAATGGCAGGCTATGGCGCTTAAGCCGCCAAACACATATTTGATGTTCCCCACGAGTGGTGATCCGCACTTTGTTTCTGCGTCCAAAACGCTACCAGTACTGAGAGCGAAGTGTGCTTTAGGTGTAATTCATTTCAGTCTTACGTCTGTTAAAGAAGGAAGCTTTGGGACTGACTCTGTGGTAACCGCAATAGGCGCACATAGCTCTCCATTCACAGACGTCTAACAGTGGGACTATAGCAAGTTCTTTTTAAGGGAAACTCCTTCAGTCGGATAGTCACTTCTCACAGTGTCTTTCCACTGGAGGAAAGAAGATAGAACAAGGACGGTCAGAGAGAACGTTGCAAACCGTGAGTCAAGTACAGGGTAAGGCAATTAGGCCTCTATGAGGCATACTGGAATTACAACAGCGGAGGTGTTCCACAGTGTCTACCTCTGCTCAAAACACTTCCAATATATGAGGGAACTGTGCTACATTAAGTTCTCACGACAGGGATGCATCTGTGCTCAGGTGGAAACTCTAGGATGTGTCTGGGGAGCAATCATGAAGTGTCTCATACAGGCCCCTTAGAGGGGATGCGAAGGAAGGTATCTGCTCAGGGAACCTACTTCAGGGGCGTACTCATTCATAACAGTGCTCCTCCTTGGAGGAATGAAGGTAGAACACGGACGGACTACGGGCACATTAGGTACTGTGAGTAAAGGGCAGGCTATGGCGCTTAAGTCTGCCAAACACATATTGGATGTTCACCACCAGTGGTGATCCGCACTTAGTTTCTGCGTCTGAAACGCTTCCAACACTGAGAGGGAAGTGTGCTTTAGGAGGGCATCACTGGAGTTTGACGTCTGTTAAAGTAGGAAGCTTTGGGGACTGACTCTGTGGTAATCGCAGTAGACGCACATAGCTTTCCAGTCTCCGACGTCTAACCGTTGGACTATAGCAAGTTCTGTGTAAGGGAAACTCCTTCATGCGGAATGTCACTTCTCACAGTGTCTTTCCAGTGGAGGAAAGAAGATAGAACAAGGACGGACCGAGAGACAGTTGCAAACCGTGAGTCAAGTACAGGGTAAGGCACATAGGACTCTATGATGCATACTGGAATTACAACACCGGAGATGTTCCACAGTGTCTACCTCTTCTCAAAACACTTCCAATATATGAGGGAACTGTGCTACAGTAAGTTCTCACGACAGGGATGCATCTGTGCTCAGGTGAAAATTCTAGGATGTGTCTGGGGAGCAATCAGGAAGAGTCTCATACTGGCCCCTTAGAGGGGATGCGGAGGAAGGTATCTGCTCAGGGAACCTACTTCAGGGGCGTACTCATTCATAACAGTGCTTCTCCTTGGAGGAATGAAGGTAGAACACGGACGGACTAGGGGCACATTAGATACTGTGAGTAAAAGGCAGGCTATGGCGCTTAAGTCTGCCAAACACATATTGGATGTTCACTACCAGTGGTGATCCGCATTTAGTTTATGCGTCTAAAACGCTTCCAACACTGAGAGGGAAGTGTGCTTTCGGAGGGATTCACTGCAGTGCTACGTCTGTTAAAGAAGGAAGCTTTTGGGACTGACTCTGTGGTAACCGCAATAGGCGCACATAGCTTTCCAGGCTCCAACGTCTAACCGTTGCACTCTAGCAAGTTCTGTGTAAGGGAAACTCCTTCATGCAGAATGTCACTTCTCACAGTGTCATTCCAGTGGAGGAAAGAAGATAGAACAAGGACGGAGCAGAGAGAATGTTACAACCCGTAGGTGAAGGAAAGGGTAAGGCACTTAGGCCTCTATGATGCATACTGGAAGTTCAACACATGGGATGTTCCACAGTGTCTACCACTTCTCAAAACACTTCCAATATATGAAGGAGCTGTGCTACAGTAACTTCTCACGACAGGGAAGCGTCTGTGCTCAGTTGGAAAGTGTAGGACGTGTCTGTGTAGCAATTTTGAAGTGTCTCATACAGGCCCCTTAGAGGGGTTTCGGAGGAAGGTATCTGCTCTGGGAACCTACTTCAGGTGCGCACTCATTCATAACAGTGTTTCTCCTTTGAGGATGAAGATAAAACAGGGAAGGACTACGGGCACATTAGGTACTGTGAGTAAAGGGCAGGCTATGGCGCTTACCCTCCAAACACATATTGGATGTTCACCACCATTGGTAATCCGCACTTAGTTTCTGCGTCTAAAACGCTTCCAATACTGAGAGGGAAGTGTGCTTTAGGAGGGATTCACTGCAGTGTTACGTCTGTTAAAGAAGGAAGCTTTTGGGACTGACTCTGTGGTAACCGCATTAGACGCTCATAGCTTTCCAGTCTCAAACGTCTAACTGATAGACTATAGGAAGTTCTGTTTAAGGGAAACTCCTTCATGCGGAATGTTACTTCTCACAGTTTCTTTCCAGTGGAGGAAAGAAGATAGAACAAGGACGGACAGAGAGAACGTTGCAAACCGTGAGTCAAGTACAGGGTAAGTCACTTAGGCCTCTATGATGCATACTGGAATTACAACACCGGAGATGTTCCACAGTGTCTACCTCTTCTCAAAACACTTCCAATATATGAGGGAACTGTGATCCAGTAAGTTCTCACGACAGGGATGCATCTGTGCTCAGTTGAGAACTCTAGGACATGTCTGGGTAGCAATCATGAATTGTCTCATACAGGCCCCTTAGAGGGGATGCGTAGGAAGGTATCTGCTCAGGGAACCTATTTCAGGTGCGTACTCATTCATAACAGTGCTTCTCCTTGGAGGAATGAAGGTAGAACACGGACGGACTAGGGGCACATTAGGTACTGTGAGTAAAGGGCAGGCTATGGCGCTTAAGCCTGCCAAACACATATTGGATGTTCACCATAAGTGGTGATCCGCACTTAGTTTCTGCGTCTAAAACGCTTCCAACACTGAGAGGGATGTTTGATTTAGGAGGGATTCACTGCAGTGTTACGTCTGTTAAAGAAGGATGCTTTTGGGACTGACTCTGTTGTAACCGCAATAGACGCACATAGCTTGCCAGTCTCCAACGTCTATCCGTTGGACTACAGCAAGTTCTCTTTAAGGGAAACTCCTTCATGCGGAATGTCACTTCACACAGTGTCTTTCCAGTGGAGGAAAGAAGATAGAACAAGGATGGAGCAGAGAGAACGTTGCAACCCGTGAGTGAAGTACAGGGTAATGCACTTAGGCCTCTATTATGCATACTGGAGATTCAACACCAGAGATGTTCCACAGTGTCTACCTCTGCTCAAAACACTTCCAATATATGAGGGAACTGTGCTACAGTAAGTTCTCACGACAGGGATGGTTCTGTGCTCAGTTGGAAACTCTAGGACGTGTCTGGGTAGCAATCATGAAGTGTCTCATACAGACCCCATAGAGGGGATGCGAAGGAAGGTATCTGCTCAGGGAACCTACTACACTTGTGTATTCATTCATAACAGCTATTCTCCTTTGAGGAATGAAGATAGAACAGTTAAGGACTACGGGCACATTAGGTACTGTGAGTAAATGGCAGGCTATGGCGCTTAAGCCGCCAAACACATATTTGATGTTCCCCACGAGTGGTGATCCGCACTTTGTTTCTGCGTCCAAAACGCTACCAGTACTGAGAGCGAAGTGTGCTTTAGGTGTAATTCATTTCAGTCTTACGTCTGTTAAAGAAGGAAGCTTTGGGACTGACTCTGTGGTAACCGCAATAGGCGCACATAGCTCTCCATTCACAGACGTCTAACAGTGGGACTATAGCAAGTTCTTTTTAAGGGAAACTCCTTCAGTCGGATAGTCACTTCTCACAGTGTCTTTCCACTGGAGGAAAGAAGATAGAACAAGGACGGTCAGAGAGAACGTTGCAAACCGTGAGTCAAGTACAGGGTAAGGCAATTAGGCCTCTATGAGGCATACTGGAATTACAACAGCGGAGGTGTTCCACAGTGTCTACCTCTGCTCAAAACACTTCCAATATATGAGGGAACTGTGCTACAGTAAGTTCTCACGACAGGGATGCATCTGTGCTCAGGTGGAAACTCTAGGATGTGTCTGGGGAGCAATCATGAAGTGTCTCATACAGGCCCCTTAGAGGGGATGCGAAGGAAGGTATCTGCTCAGGGAACCTACTTCAGGGGCGTACTCATTCATAACAGTGCTCCTCCTTGGAGGAATGAAGGTAGAACACGGACGGACTACGGGCACATTAGGTACTGTGAGTAAAGGGCAGGCTATGGCGCTTAAGTCTGCCAAACACATATTGGATGTTCACCACCAGTGGTGATCCGCACTTAGTTTCTGCGTCTGAAACGCTTCCAACACTGAGAGGGAAGTGTGCTTTAGGAGGGCTTCACTGGAGTTTGACGTCTGTTAAAGTAGGAAGCTTTGGGGACTGACTCTGTGGTAATCGCAGTAGACGCACATAGCTTTCCAGTCTCCGACGTCTAACCGTTGGACTATAGCAAGTTCTGTGTAAGGGAAACTCCTTCATGCGGAATGTCACTTCTCACAGTGTCTTTCCAGTGGAGGAAAGAAGATAGAACAAGGACGGACCGAGAGACAGTTGCAAACCGTGAGTCAAGTACAGGGTAAGGCACATAGGACTCTATGATGCATACTGGAATTACAACACCGGAGATGTTCCACAGTGTCTACCTCTTCTCAAAACACTTCCAATATATGAGGGAACTGTGCTACAGTAAGTTCTCACGACAGGGATGCATCTGTGCTCAGGTGAAAATTCTAGGATGTGTCTGGGGAGCAATCAGGAAGAGTCTCATACTGGCCCCTTAGAGGGGATGCGGAGGAAGGTATCTGCTCAGGGAACCTACTTCAGGGGCGTACTCATTCATAACAGTGCTTCTCCTTGGAGGAATGAAGGTAGAACACGGACGGACTAGGGGCACATTAGATACTGTGAGTAAAAGGCAGGCTATGGCGCTTAAGTCTGCCAAACACATATTGGATGTTCACTACCAGTGGTGATCCGCATTTAGTTTATGCGTCTAAAACGCTTCCAACACTGAGAGGGAAGTGTGCTTTCGGAGGGATTCACTGCAGTGCTACGTCTGTTAAAGAAGGAAGCTTTTGGGACTGACTCTGTGGTAACCGCAATAGGCGCACATAGCTTTCCAGGCTCCAACGTCTAACCGTTGCACTCTAGCAAGTTCTGTGTAAGGGAAACTCCTTCATGCAGAATGTCACTTCTCACAGTGTCATTCCAGTGGAGGAAAGAAGATAGAACAAGGACGGAGCAGAGAGAATGTTACAACCCGTAGGTGAAGGAAAGGGTAAGGCACTTAGGCCTCTATGATGCATACTGGAAGTTCAACACATGGGATGTTCCACAGTGTCTACCACTTCTCAAAACACTTCCAATATATGAAGGAGCTGTGCTACAGTAACTTCTCACGACAGGGAAGCGTCTGTGCTCAGTTGGAAAGTGTAGGACGTGTCTGTGTAGCAATTTTGAAGTGTCTCATACAGGCCCCTTAGAGGGGTTTCGGAGGAAGGTATCTGCTCTGGGAACCTACTTCAGGTGCGCACTCATTCATAACAGTGTTTCTCCTTTGAGGATGAAGATAAAACAGGGAAGGACTACGGGCACATTAGGTACTGTGAGTAAAGGGCAGGCTATGGCGCTTACCCTCCAAACACATATTGGATGTTCACCACCATTGGTAATCCGCACTTAGTTTCTGCGTCTAAAACGCTTCCAATACTGAGAGGGAAGTGTGCTTTAGGAGGGATTCACTGCAGTGTTACGTCTGTTAAAGAAGGAAGCTTTTGGGACTGACTCTGTGGTAACCGCATTAGACGCTCATAGCTTTCCAGTCTCAAACGTCTAACTGATAGACTATAGGAAGTTCTGTTTAAGGGAAACTCCTTCATGCGGAATGTTACTTCTCACAGTTTCTTTCCAGTGGAGGAAAGAAGATAGAACAAGGACGGACAGAGAGAACGTTGCAAACCGTGAGTCAAGTACAGGGTAAGTCACTTAGGCCTCTATGATGCATACTGGAATTACAACACCGGAGATGTTCCACAGTGTCTACCTCTTCTCAAAACACTTCCAATATATGAGGGAACTGTGATCCAGTAAGTTCTCACGACAGGGATGCATCTGTGCTCAGTTGAGAACTCTAGGACATGTCTGGGTAGCAATCATGAATTGTCTCATACAGGCCCCTTAGAGGGGATGCGTAGGAAGGTATCTGCTCAGGGAACCTATTTCAGGTGCGTACTCATTCATAACAGTGCTTCTCCTTGGAGGAATGAAGGTAGAACACGGACGGACTAGGGGCACATTAGGTACTGTGAGTAAAGGGCAGGCTATGGCGCTTAAGCCTGCCAAACACATATTGGATGTTCACCATAAGTGGTGATCCGCACTTAGTTTCTGCGTCTAAAACGCTTCCAACACTGAGAGGGATGTTTGATTTAGGAGGGATTCACTGCAGTGTTACGTCTGTTAAAGAAGGATGCTTTTGGGACTGACTCTGTTGTAACCGCAATAGACGCACATAGCTTGCCAGTCTCCAACGTCTATCCGTTGGACTACAGCAAGTTCTCTTTAAGGGAAACTCCTTCATGCGGAATGTCACTTCACACAGTGTCTTTCCAGTGGAGGAAAGAAGATAGAACAAGGATGGAGCAGAGAGAACGTTGCAACCCGTGAGTGAAGTACAGGGTAATGCACTTAGGCCTCTATTATGCATACTGGAGATTCAACACCAGAGATGTTCCACAGTGTCTACCTCTGCTCAAAACACTTCCAATATATGAGGGAACTGTGCTACAGTAAGTTCTCACGACAGGGATGGTTCTGTGCTCAGTTGGAAACTCTAGGACGTGTCTGGGTAGCAATCATGAAGTGTCTCATACAGACCCCATAGAGGGGATGCGAAGGAAGGTATCTGCTCAGGGAACCTACTACACTTGTGTATTCATTCATAACAGCTATTCTCCTTTGAGGAATGAAGATAGAACAGTTAAGGACTACGGGCACATTAGGTACTGTGAGTAAATGGCAGGCTATGGCGCTTAAGCCGCCAAACACATATTTGATGTTCCCCACGAGTGGTGATCCGCACTTTGTTTCTGCGTCCAAAACGCTACCAGTACTGAGAGCGAAGTGTGCTTTAGGTGTAATTCATTTCAGTCTTACGTCTGTTAAAGAAGGAAGCTTTGGGACTGACTCTGTGGTAACCGCAATAGGCGCACATAGCTCTCCATTCACAGACGTCTAACAGTGGGACTATAGCAAGTTCTTTTTAAGGGAAACTCCTTCAGTCGGATAGTCACTTCTCACAGTGTCTTTCCACTGGAGGAAAGAAGATAGAACAAGGACGGTCAGAGAGAACGTTGCAAACCGTGAGTCAAGTACAGGGTAAGGCAATTAGGCCTCTATGAGGCATACTGGAATTACAACAGCGGAGGTGTTCCACAGTGTCTACCTCTGCTCAAAACACTTCCAATATATGAGGGAACTGTGCTACAGTAAGTTCTCACGACAGGGATGCATCTGTGCTCAGGTGGAAACTCTAGGATGTGTCTGGGGAGCAATCATGAAGTGTCTCATACAGGCCCCTTAGAGGGGATGCGAAGGAAGGTATCTGCTCAGGGAACCTACTTCAGGGGCGTACTCATTCATAACAGTGCTCCTCCTTGGAGGAATGAAGGTAGAACACGGACGGACTACGGGCACATTAGGTACTGTGAGTAAAGGGCAGGCTATGGCGCTTAAGTCTGCCAAACACATATTGGATGTTCACCACCAGTGGTGATCCGCACTTAGTTTCTGCGTCTGAAACGCTTCCAACACTGAGAGGGAAGTGTGCTTTAGGAGGGCTTCACTGGAGTTTGACGTCTGTTAAAGTAGGAAGCTTTGGGGACTGACTCTGTGGTAATCGCAGTAGACGCACATAGCTTTCCAGTCTCCGACGTCTAACCGTTGGACTATAGCAAGTTCTGTGTAAGGGAAACTCCTTCATGCGGAATGTCACTTCTCACAGTGTCTTTCCAGTGGAGGAAAGAAGATAGAACAAGGACGGACCGAGAGACAGTTGCAAACCGTGAGTCAAGTACAGGGTAAGGCACATAGGACTCTATGATGCATACTGGAATTACAACACCGGAGATGTTCCACAGTGTCTACCTCTTCTCAAAACACTTCCAATATATGAGGGAACTGTGCTACAGTAAGTTCTCACGACAGGGATGCATCTGTGCTCAGGTGAAAATTCTAGGATATGTCTGGGGAGCAATCAGGAAGAGTCTCATACTGGCCCCTTAGAGGGGATGCGGAGGAAGGTATCTGCTCAGGGAACCTACTTCAGGGGCGTACTCATTCATAACAGTGCTTCTCCTTGGAGGAATGAAGGTAGAACACGGACGGACTAGGGGCACATTAGATACTGTGAGTAAAAGGCAGGCTATGGCGCTTAAGTCTGCCAAACACATATTGGATGTTCACTACCAGTGGTGATCCGCATTTAGTTTATGCGTCTAAAACGCTTCCAACACTGAGAGGGAAGTGTGCTTTCGGAGGGATTCACTGCAGTGCTACGTCTGTTAAAGAAGGAAGCTTTTGGGACTGACTCTGTGGTAACCGCAATAGGCGCACATAGCTTTCCAGGCTCCAACGTCTAACCGTTGCACTCTAGCAAGTTCTGTGTAAGGGAAACTCCTTCATGCAGAATGTCACTTCTCACAGTGTCATTCCAGTGGAGGAAAGAAGATAGAACAAGGACGGAGCAGAGAGAATGTTACAACCCGTAGGTGAAGGAAAGGGTAAGGCACTTAGGCCTCTATGATGCATACTGGAAGTTCAACACATGGGATGTTCCACAGTGTCTACCACTTCTCAAAACACTTCCAATATATGAAGGAGCTGTGCTACAGTAACTTCTCACGACAGGGAAGCGTCTGTGCTCAGTTGGAAAGTGTAGGACGTGTCTGTGTAGCAATTTTGAAGTGTCTCATACAGGCCCCTTAGAGGGGTTTCGGAGGAAGGTATCTGCTCTGGGAACCTACTTCAGGTGCGCACTCATTCATAACAGTGTTTCTCCTTTGAGGATGAAGATAAAACAGGGAAGGACTACGGGCACATTAGGTACTGTGAGTAAAGGGCAGGCTATGGCGCTTACCCTCCAAACACATATTGGATGTTCACCACCATTGGTAATCCGCACTTAGTTTCTGCGTCTAAAACGCTTCCAATACTGAGAGGGAAGTGTGCTTTAGGAGGGATTCACTGCAGTGTTACGTCTGTTAAAGAAGGAAGCTTTTGGGACTGACTCTGTGGTAACCGCATTAGACGCTCATAGCTTTCCAGTCTCAAACGTCTAACTGATAGACTATAGGAAGTTCTGTTTAAGGGAAACTCCTTCATGCGGAATGTTACTTCTCACAGTTTCTTTCCAGTGGAGGAAAGAAGATAGAACAAGGACGGACAGAGAGAACGTTGCAAACCGTGAGTCAAGTACAGGGTAAGTCACTTAGGCCTCTATGATGCATACTGGAATTACAACACCGGAGATGTTCCACAGTGTCTACCTCTTCTCAAAACACTTCCAATATATGAGGGAACTGTGATCCAGTAAGTTCTCACGACAGGGATGCATCTGTGCTCAGTTGAGAACTCTAGGACATGTCTGGGTAGCAATCATGAATTGTCTCATACAGGCCCCTTAGAGGGGATGCGTAGGAAGGTATCTGCTCAGGGAACCTATTTCAGGTGCGTACTCATTCATAACAGTGCTTCTCCTTGGAGGAATGAAGGTAGAACACGGACGGACTAGGGGCACATTAGGTACTGTGAGTAAAGGGCAGGCTATGGCGCTTAAGCCTGCCAAACACATATTGGATGTTCACCATAAGTGGTGATCCGCACTTAGTTTCTGCGTCTAAAACGCTTCCAACACTGAGAGGGATGTTTGATTTAGGAGGGATTCACTGCAGTGTTACGTCTGTTAAAGAAGGATGCTTTTGGGACTGACTCTGTTGTAACCGCAATAGACGCACATAGCTTGCCAGTCTCCAACGTCTATCCGTTGGACTACAGCAAGTTCTCTTTAAGGGAAACTCCTTCATGCGGAATGTCACTTCACACAGTGTCTTTCCAGTGGAGGAAAGAAGATAGAACAAGGATGGAGCAGAGAGAACGTTGCAACCCGTGAGTGAAGTACAGGGTAATGCACTTAGGCCTCTATTATGCATACTGGAGATTCAACACCAGAGATGTTCCACAGTGTCTACCTCTGCTCAAAACACTTCCAATATATGAGGGAACTGTGCTACAGTAAGTTCTCACGGCAGGGATGGTTCTGTGCTCAGTTGGAAACTCTAGGACGTGTCTGGGTAGCAATCATGAAGTGTATCATACAGACCCCATAGAGGGGATGCGAAGGAAGGTATCTGCTCAGGGAACCTACTACACTTGTGTATTCATTCATAACAGCTATTCTCCTTTGAGGAATGAAGATAGAACAGTTAAGGACTACGGGCACATTAGGTACTGTGAGTAAATGGCAGGCTATGGCGCTTAAGCCGCCAAACACATATTTGATGTTCCCCACGAGTGGTGATCCGCACTTTGTTTCTGCGTCCAAAACGCTACCAGTACTGAGAGCGAAGTGTGCTTTAGCTGTAATTCATTTCAGTCTTACGTCTGTTTAAGAAGGAAGCTTTGGGACTGACTCTGTGGTAACCGCAATAGGCGCACATAGCTCTCCATTCACAGACGTCTAACAGTGGGACTATAGCAAGTTCTTTTTAAGGGAAACTCCTTCAGTCGGATAGTCACTTCTCACAGTGTCTTTCCACTGGAGGAAAGAAGATAGAACAAGGACGGTCAGAGAGAACGTTGCAAACCGTGAGTCAAGTACAGGGTAAGGCAATTAGGCCTCTATGAGGCATACTGGAATTACAACAGCGGAGGTGTTCCACAGTGTCTACCTCTGCTCAAAACACTTCCAATATATGAGGGAACTGTGCTACAGTAAGTTCTCACGACAGGGATGCATCTGTGCTCAGGTGGAAACTCTAGGATGTGTCTGGGGAGCAATCATGAAGTGTCTCATACAGGCCCCTTAGAGGGGATGCGAAGGAAGGTATCTGCTCAGGGAACCTACTTCAGGGGCGTACTCATTCATAACAGTGCTCCTCCTTGGAGGAATGAAGGTAGAACACGGACGGACTACGGGCACATTAGGTACTGTGAGTAAAGGGCAGGCTATGGCGCTTAAGTCTGCCAAACACATATTGGATGTTCACCACCAGTGGTGATCCGCACTTAGTTTCTGCGTCTGAAACGCTTCCAACACTGAGAGGGAAGTGTGCTTTAGGAGGGCTTCACTGGAGTTTGACGTCTGTTAAAGTAGGAAGCTTTGGGGACTGACTCTGTGGTAATCGCAGTAGACGCACATAGCTTTCCAGTCTCCGACGTCTAACCGTTGGACTATAGCAAGTTCTGTGTAAGGGAAACTCCTTCATGCGGAATGTCACTTCTCACAGTGTCTTTCCAGTGGAAGAAAGAAGATAGAACAAGGACGGACCGAGAGACAGTTGCAAACCGTGAGTCAAGTACAGGGTAAGGCACATAGGACTCTATGATGCATACTGGAATTACAACACCGGAGATGTTCCACAGTGTCTACCTCTTCTCAAAACACTTCCAATATATGAGGGAACTGTGCTACAGTAAGTTCTCACGACAGGGATGCATCTGTGCTCAGGTGAAAATTCTAGGATGTGTCTGGGGAGCAATCAGGAAGAGTCTCATACTGGCCCCTTAGAGGGGATGCGGAGGAAGGTATCTGCTCAGGGAACCTACTTCAGGGGCGTACTCATTCATAACAGTGCTTCTCCTTGGAGGAATGAAGGTAGAACACGGACGGACTAGGGGCACATTAGATACTGTGAGTAAAAGGCAGGCTATGGCGCTTAACTCTGCCAAACACATATTGGATGTTCACTACCAGTGGTGATCCGCATTTAGTTTATGCGTCTAAAACGCTTCCAACACTGAGAGGGAAGTGTGCTTTCGGAGGGATTCACTGCAGTGCTACGTCTGTTAAAGAAGGAAGCTTTTGGGACTGACTCTGTGGTAACCGCAATAGGCGCACATAGCTTTCCAGGCTCCAACGTCTAACCGTTGCACTCTAGCAAGTTCTGTGTAAGGGAAACTCCTTCATGCAGAATGTCACTTCTCACAGTGTCCTTCCAGTGGAGGAAAGAAGATAGAACAAGGACGGAGCAGAGAGAATGTTACAACCCGTAGGTGAAGGAAAGGGTAAGGCACTTAGGCCTCTATGATGCATACTGGAAGTTCAACACATGGGATGTTCCACAGTGTCTACCACTTCTCAAAACACTTCCAATATATGAAGGAGCTGTGCTACAGTAACTTCTCACGACAGGGAAGCGTCTGTGCTCAGTTGGAAAGTGTAGGACGTGTCTGTGTAGCAATTTTGAAGTGTCTCATACAGGCCCCTTAGAGGGGTTTCGGAGGAAGGTATCTGCTCTGGGAACCTACTTCAGGTGCGCACTCATTCATAACAGTGTTTCTCCTTTGAGGATGAAGATAAAACAGGGAAGGACTACGGGCACATTAGGTACTGTGAGTAAAGGGCAGGCTATGGCGCTTACCCTCCAAACACATATTGGATGTTCACCACCATTGGTAATCCGCACTTAGTTTCTGCGTCTAAAACGCTTCCAACACTGAGAGGGAAGTGTGCTTTAGGAGGGATTCACGGCAGTGTTACGTCTGTTAAAGAAGGAAGCTTTGGGGACTTACTCTGTGGTAACCGCAATAGGCGTACATAGCTTTCCATTCAAAGTCGTCTAACCGTTGGACTATAGCAAGTTCTGTTTAAGGGAAATTCCTTCAGGTGGATAGCACTTCTCACAGTGTCTTCAAGTGGAGAAAAGAAGATAGAACAAGGACGGAGCAGAGAGAATGTTGCAAACCGTGCGTGAAGTACAGGGTAAGTCAATTAGGCCTCTAGGATGCCTCCTGGAAGTTCAACACTTGGGATGTTCCACAGTGTCTAACACTTCTCAAAACACTTCCAATATATGAGAGAACTGTGCTAGAGTAAGTTCTCACGACAGGGAAGCGTCTGCGCTCAGTTGGAAAGTGGAGGACGTGTCTGGGTAGCAATCATGAAGTGTCTCATACAGGCCCCTTAGAGGAGATGCGGAGGAAGGTATCTGCTCTGGGAACCTACTTCAGGTGCGTACTCATTCATAACAGCGTTTCTCCTTTGAGGATGAAGATAGAACAGGGAAGGACTACGGGCACATTAGGTACTGTTAGTAAAGGGCAGGCTATGGCGCTTAGCCTGCCAAACACAAAATGGATGTTCAACACCAGTGGTGATCCGCACTTAGTTTCTGCGTCTAAAACGCTTCCAACACTGAGCGGGAAGTGTGCTTTAGGAGGGATTCATTGCAGTGTTACGTCTGTTAAAGAAGGAAGCTTTTGGGACTGACTCTGTGGTAACCGCATTAGACGCTCATAGCTTTCCAGTCTCAAACGTCTAACTGATAGACTATAGGAAGTTCTGTTTAAGGGAAACTCCTTCATGCGGAATGTTACTTCTCACAGTTTCTTTCCTGTGGAGGAAAGAAGATAGAACAAGGACGGACAGAGAGAACGTTGCAAACCGTGAGTCAAGTACAGGGTAAGGCACTTAGGCCTCTATGATGCATACTGGAATTACAACACCGGAGATGTTGCACAGTGTCTACCTCTTCTCAAAACACTTCCAATATATGAGGGAACTGTGATCCAGTAAGTTCTCACCACAGGGATGCATCTGTGCTCAGTTGAGAACTCTAGGACATGTCTGGGTAGCAATCATGAAGTGTCTCATACAGGCCCCTTAGAGGGGATGCGTAGGAAGGTATCTGCTCAGGGAACCTATTTCATGTGCGTACTCATTCATAACAGTGCTTCTCCTTGGAGGAATGAAGGTAGAACACGGACGGACTAGGGGCACATTAGGTACTGTGAGTAAAGGGCAGGCTATGGCGCTTAAGCCTGCCAAACACATATTGGATGTTCACCATAAGTGGTGATCCGCACTTAGTTTCTGCTTGTAAAACGCTTCCAACACTGAGAGGGATGTTTGATTTAGGAGGGATTCACTGCAGTGTTACGTCTGTTAAAGAAGGATGCTTTTGGGACTGACTCTGTTGTAACCGCAATAGAAGCACATAGCTTGCCAGTCTCCAACGTCTATCCGTTGGACTACAGCAAGTTCTCTTTAAGGGAAACTCCTTCATGCGGAATGTCACTTCACACAGTGTCTTTCCAGTGGAGGAAAGAAGATAGAACAAGGATGGAGCAGAGAGAACGTTGCAACCCGTGAGTGAAGTACAGGGTAATGCACTTAGGCCTCTATTATGCATACTGGAGATTCAACACCAGAGATGTTCCACAGTGTCTACCTCTGCTCAAAACACTTCCAATATATGAGGGAACTGTGCTACAGTAAGTTCTCACGACAGGGATGGTTCTGTGCTCAGTTGGAAACTCTAGGACGTGTCTGGGTAGCAATCATGAACTGTCTCATACAGACCCCATAGAGGGGATGCGAAGGATGGTATCTGCTCAGGGAACCTACTACACTTGTGTATTCATTCATAACAGCTATTCTCCTTTGAGGAATGAAGATAGAACAGTTAAGGACTACGGGCACATTAGGTACTGTGAGTAAATGGCAGGCTATGGCGCTTAAGCCGCCAAACACATATTTGATGTTCCCCACGAGTGGTGATCCGCACTTTGTTTCTGCGTCCAAAACGCTACCAGTACTGAGAGCGAAGTGTGCTTTAGGTGTAATTCATTTCAGTCTTACGTCTGTTAAAGAAGGAAGCTTTGGGACTGACTCTGTGGTAACCGCAATAGGCGCACATAGCTCTCCATTCACAGACGTCTAACAGTGGGACTATAGCAAGTTCTTTTTAAGGGAAACTCCTTCAGTCGGATAGTCACTTCTCACAGTGTCTTTCCACTGGAGGAAAGAAGATAGAACAAGGACGGTCAGAGAGAACGTTGCAAACCGTGAGTCAAGTACAGGGTAAGGCAATTAGGCCGGTATGAGGCATACTGGAATTACAACAGCGGAGGTGTTCCACAGTGTCTACCTCTGCTCAAAACACTTCCAATATATGAGGGAACTGTGCTACAGTAAGTTCTCAAGACAGGGATGCATCTGTGCTCAGGTGGAAACTCTAGGATGTGTCTGGGGAGCAATCATGAAGTGTCTCATACAGGCCCCTTAGAGGGGATGCGGAGGAAGGTATCTGCTCAGGGAACCTACTTCAGGGGCGTACTCATTCATAACAGTGCTTCTCCTTGGAGGAATGAAGGTAGAACACGGACGGACTAGGGGCACATTAGATACTGTGAGTAAAAGGCAGGCTATGGCGCTTAAGTCTGCCAAACACATATTGGATGTTCACTACCAGTGGTGATCCGCATTTAGTTTATGCGTCTAAAACGCTTCCAACACTGAGAGGGAAGTGTGCTTTCGGAGGGATTCACTGCAGTGCTACGTCTGTTAAAGAAGGAAGCTTTTGGGACTGACTCTGTGGTAACCGCAATAGGCGCACATAGCTTTCCAGGCTCCAACGTCTAACCGTTGCACTCTAGCAAGTTCTGTGTAAGGGAAACTCCTTCATGCAGAATGTCACTTCTCACAGTGTCATTCCAGTGGAGGAAAGAAGATAGAACAAGGACGGAGCAGAGAGAATGTTACAACCCGTAGGTGAAGGAAAGGGTAAGGCACTTAGGCCTCTATGATGCATACTGGAAGTTCAACACATGGGATGTTCCACAGTGTCTACCACTTCTCAAAACACTTCCAATATATGAAGGAGCTGTGCTACAGTAACTTCTCACGACAGGGAAGCGTCTGTGCTCAGTTGGAAAGTGTAGGACGTGTCTGCGTAGCAATTTTGAAGTGTCTCATACAGGCCCCTTAGAGGGGTTTCGGAGGAAGGTATCTGCTCTGGGAACCTACTTCAGGTGCGCACTCATTCATAACAGTGTTTCTCCTTTGAGGATGAAGATAAAACAGGGAAGGACTACGGGCACATTAGGTACTGTGAGTAAAGGGCAGGCTATGGCGCTTACCCTCCAAACACATATTGGATGTTCACCACCATTGGTAATCCGCACTTAGTTTCTGCGTCTAAAACGCTTCCAACACTGAGAGGGAAGTGTGCTTTAGGAGGGATTCACTGCAGTGTTACGTCTGTTAAAGAAGGAAGCTTTGGGGACTTACTCTGTGGTAACCGCAATAGGCGTACATAGCTTTCCATTCAAAGTCGTCTAACCGTTGGACTATAGCAAGTTCTGTTTAAGGGAAATTCCTTCAGGTGGATAGCACTTCTCACAGTGTCTTCAAGTGGAGAAAAGAAGATAGAACAAGGACGGAGCAGAGAGAATGTTGCAAACCGTGCGTGAAGTACAGGGTAAGTCAATTAGGCCTCTATGATGCCTCCTGGAAGTTCAACACTTGGGATGTTCCACAGTGTCTAACACTTCTCAAAACACTTCCAATATATGAGAGAACTGTGCTAGAGTAAGTTCTCACGACAGGGAAGCGTCTGCGCTCAGTTGGAAAGTGGAGGACGTGTCTGAGTAGCAATCATGAAGTGTCTCATACAGGCCCCTTAGAGGAGATGCGGAGGAAGGTATCTGCTCTGGGAACCTACTTCAGGTGCGTACTCATTCATAACAGCGTTTCTCCTTTGAGGATGAAGATAGAACAGGGAAGGACTACGGGCACATTAGGTACTGTTAGTAGAGGGCAGGCTATGGCGCTTAGCCTGCCAAACACAAAATGGATGTTCACCACCAGTGGTGATCCGCACTTAGTTTCTGCGTCTAAAACGCTTCCAACACTGAGCGGGAAGTGTGCTTTAGGAGGGATTCACTGCAGTGTTACGTCTGTTAAAGAAGGAAGCTTTTGGGACTGACTCTGTGGTAACCGCATTAGACGCTCATAGCTTTCCAGTCTCAAACGTCTAACTGTTAGACTATAGGAAGTTCTGTTTAAGGGAAACTCCTTCATGCGGAATGATAATTCTCACAGTTTCTTTCCAGTGGAGGAAAGAAGATAGAACAAGGACGGACAGAGAGAACGTTGCAAACCGTGAGTCAAGTACAGGGTTAGGCACTTAGGCCTCTATGATGCATACTGGAATTACAACACCGGAGATGTTCCACAGTGTCTACCTCTTCTCAAAACACTTCCAATATATGAGGGAACTGTGATCCCGTAAGTTCTCACCACAGGGATGCATCTGTGCTCAGTTGAGAACTCTAGGACATGTCTGGGTAGCAATCATGAAGTGTCTCATACAGGCCCCTTAGAGGGGATGCGTAGGAAGGTATCTGCTCAGGGAACCTATTTCAGGTGCGTACTCATTCATAACAGTGCTTCTCCTTGGAGGAATGAAGGTAGAACACGGACGGACTAGGGGCACATTAGGTACTGTGAGTAAAGGGCAGGCTATGGCGCTTAAGCCTGCCAAACACATATTGGATGTTCACCATAAGTGGTGATCCGCACTTAGTTTCTGCGTCTAAAACGCTTCCAACACTGAGAGGGATGTTTGATTTAGGAGGGATTCACTGCAGTGTTACGTCTGTTAAAGAAGGATGCTTTTGGGACTGACTCTGTTGTAACCGCAATAGACGCACATAGCTTGCCAGTCTCCAACGTCTATCCGTTGGACTACAGCAAGTTCTCTTTAAGGGAAACTCCTTCATGCGGAATGTCACTTCACACAGTGTCTTTCCAGTGGAGGAAAGAAGATAGAACAAGGATGGAGCAGAGAGAACGTTGCAACCCGTGAGTGAAGTACAGGGTAATGCACTTAGGCCTCTATTATGCATACTGGAGATTCAACACCAGAGATGTTCCACAGTGTCTACCTCTGCTCAAAACACTTCCAATATATGAGGGAACTGTGCTACAGTAAGTTCTCACGGCAGGGATGGTTCTGTGCTCAGTTGGAAACTCTAGGACGTGTCTGGGTAGCAATCATGAAGTGTCTCACACAGACCCCATAGAGGGGATGCGAAGGAAGGTATCTGCTCAGGGAACCTACTACACTTGTGTATTCATTCATAACAGCTATTCTCCTTTGAGGAATGAAGATAGAACAGTTAAGGACTACGGGCACATTAGGTACTGTGAGTAAATGGCAGGCTATGGCGCTTAAGCCGCCAAACACATATTTGATGTTCCCCACGAGTGGTGATCCGCACTTTGTTTCTGCGTCCAAAACGCTACCAGTACTGAGAGCGAAGTGTGCTTTAGGTGTAATTCATTTCAGTCTTACGTCTGTTAAAGAAGGAAGCTTTGGGACTGACTCTGTGGTAACCGCAATAGGCGCACATAGCTCTCCATTCACAGACGTCTAACAGTGGGACTATAGCAAGTTCTTTTTAAGGGAAACTCCTTCAGTCGGATAGTCACTTCTCACAGTGTCTTTCCACTGGAGGAAAGAAGATAGAACAAGGACGGTCAGAGAGAACGTTGCAAACCGTGAGTCAAGTACAGGGTAAGGCAATTAGGCCTCTATGAGGCATACTGGAATTACAACAGCGGAGGTGTTCCACAGTGTCTACCTCTGCTCAAAACACTTCCAATATATGAGGGAACTGTGCTACAGTAAGTTCTCACGACAGGGATGCATCTGTGCTCAGGTGGAAACTCTAGGATGTGTCTGGGGAGCAATCATGAAGTGTCTCATACAGGCCCCTTAGAGGGGATGCGAAGGAAGGTATCTGCTCAGGGAACCTACTTCAGGGGCGTACTCATTCATAACAGTGCTCCTCCTTGGAGGAATGAAGGTAGAACACGGACGGACTACGGGCACATTAGGTACTGTGAGTAAAGGGCAGGCTATGGCGCTTAAGTCTGCCAAACACATATTGGATGTTCACCACCAGTGGTGATCCGCACTTAGTTTCTGCGTCTGAAACGCTTCCAACACTGAGAGGGAAGTGTGCTTTAGGAGGGCTTCACTGGAGTTTGACGTCTGTTAAAGTAGGAAGCTTTGGGGACTGACTCTTTGGTAATCGCAGTAGACGCACATAGCTTTCCAGTCTCCGACGTCTAACCGTTGGACTATAGCAAGTTCTGTGTAAGGGAAACTCCTTCATGCGGAATGTCACTTCTCACAGTGTCTTTCCAGTGGAGGAAAGAAGATAGAACAAGGACGGACCGAGAGACAGTTGCAAACCGTGAGTCAAGTACAGGGTAAGGCATATAGGACTCTATGATGCATACTGGAATTACAACACCGGAGATGTTCCACAGTGTCTACCTCTTCTCAAAACACTTCCAATATATGAGGGAACTGTGCTACAGTAAGTTCTCACGACAGGGATGCATCTGTGCTCAGGTGAAAATTCTAGGATGTGTCTGGGGAGCAATCAGGAAGAGTCTCATACTGGCCCCTTAGGGGGGATGCGGAGGAAGGTATCTGCTCAGGGAACCTACTTCAGGGGCGTACTCATTCATAACAGTGCTTCTCCTTGTAGGAATGAAGGTAGAACACGGACGGACTAGGGGCACATTAGATACTGTGAGTAAAAGGCAGGCTATGGCGCTTAAGTCTGCCAAACACATATTGGATGTTCACTACCAGTGGTGATCCGCATTTACTTTATGCGTCTAAAACGCTTCCAACACTGAGAAGGAAGTGTGCTTTCGGAGGGATTCACTGCAGTGCTACGTCTGTTAAAGAAGGAAGCTTTTGGGACTGACTCTGTGGTAACCGCAATAGGCGCACATAGCTTTCCAGGCTCCAACGTCTAACCGTTGCACTCTAGCAAGTTCTGTGTAAGGGAAACTCCTTCATGCAGAATGTCACTTCTCACAGTGTCATTCCAGTGGAGGAAAGAAGATAGAACAAGGACGGAGCAGAGAGAATGTTACAACCCGTAGGTGAAGGAAAGGGTAAGGCACTTAGGCCTCTATGATGCATACTGGAAGTTCAACACATGGGATGTTCCACAGTGTCTACCACTTCTCAAAACACTTCCAATATATGAAGGAGCTGTGCTACAGTAACTTCTCACGACAGGGAAGCGTCTGTGCTCAGTTGGAAAGTGTAGGACGTGTCTGTGTAGCAATTTTGAAGTGTCTCATACAGGCCCCTTAGAGGGGTTTCGGAGGAAGGTATCTGCTCTGGGAACCTACTTCAGGTGCGCACTCATTCATAACAGTGTTTCTCCTTTGAGGATGAAGATAAAACAGGGAAGGACTACGGGCACATTAGGTACTGTGAGTAAAGGGCAGGCTATGGCGCTTACCCTCCAAACACATATTGGATGTTCACCACCATTGGTAATCCGCACTTAGTTTCTGCGTCTAAAACGCTTCCAACACTGAGAGGGAAGTGTGCTTTAGGAGGGATTCACTGCAGTGTTACGTCTGTTAAAGAAGGAAGCTTTGGGGACTTACTCTGTGGTAACCGCAATAGGCGTACATAGCTTTCCATTCAAAGTCGTCTAACCGTTGGACTATAGCAAGTTCTGTTTAAGGGAAATTCCTTCAGGTGGATAGCACTTCTCACAGTGTCTTCAAGTGGAGAAAAGAAGATAGAACAAGGACGGAGCAGAGAGAATGTTGCAAACCGTGCGTGAAGTACAGGGTAAGTCAATTAGGCCTCTAAGATGCCTCCTGGAAGTTCAACACTTGGGATGTTCCACAGTGTCTAGCACTTCTCAAAACACTTCCAATATATGAGGGAACTGTGCTACAGTAAGTTCTCACGACAGGGATGGTTCTGTGCTCAGTTGGAAACTCTAGGACGTGTCTGGGTAGCAATCATGAAGTGTCTCATACAGACCCCATAGAGGGGATGCGAAGGAAGGTATCTGCTCAGGGAACCTACTACACTTGTGTATTCATTCATAACAGCTATTCTCCTTTGAGGAATGAAGATAGAACAGTTAAGGACTACGGGCACATTAGGTACTGTGAGTAAATGGCAGGCTATGGCGCTTAAGCCGCCAAACACATATTTGATGTTCCCCACGAGTGGTGATCCGCACTTTGTTTCTGCGTCCAAAACGCTACCAGTACTGAGAGCGAAGTGTGCTTTAGGTGTAATTCATTTCAGTCTTACGTCTGTTAAAGAAGGAAGCTTTGGGACTGACTCTGTGGTAACCGCAATAGGCGCACATAGCTCTCCATTCACAGACGTCTAACAGTGGGACTATAGCAAGTTCTTTTTAAGGGAAACTCCTTCAGTCGGATAGTCACTTCTCACAGTGTCTTTCCACTGGAGGAAAGAAGATAGAACAAGGACGGTCAGAGAGAACGTTGCAAACCGTGAGTCAAGTACAGGTTAAGGCAATTAGGCCTCTATGAGGCATACTGGAATTACAACAGCGGAGGTGTTCCACAGTGTCTACCTCTGCTCAAAACACTTCCAATATATGAGGGAACTGTGCTACAGTAAGTTCTCACGACAGGGACGCATCTGTGCTCAGGTGGAAACTCTAGGATGTGTCTGGGGAGCAATCATGAAGTGTCTCATACAGGCCCCTTAGAGGGGATGCGTAGGAAGGTATCTGCTCAGGGAACCTATTTCAGTGCGTACTCATTCATAACAGTGCTCCTCCTTGGAGGAATGAAGTAGAACACGGACGGACTACGGGCACATTAGGTACTGTGAGTAAAGGGCAGGCTATGGCGCTTAAGTCTGCCAAACACATATTGGATGTTCACCACCAGTGGTGATCCGCACTTAGTTTCTGCGTCTGAAACGCTTCCAACACTGAGAGGGAAGTGTGCTTTAGGAGGGCTTCACTGGAGTTTGACGTCTGTTAAAGTAGGAAGCTTTGGGGACTGACTCTGTGGTAATCGCAGTAGACGCACATAGCTTTCCAGTCTCCGACGTCTAACCGTTGGACTATAGCAAGTTCTGTGTAAGGGAAACTCCTTCATGCGGAATGTCACTTCTCACAGTGTCTTTCCAGTGGAGGAAAGAAGATTGAACAAGGACGGACCGAGAGAACGTTCCAAACCGTGAGTCAAGTACAGGGTAAGGCACATAGGACTCTATGATGCATACTGGAATTACAACACCGGAGATGTTCCACAGTGTCTACCTCTTCTCAAAACACTTGCAATATATGAGGGAACTGTGCTACAGTAAGTTCTCACGACAGGGATGCATCTGTGCTCAGGTGAAAATTCTAGGATGTGTCTGGGGAGCAATCAGGAAGAGTCTCATACTGGCCACTTAGAGGGGATGCGGAGGAAGGTATCTGCTCAGGGAACCTACTTCAGGGGCGTACTCATTCATAACAGTGCTTCTCCTTGGAGGAATGAAGGTAGAACACGGACGGACTAGGGGCACATTAGATACTGTGAGTAAAAGGCAGGCTATGGCGCTTAAGTCTGCCAAACACATATTGGATGTTCACTACCAGTGGTGATCCGCATTTAGTTTATGCGTCTAAAACGCTTCCAACACTGAGAGGGAAGTGTGCTTTCGGAGGGATTCACTGCAGTGCTACGTCTGTTAAAGAAGGAAGCTTTTGGGACTGACTCTGTGGTAACCGCAATAGGCGCACATAGCTTTCCAGGCTCCAACGTCTAACCGTTGCACTCTAGCAAGTTCTGTGTAAGGGAAACTCCTTCATGCAGAATGTCACTTCTCACAGTGTCCTTCCAGTGGAGGAAAGAAGATAGAACAAGGACGGAGCAGAGAGAATGTTACAACCCGTAGGTGAAGGAAAGGGTAAGGCACTTAGGCCTCTATGATGCATACTGGAAGTTCAACACATGGGATGTTCCACAGTGTCTACCACTTCTCAAAACACTTCCAATATATGAAGGAGCTGTGCTACAGTAACTTCTCACGACAGGGAAGCGTCTGTGCTCAGTTGGAAAGTGTAGGACGTGTCTGTGTAGCAATTTTGAAGTGTCTCATACAGGCCCCTTAGAGGGGTTTCGGAGGAAGGTATCTGCTCTGGGAACCTACTTCAGGTGCGCACTCATTCATAACAGTGTTTCTCCTTTGAGGATGAAGATAAAACAGGGAAGGACTACGGGCACATTAGGTACTGTGAGTAAAGGGCAGGCTATGGCGCTTACCCTCCAAACACATATTGGATGTTCACCACCATTGGTAATCCGCACTTAGTTTCTGCGTCTAAAACGCTTCCAACACTGAGAGGGAAGTGTGCTTTAGGAGGGATTCACTGCAGTGTTACGTCTGTTAAAGAAGGAAGCTTTGGGGACTTACTCTGTGGTAACCGCAATAGGCGTACATAGCTTTCCATTCAAAGTCGTCTAACCGTTGGACTATAGCAAGTTCTGTTTAAGGGAAATTCCTTCAGGTGGATAGCACTTCTCACAGTGTCTTCAAGTGGAGAAAAGAAGATAGAACAAGGACGGAGCAGAGAGAATGTTGCAAACCGTGCGTGAAGTACAGGGTAAGTCAATTAGGCCTCTAAGATGCCTCCTGGAAGTTCAACACTTGGGATGTTCCACAGTGTCTAGCACTTCTCAAAACACTTCCAATATATGAGAGAACTGTGCTAGAGTAAGTTCTCACGACCGGGAAGCGTCTGCGCTCAGTTGGAAAGTGGAGGACGTGTCTGGGTAGCAATCATGAAGTGTCTCATACAGGCCCCTTAGAGGAGATGCGGAGGAAGGTATCTGCTCTGGGAACCTACTTCAGGTGCGTACTCATTCATAACAGCGTTTCTCCTTTGAGGATGAAGATAGAACAGGGAAGGACTACGGGCACATTAGGTACTGTTAGTAGAGGGCAGGCTATGGCGCTTAGCCTGCCAAACACAAAATGGATGTTCACCACCAGTGGTGATCCGCACTTAGTTTCTGCGTCTAAAACGCTTCCAACACTGAGCGGGAAGTGTGCTTTAGGAGGGATTCACTGCAGTGTTACGTCTGTTAAAGAAGGAAGCTTTTGGGACTGACTCTGTGGTAACCGCATTAGACGCTCATAGCTTTCCAGTCTCAAACGTCTAACTGATAGACTATAGGAAGTTCTGTTTAAGGGAAACTCCTTCATGCGGAATGTTACTTCTCACAGTTTCTTTCCAGTGGAGGAAAGAAGATAGAACAAGGACGGACAGAGAGAACGTTGCAAACCGTGAGTCAAGTACAGGGTAAGGCACTTAGGCCTCTATGATGCATACTGGAATTACAACACCGGAGATGTTCCACAGTGTCTACCTCTTCTCAAAACACTTCCAATATATGAGGGAACTGTGATCCAGTAAGTTCTCACCACAGGGATGCATCTGTGCTCAGTTGAGAACTCTAGGACATGTCTGGGTAGCAATCATGAAGTGTCTCATACAGGCCCCTTAGAGGGGATGCGTAGGAAGGTATCTGCTCAGGGAACCTATTTCAGTGCGTACTCATTCATAACAGTGCTTCTCTTTGGAGGAATGAAGGTAGAACACGGACGGACTAGGGGCACATTAGGTACTGTGAGTAAAGGGCAGGCTATGGCGCTTAAGCCTGCCAAACACATATTGTATGTTCCCCATAAGTGGTGATCCGCACTTAGTTTCTGCGTCTAAAACGCTTCCAACACTGAGAGGGATGTTTGATTTAGGAGGGATTCACTGCAGTGTTACGTCTGTTAAAGAAGGATGCTTTTGGGACTGACTCTGTTGTAACCGCAATAGACGCACATAGCTTGCCAGTCTCCAACGTCTATCCGTTGGACTACAGCAAGTTCTCTTTAAGGGAAACTCCTTCATGCGGAATGTCACTTCACACAGTGTCTTTCCAGTGGAGGAAAGAAGATAGAACAAGGATGGAGCAGAGAGAACGTTGCAACCCGTGAGTGAAGTACAGGGTAATGCACTTAGGCCTCTATTATGCATACTGGAGATTCAACACCAGAGATGTTCCACAGTGTCTACCTCTGCTCAAAACACTTCCAATATATGAGGGAACTGTGCTACAGTAAGTTCTCACGACAGGGATGGTTCTGTGCTCAGTTGGAAACTCTAGGACGTGTCTGGGTAGCAATCATGAAGTGTCTCATACAGACCCCATAGAGGGGATGCGAAGGAAGGTATCTGCTCAGGGAACCTACTACACTTGTGTATTCATTCATAACAGCTATTCTCCTTTGAGGAATGAAGATAGAACAGTTAAGGACTACGGGCACATTAGGTACTGTGAGTAAATGGCAGGCTATGGCGCTTAAGCCGCCAAACACATATTTGATGTTCCCCACGAGTGGTGATCCGCACTTTGTTTCTGCGTCCAAAACGCTACCAGTACTGAGAGCGAAGTGTGCTTTAGGTGTAATTCATTTCAGTCTTACGTCTGTTAAAGAAGGAAGCTTTGGGACTGACTCTGTGGTAACCGCAATAGGCGCACATAGCTCTCCATTCACAGACGTCTAACAGTGGGACTATAGCAAGTTCTTTTTAAGGGAAACTCCTTCAGTCGGATAGTCACTTCTCACAGTGTCTTTCCACTGGAGGAAAGAAGATAGAACAAGGACGGTCAGAGAGAACGTTGCAAACCGTGAGTCAAGTACAGGGTAAGGCAATTAGGCCTCTATGAGGCATACTGGAATTACAACAGCGGAGGTGTTCCACAGTGTCTACCTCTGCTCAAAACACTTCCAATATATGAGGGAACTGTGCTACAGTAAGTTCTCACGACAGGGACGCATCTGTGCTCAGGTGGAAACTCTAGGATGTGTCTGGGGAGCAATCATGAAGTGTCTCATACAGGCCCCTTAGAGGGGATGCGAAGGAAGGTATCTGCTCAGGGAACCTACTTCAGGGGCGTACTCATTCATAACAGTGCTCCTCCTTGGAGGAATGAAGTAGAACACGGACGGACTACGGGCACATTAGGTACTGTGAGTAAAGGGCAGGCTATGGCGCTTAAGTCTGCCAAACATATATTGGATGTTCACCACCAGTGGTGATCCGCACTTAGTTTCTGCGTCTGAAACGCTTCCAACACTGAGAGGGAAGTGTGCTTTAGGAGGGCTTCACTGGAGTTTGACGTCTGTTAAAGTAGGAAGCTTTGGGGACTGACTCTGTGGTAATCGCAGTAGACGCACATAGCTTTCCAGTCTCCGACGTCTAACCGTTGGACTATAGCAAGTTCTGTGTAAGGGAAACTCCTTCATGCGGAATGTCACTTCTCACAGTGTCTTTCCAGTGGAGGAAAGAAGATAGAACAAGGACGGACCGAGAGACAGTTCCAAACCGTGAGTCAAGTACAGGGTAAGGCACATAGGACTCTATGATGCATACTGGAATTACAACACCGGAGATGTTCCACAGTGTCTACCTCTTCTCAAAACACTTGCAATATATGAGGGAACTGTGCTACAGTAAGTTCTCACGACAGGGATGCATCTGTGCTCAGGTGAAAATTCTAGGATGTGTCTGGGGAGCAATCAGGAAGAGTCTCATACTGGCCACTTAGAGGGGATGCGGAGGAAGGTATCTGCTCAGGGAACCTACTTCAGGGGCGTACTCATTCATAACAGTGCTTCTCCTTGGAGGAATGAAGGTAGAACACGGACGGACTAGGGGCACATTAGATACTGTGAGTAAAAGGCAGGCTATGGCGCTTAAGTCTGCCAAACACATATTGGATGTTCACTACCAGTGGTGATCCGCATTTAGTTTATGCGTCTAAAACGCTTCCAACACTGAGAGGGAAGTGTGCTTTCGGAGGGATTCACTGCAGTGCTACGTCTGTTAAAGAAGGAAGCTTTTGGGACTGACTCTGTGGTAACCGCAATAGGCGCACATAGCTTTCCAGGCTCCAACGTCTAACCGTTGCACTCTAGCAAGTTCTGTGTAAGGGAAACTCCTTCATGCAGAATGTCACTTCTCACAGTGTCCTTCCAGTGGAGGAAAGAAGATAGAACAAGGACGGAGCAGAGAGAATGTTACAACCCGTAGGTGAAGGAAAGGGTAAGGCACTTAGGCCTCTATGATGCATACTGGAAGTTCAACACATGGGATGTTCCACAGTGTCTACCACTTCTCAAAACACTTCCAATATATGAAGGAGCTGTGCTACAGTAACTTCTCACGACAGGGAAGCGTCTGTGCTCAGTTGGAAAGTGTAGGACGTGTCTGTGTAGCAATTTTGAAGTGTCTCATACAGGCCCCTTAGAGGGGTTTCGGAGGAAGGTATCTGCTCTGGGAACCTACTTCAGGTGCGCACTCATTCATAACAGTGTTTCTCCTTTGAGGATGAAGATAAAACAGGGAAGGACTACGGGCACATTAGGTACTGTGAGTAAAGGGCAGGCTATGGCGCTTACCCTCCAAACACATATTGGATGTTCACCACCATTGGTAATCCGCACTTAGTTTCTGCGTCTAAAACGCTTCCAACACTGAGAGGGAAGTGTGCTTTAGGAGGGATTCACTGCAGTGTTACGTCTGTTAAAGAAGGAAGCTTTGGGGACTTACTCTGTGGTAACCGCAATAGGCGTACATAGCTTTCCATTCAAAGTCGTCTAACCGTTGGACTATAGCAAGTTCTGTTTAAGGGAAATTCCTTCAGGTGGATAGCACTTCTCACAGTGTCTTCAAGTGGAGAAAAGAAGATAGAACAAGGACGGAGCAGAGAGAATGTTGCAAACCGTGCGTGAAGTACAGGGTAAGTCAATTAGGCCTCTAAGATGCCTCCTGGAAGTTCAACACTTGGGATGTTCCACAGTGTCTAGCACTTCTCAAAACACTTCCAATATATGAGAGAACTGTGCTAGAGTAAGTTCTCACGACCGGGAAGCGTCTGCGCTCAGTTGGAAAGTGGAGGACGTGTCTGGGTAGCAATCATGAAGTGTCTCATACAGGCCCCTTAGAGGAGATGCGGAGGAAGGTATCTGCTCTGGGAACCTACTTCAGGTGCGTACTCATTCATAACAGCGTTTCTCCTTTGAGGATGAAGATAGAACAGGGAAGGACTACGGGCACATTAGGTACTGTTAGTAGAGGGCAGGCTATGGCGCTTAGCCTGCCAAACACAAAATGGATGTTCACCACCAGTGGTGATCCGCACTTAGTTTCTGCGTCTAAAACGCTTCCAACACTGAGCGGGAAGTGTGCTTTAGGAGGGATTCACTGCAGTGTTACGTCTGTTAAAGAAGGAAGCTTTTGGGACTGACTCTGTGGTAACCGCATTAGACGCTCATAGCTTTCCAGTCTCAAACGTCTAACTGATAGACTATAGGAAGTTCTGTTTAAGGGAAACTCCTTCATGCGGAATGTTACTTCTCACAGTTTCTTTCCAGTGGAGGAAAGAAGATAGAACAAGGACGGACCGAGAGAACGTTGCAAACCGTGAGTCAAGTACAGGGTAAGGCACTTAGGCCTCTATGATGCATACTGGAATTACAACACCGGAGATGTTCCACAGTGTCTACCTCTTCTCAAAACACTTCCAATATATGAGGGAACTGTGATCCAGTAAGTTCTCACCACAGGGATGCATCTGTGCTCAGTTGAGAACTCTAGGACATGTCTGGGTAGCAATCATGAAGTGTCTCATACAGGCCCCTTAGAGGGGATGCGTAGGAAGGTATCTGCTCAGGGAACCTATTTCAGTGCGTACTCATTCATAACAGTGCTTCTCTTTGGAGGAATGAAGGTAGAACACGGACGGACTAGGGGCACATTAGGTACTGTGAGTAAAGGGCAGGCTATGGCGCTTAAGCCTGCCAAACACATATTGTATGTTCCCCATAAGTGGTGATCCGCACTTAGTTTCTGCGTCTAAAACGCTTCCAACACTGAGAGGGATGTTTGATTTAGGAGGGATTCACTGCAGTGTTACGTCTGTTAAAGAAGGATGCTTTTGGGACTGACTCTGTTGTAACCGCAATAGACGCACATAGCTTGCCAGTCTCCAACGTCTATCCGTTGGACTACAGCAAGTTCTCTTTAAGGGAAACTCCTTCATGCGGAATGTCACTTCACACAGTGTCTTTCCAGTGGAGGAAAGAAGATAGAACAAGGATGGAGCAGAGAGAACGTTGCAACCCGTGAGTGAAGTACAGGGTAATGCACTTAGGCCTCTATTATGCATACTGGAGATTCAACACCAGAGATGTTCCACAGTGTCTACCTCTGCTCAAAACACTTCCAATATATGAGGGAACTGTGCTACAGTAAGTTCTCACGACAGGGATGGTTCTGTGCTCAGTTGGAAACTCTAGGACGTGTCTGGGTAGCAATCATGAAGTGTCTCATACAGACCCCATAGAGGGGATGCGAAGGAAGGTATCTGCTCAGGGAACCTACTACACTTGTGTATTCATTCATAACAGCTATTCTCCTTTGAGGAATGAAGATAGAACAGTTAAGGACTACGGGCACATTAGGTACTGTGAGTAAATGGCAGGCTATGGCGCTTAAGCCGCCAAACACATATTTGATGTTCCCCACGAGTGGTGATCCGCACTTTGTTTCTGCGTCCAAAACGCTACCAGTACTGAGAGCGAAGTGTGCTTTAGGTGTAATTCATTTCAGTCTTACGTCTGTTAAAGAAGGAAGCTTTGGGACTGACTCTGTGGTAACCGCAATAGGCGCACATAGCTCTCCATTCACAGACGTCTAACAGTGGGACTATAGCAAGTTCTTTTTAAGGGAAACTCCTTCAGTCGGATAGTCACTTCTCACAGTGTCTTTCCACTGGAGGAAAGAAGATAGAACAAGGACGGTCAGAGAGAACGTTGCAAACCGTGAGTCAAGTACAGGGTAAGGCAATTAGGCCTCTATGAGGCATACTGGAATTACAACAGCGGAGGTGTTCCACAGTGTCTACCTCTGCTCAAAACACTTCCAATATATGAGGGAACTGTGCTACAGTAAGTTCTCACGACAGGGACGCATCTGTGCTCAGGTGGAAACTCTAGGATGTGTCTGGGGAGCAATCATGAAGTGTCTCATACAGGCCCCTTAGAGGGGATTCGAAGGAAGGTATCTGCTCAGGGAACCTACTTCAGGGGCGTACTCATTCATAACAGTGCTCCTCCTTGGAGGAATGAAGTAGAACACGGACGGACTACGGGCACATTAGGTACTGTGAGTAAAGGGCAGGCTATGGCGCTTAAGTCTGCCAAACATATATTGGATGTTCACCACCAGTGGTGATCCGCACTTAGTTTCTGCGTCTGAAACGCTTCCAACACTGAGAGGGAAGTGTGCTTTAGGAGGGCTTCACTGGAGTTTGACGTCTGTTAAAGTAGGAAGCTTTGGGGACTGACTCTGTGGTAATCGCAGTAGACGCACATAGCTTTCCAGTCTCCGACGTCTAACCGTTGGACTATAGCAAGTTCTGTGTAAGGGAAACTCCTTCATGCGGAATGTCACTTCTCACAGTGTCTTTCCAGTGGAGGAAAGAAGATAGAACAAGGACGGACCGAGAGACAGTTCCAAACCGTGAGTCAAGTACAGGGTAAGGCACATAGGACTCTATGATGCATACTGGAATTACAACACCGGAGATGTTCCACAGTGTCTACCTCTTCTCAAAACACTTGCAATATATGAGGGAACTGTGCTACAGTAAGTTCTCACGACAGGGATGCATCTGTGCTCAGGTGAAAATTCTAGGATGTGTCTGGGGAGCAATCAGGAAGAGTCTCATACTGGCCCCTTAGAGGGGATGCGGAGGAAGGTATCTGCTCAGGGAACCTACTTCAGGGGCGTACTCATTCATAACAGTGCTTCTCCTTGGAGGAATGAAGGTAGAACACGGACGGACTAGGGGCACATTAGATACTGTGAGTAAAAGGCAGGCTATGGCGCTTAAGTCTGCCAAACACATATTGGATGTTCACTACCAGTGGTGATCCGCATTTAGTTTATGCGTCTAAAACGCTTCCAACACTGAGAGGGAAGTGTGCTTTCGGAGGGATTCACTGCAGTGCTACGTCTGTTAAAGAAGGAAGCTTTTGGGACTGACTCTGTGGTAACCGCAATAGGCGCACATAGCTTTCCAGGCTCCAACGTCTAACCGTTGCACTCTAGCAAGTTCTGTGTAAGGGAAACTCCTTCATGCAGAATGTCACTTCTCACAGTGTCCTTCCAGTGGAGGAAAGAAGATAGAACAAGGACGGAGCAGAGAGAATGTTACAACCCGTAGGTGAAGGAAAGGGTAAGGCACTTAGGCCTCTATGATGCATACTGGAAGTTCAACACATGGGATGTTCCACAGTGTCTACCACTTCTCAAAACACTTCCAATATATGAAGGAGCTGTGCTACAGTAACTTCTCACGACAGGGAAGCGTCTGTGCTCAGTTGGAAAGTGTAGGACGTGTCTGTGTAGCAATTTTGAAGTGTCTCATACAGGCCCCTTAGAGGGGTTTCGGAGGAAGGTATCTGCTCTGGGAATCTACTTCAGGTGCGCACTCATTCATAACAGTGTTTCTCCTTTGAGGATGAAGATAAAACAGGGAAGGACTACGGGCACATTAGGTACTGTGAGTAAAGGGCAGGCTATGGCGCTTACCCTCCAAACACATATTGGATGTTCACCACCATTGGTAATCCGCACTTAGTTTCTGCGTCTAAAACGCTTCCAACACTGAGAGGGAAGTGTGCTTTAGGAGGGATTCACTGCAGTGTTACGTCTGTTAAAGAAGGAAGCTTTGGGGACTTACTCTGTGGTAACCGCAATAGGCGTACATAGCTTTCCATTCAAAGTCGTCTAACCGTTGGACTATAGCAAGTTCTGTTTAAGGGAAATTCCTTCAGGTGGATAGCACTTCTCACAGTGTCTTCAAGTGGAGAAAAGAAGATAGAACAAGGACGGAGCAGAGAGAATGTTGCAAACCGTGCGTGAAGTACACGGTAAGTCAATTAGGCCTCTAGGATGCCTCCTGGAAGTTCAACACTTGGGATGTTCCACAGTGTCTAACACTTCTCAAAACACTTCCAATATATGAGAGAACTGTGCTAGAGTAAGTTCTCACGACAGTGAAGCGTCTGCGCTCAGTTGGAAAGTGGAGGACGTGTCTGGGTAGCAATCATGAAGTGTCTCATACAGGCCCCTTAGAGGAGATGCGGAGGAAGGTATCTGCTCTGGGAACCTACTTCAGGTGCGTACTCATTCATAACAGCGTTTCTCCTTTGAGGATGAAGATAGAACAGGGAAGGACTACGGGCACTTTAGGTACTGTTAGTAAAGGGCAGGCTATGGCGCTTAGCCTGCCAAACACAAAATGGATGTTCACCACCAGTGGTGATCCGCACTTAGTTTCTGCGTCTAAAACGCTTCCAACACTGAGCGGGAAGTGTGCTTTAGGAGGGATTCACTGCAGTGTTACGTCTGTTAAAGAAGGAAGCTTTTGGGACTGACTCTGTGGTAACCGCATTAGACGCTCATAGCTTTCCAGTCTCAAACGTCTAACTGATAGACTATAGGAAGTTCTGTTTAAGGGAAACTCCTTCATGCGGAATGTTACTTCTCACAGTTTCTTTCCAGTGGAGGAAAGAAGATAGAACAAGGACGGACAGAGAGAACGTTGCAAACCGTGAGTCAAGTACAGGGTAAGGCACTTAGGCCTCTATGATGCATACAGGAATTACAACACCGGAGATGTTCCACAGTGTCTACCTCTTCTCAAAACACTTCCAATATATGAGGGAACTGTGATCCAGTAAGTTCTCACCACAGGGATGCATCTGTGCTCAGTTGAGAACTCTAGGACATGTCTGGGTAGCAATCATGAAGTGTCTCATACAGGCCCCTTAGAGGGGATGCGTAGGAAGGTATCTGCTCAGGGAACCTATTTCAGTGCGTACTCATTCATAACAGTGCTTCTCTTTGGAGGAATGAAGGTAGAACACGGACGGACTAGGGGCACATTAGGTACTGTGAGTAAAGGGCAGGCTATGGCGCTTAAGCCTGCCAAACACATATTGGATGTTCCCCATAAGTGGTGATCCGCACTTAGTTTCTGCGTCTAAAATGCTTCCAACACTGAGAGGGATGTTTGATTTAGGAGGGATTCACAGCAGTGTTACGTCTGTTAAAGAAGGATGCTTTTGGGACTGACTCTGTTGTAACCGCAATAGACGCACATAGCTTGCCAGTCTCCAACGTCTATCCGTTGGACTACAGCAAGTTCTCTTTAAGGGAAACTCCTTCATGCGGAATGTCACTTCACACAGTGTCTTTCCAGTGGAGGAAAGAAGATAGAACAAGGATGGAGCAGAGAGAACGTTGCAACCCGTGAGTGAAGTACAGGGTAATGCACTTAGGCCTCTATTATGCATACTGGAGATTCAACACCAGAGATGTTCCACAGTGTCTACCTCTGCTCAAAACACTTCCAATATATGAGGGAACTGTGCTACAGTAAGTTCTCACGACAGGGATGGTTCTGTGCTCAGTTGGAAACTCTAGGACGTGTCTGGGTAGCAATCATGAAGTGTCTCATACAGACCCCATAGAGGGGATGCGAAGGATGGTATCTGCTCAGGGAACCTACTACACTTGTGTATTCATTCATAACAGCTATTCTCCTTTGAGGAATGAAGATAGAACAGTTAAGGACTACGGGCACATTAGGTACTGTGAGTAAATGGCAGGCTATGGCGCTTAAGCCGCCAAACACATATTTGATGTTCCCCACGAGTGGTGATCCGCACTTTGTTTCTGCGTCCAAAACGCTACCAGTACTGAGAGCGAAGTGTGCTTTAGGTGTAATTCATTTCAGTCTTACGTCTGTTAAAGAAGGAAGCTTTGGGACTGACTCTGTGGTAACCGCAATAGGCGCACATAGCTCTCCATTCACAGACGTATAACAGTGGGACTATAGCAAGTTCTTTTTAAGGGAAACTCCTTCAGTCGGATAGTCACTTCTCACAGTGTCTTTCCACTGGAGGAAAGAAGATAGAACAAGGACGGTCAGAGAGAACGTTGCAAACCGTGAGTCAAGTACAGGGTAAGGCAATTAGGCCGGTATGAGGCATACTGGAATTACAACAGCGGAGGTGTTCCACAGTGTCTACCTCTGCTCAAAACACTTCCAATATATGAGGGAACTGTGCTACAGTAAGTTCTCACGACAGGGATGCATCTGTGCTCAGGTGGAAACTCTAGGATGTGTCTGGGGAGCAATCATGAAGTGTCTCATACAGGCCCCTTAGAGGGGATGCGAAGGAAGGTATCTGCTCAGGGAACCTACTTCAGGGGCGTACTCAATCATAACAGTGCTCCTCCTTGGAGGAATGAAGGTAGAACACGGACGGACTACGGGCACATTAGGTACTGTGAGTAAAGGGCAGGCTATGGCGCTTAAGTCTGCCAAACACATATTGGATGTTCACCACCAGTGGTGATCCGCACTTAGTTTCTGCGTCTGAAACGCTTCCAACACTGAGAGGGAAGTGTGCTTTAGGAGGGCTTCACTGGAGTTTGACGTCTGTTAAAGTAGGAAGCTTTGGGGACTGACTCTGTGGTAATCGCAGTAGACGCACATAGCTTTCCAGTCTCCGACGTCTAACCGTTGGACTATAGCAAGTTCTGTGTAAGGGAAACTCCTTCATGCGGAATGTCACTTCTCACAGTGTCTTTCCAGTGGAGGAAAGAAGATAGAACAAGGACGGACCGAGAGACAGTTGCAAACCGTGAGTCAAGTACAGGGTAAGGCACATAGGACTCTATGATGCATACTTTAATTACAACACCGGAGATGTTCCACAGTGTCTACCTCTTCTCAAAACACTTCCAATATATGAGGGAACTGTGCTACAGTAAGTTCTCACGACAGGGATGCATCTGTGCTCAGGTGAAAATTCTAGGATGTGTCTGGGGAGCAATCAGGAAGAGTCTCATACTGGCCCCTTAGAGGGGATGCGGAGGAAGGTATCTGCTCAGGGAACCTACTTCAGGGGCGTACTCATTCATAACAGTGCTTCTCCTTGGAGGAATGAAGGTAGAACACGGACGGACTAGGGGCACATTAGATACTGTGAGTAAAAGGCAGGCTATGGCGCTTAAGTCTGCCAAACACATATTGGATGTTCACTACCAGTGGTGATCCGCATTTAGTTTATGCGTCTAAAACGCTTCCAACACTGAGAGGGAAGTGTGCTTTCGGAGGGATTCACTGCAGTGCTACGTCTGTTAAAGAAGGAAGCTTTTGGGACTGACTCTGTGGTAACCGCAATAGGCGCACATAGCTTTCCAGGCTCCAAGGTCTAACCGTTGCACTCTAGCAAGTTCTGTGTAAGGGAAACTCCTTCATGCAGAATGTCACTTCTCACAGTGTCATTCCAGTGGAGGAAAGAAGATAGAACAAGGACGGAGCAGAGAGAATGTTACAACCCGTAGGTGAAGGAAAGGGTAAGGCACTTAGGCCTCTATGATGCATACTGGAAGTTCAACACATGGGATGTTCCACAGTGTCTACCACTTCTCAAAACACTTCCAATATATGAAGGAGCTGTGCTACAGTAACTTCTCACGACAGGGAAGCGTCTGTGCTCAGTTGGAAAGTGTAGGACGTGTCTGTGTAGCAATTTTGAAGTGTCTCATACAGGCCCCTTAGAGGGGTTTCGGAGGAAGGTATCTGCTCTGGGAACCTACTTCAGGTGCGCACTCATTCATAACAGTGTTTCTCCTTTGAGGATGAAGATAAAACAGGGAAGGACTACGGGCACATTAGGTACTGTGAGTAAAGGGCAGGCTATGGCGCTTACCCTCCAAACACATATTGGATGTTCACCACCATTGGTAATCCGCACTTAGTTTCTGCGTCTAGAACGCTTCCAACACTGAGAGGGAAGTGTGCTTTAGGAGGGATTCACTGCAGTGTTACGTCTGTTAAAGAAGGAAGCTTTGGGGACTTACTCTGTGGTAACCGCAATAGGCGTACATAGCTTTCCATTCAAAGTCGTCTAACCGTTGGACTATAGCAAGTTCTGTTTAAGGGAAATTCCTTCAGGTGGATAGCACTTCTCACAGTGTCTTCAAGTGGAGAAAAGAAGATAGAACAAGGACGGAGCAGAGAGAATGTTGCAAACCGTGCGTGAAGTACAGGGTAAGTCAATTAGGCCTCTAAGATGCCTCCTGGAAGTTCAACACTTGGGATGTTCCACAGTGTCTAGCACTTCTCAAAACACTTCCAATATATGAGAGAACTGTGCTAGAGTAAGTTCTCACGACCGGGAAGCGTCTGCGCTCAGTTGGAAAGTGGAGGACGTGTCTGGGTAGCAATCATGAAGTGTCTCATACAGGCCCCTTAGAGGAGATGCGGAGGAAGGTATCTGCTCTGGGAACCTACTTCAGGTGCGTACTCATTCATAACAGCGTTTCTCCTTTGAGGATGAAGATAGAACAGGGGAGGACTACGGGCACTTTAGGTACTGTTAGTAGAGGGCAGGCTATGGCGCTTAGCCTGCCAAACACAAAATGGATGTTCACCACCAGTGGTGATCCGCACTTAGTTTCTGCGTCTAAAACGCTTCCAACACTGAGCGGGAAGTGTGCTTTAGGAGGGATTCACTGCAGTGTTACGTCTGTTAAAGAAGGAAGCTTTTGGGACTGACTCTGTGGTAACCGCATTAGACGGTCATAGCTTTCCAGTCTCAAACGTCTAACTGATAGACTATAGGAAGTTCTGTTTAAGGGAAACTCCTTCATGCGGAATGTTACTTCTCACAGTTTCTTTCCAGTGGAGGAAAGAAGATAGAACAAGGACGGACCGAGAGAACGTTGCAAACCGTGAGTCAAGTACAGGGTAAGGCACTTAGGCCTCTATGATGCATACTGGAATTACAACACCGGAGATGTTCCACAGTGTCTACCTCTTCCCAAAACACTTCCAATATATGAGGGAACTGTGATCCAGTAAGTTCTCACCACAGGGATGCATCTGTGCTCAGTTGAGAACTCTAGGACATGTCTGGGTAGCAATCATGAAGTGTCTCATACAGGCCCCTTAGAGGGGATGCGTAGGAAGGTATCTGCTCAGGGAACCTATTTCAGTGCGTACTCATTCATAACAGTGCTTCTCTTTGGAGGAATGAAGGTAGAACACGGACGGACTAGGGGCACATTAGGTACTGTGAGTAAAGGGCAGGCTATGGCGCTTAAGCCTGCCAAACACATATTGTATGTTCCCCATAAGTGGTGATCCGCACTTAGTTTCTGCGTCTAAAACGCTTCCAACACTGAGAGGGATGTTTGATTTAGGAGGGATTCACTGCAGTGTTACGTCTGTTAAAGAAGGATGCTTTTGGGACTGACTCTGTTGTAACCGCAATAGACGCACATAGCTTGCCAGTCTCCAACGTCTATCCGTTGGACTACAGCAAGTTCTCTTTAAGGGAAACTCCTTCATGCGGAATGTCACTTCACACAGTGTCTTTCCAGTGGAGGAAAGAAGATAGAACAAGGATGGAGCAGAGAGAACGTTGCAACCCGTGAGTGAAGTACAGGGTAATGCACTTAGGCCTCTATTATGCATACTGGAGATTCAACACCAGAGATGTTCCACAGTGTCTACCTCTGCTCAAAACACTTCCAATATATGAGGGAACTGTGCTACAGTAAGTTCTCACGACAGGGATGGTTCTGTGCTCAGTTGGAAACTCTAGGACGTGTCTGGGTAGCAATCATGAAGTGTCTCATACAGACGCCATAGAGGGGATGCGAAGGAAGGTATCTGCTCAGGGAACCTACTACACTTGTGTATTCATTCATAACAGCTATTCTCCTTTGAGGAATGAAGATAGAACAGTTAAGGACTACGGGCACATTAGGTACTGTGAGTAAATGGCAGGCTATGGCGCTTAAGCCGCCAAACACATATTTGATGTTCCCCACGAGTGGTGATCCGCACTTTGTTTCTGCGTCCAAAACGCTACCAGTACTGAGAGCGAAGTGTGCTTTAGGTGTAATTCATTTCAGTCTTACGTCTGTTAAAGAAGGAAGCTTTGGGACTGACTCTGTGGTAACCGCAATAGGCGCACATAGCTCTCCATTCACAGACGTCTAACAGTGGGACTATAGCAAGTTCTTTTTAAGGGAAACTCCTTCAGTCGGATAGTCACTTCTCACAGTGTCTTTCCACTGGAGGAAAGAAGATAGAACAAGGACGGTCAGAGAGAACGTTGCAAACCGTGAGTCAAGTACAGGTTAAGGCAATTAGGCCTCTATGAGGCATACTGGAATTACAACAGCGGAGGTGTTCCACAGTGTCTACCTCTGCTCAAAACACTTCCAATATATGAGGGAACTGTGCTACAGTAAGTTCTCACGACAGGGACGCATCTGTGCTCAGGTGGAAACTCTAGGATGTGTCTGGGGAGCAATCATGAAGTGTCTCATACAGGCCCCTTAGAGGGGATGCGAAGGAAGGTATCTGCTCAGGGAACCTACTTCAGGGGCGTACTCATTCATAACAGTGCTCCTCCTTGGAGGAATGAAGTAGAACACGGACGGACTACGGGCACATTAGGTACTGTGAGTAAAGGGCAGGCTATGGCGCTTAAGTCTGCCAAACACATATTGGATGTTCACCACCAGTGGTGATCCGCACTTAGTTTCTGCGTCTGAAACGCTTCCAACACTGAGAGGGAAGTGTGCTTTAGGAGGGCTTCACTGGAGTTTGACGTCTGTTAAAGTAGGAAGCTTTGGGGACTGACTCTGTGGTAATCGCAGTAGACGCACATAGCTTTCCAGTCTCCGACGTCTAACCGTTGGACTATAGCAAGTTCTGTGTAAGGGAAACTCCTTCATGCGGAATGTCACTTCTCACAGTGTCTTTCCAGTGGAGGAAAGAAGATAGAACAAGGACGGACCGAGAGACAGTTGCAAACCGTGAGTCAAGTACAGGGTAAGGCACATAGGACTCTATGATGCATACTGGAATTACAACACCGGAGATGTTCCACAGTGTCTACCTCTTCTCAAAACACTTGCAATATATGAGGGAACTGTGCTACAGTAAGTTCTCACGACAGGGATGCATCTGTGCTCAGGTGAAAATTCTAGGATGTGTCTGGGGAGCAATCAGGAAGAGTCTCATACTGGCCACTTAGAGGGGATGCGGAGGAAGGTATCTGCTCAGGGAACCTACTTCAGGGGCGTACTCATTCATAACAGTGCTTCTCCTTGGAGGAATGAAGGTAGAACACGGACGGACTAGGGGCACATTAGATACTGTGAGTAAAAGGCAGGCTATGGCGCTTAAGTCTGCCAAACACATATTGGATGTTCACTACCAGTGGTGATCCGCATTTAGTTTATGCGTCTAAAACGCTTCCAACACTGAGAGGGAAGTGTGCTTTCGGAGGGATTCACTGCAGTGCTACGTCTGTTAAAGAAGGAAGCTTTTGGGACTGACTCTGTGGTAACCGCAATAGGCGCACATAGCTTTCCAGGCTCCAACGTCTAACCGTTGCACTCTAGCAAGTTCTGTGTAAGGGAAACTCCTTCATGCAGAATGTCACTTCTCACAGTGTCCTTCCAGTGGAGGAAAGAAGATAGAACAAGGACGGAGCAGAGAGAATGTTACAACCCGTAGGTGAAGGAAAGGGTAAGGCACTTAGGCCTCTATGATGCATACTGGAAGTTCAACACATGGGATGTTCCACAGTGTCTACCACTTCTCAAAACACTTCCAATATATGAAGGAGCTGTGCTACAGTAACTTCTCACGACAGGGAAGCGTCTGTGCTCAGTTGGAAAGTGTAGGACGTGTCTGTGTAGCAATTTTGAAGTGTCTCATACAGGCCCCTTAGAGGGGTTTCGGAGGAAGGTATCTGCTCTGGGAACCTACTTCAGGTGCGCACTCATTCATAACAGTGTTTCTCCTTTGAGGATGAAGATAAAACAGGGAAGGACTACGGGCACATTAGGTACTGTGAGTAAAGGGCAGGCTATGGCGCTTACCCTCCAAACACATATTGGATGTTCACCACCATTGGTAATCCGCACTTAGTTTCTGCGTCTAAAACGCTTCCAACACTGAGAGGGAAGTGTGCTTTAGGAGGGATTCACTGCAGTGTTACGTCTGTTAAAGAAGGAAGCTTTGGGGACTTACTCTGTGGTAACCGCAATAGGCGTACATAGCTTTCCATTCAAAGTCGTCTAACCGTTGGACTATAGCAAGTTCTGTTTAAGGGAAATTCCTTCAGGTGGATAGCACTTCTCACAGTGTCTTCAAGTGGAGAAAAGAAGATAGAACAAGGACGGAGCAGAGAGAATGTTGCAAACCGTGCGTGAAGTACAGGGTAAGTCAATTAGGCCTCTAAGATGCCTCCTGGAAGTTCAACACTTGGGATGTTCCACAGTGTCTAGCACTTCTCAAAACACTTCCAATATATGAGAGAACTGTGCTAGAGTAAGTTCTCACGACCGGGAAGCGTCTGCGCTCAGTTGGAAAGTGGAGGACGTGTCTGGGTAGCAATCATGAAGTGTCTCATACAGGCCCCTTAGAGGAGATGCGGAGGAAGGTATCTGCTCTGGGAACCTACTTCAGGTGCGTACTCATTCATAACAGCGTTTCTCCTTTGAGGATGAAGATAGAACAGGGAAGGACTACGGGCACATTAGGTACTGTTAGTAGAGGGCAGGCTATGGCGCTTAGCCTGCCAAACACAAAATGGATGTTCACCACCAGTGGTGATCCGCACTTAGTTTCTGCGTCTAAAACGCTTCCAACACTGAGCGGGAAGTGTGCTTTAGGAGGGATTCACTGCAGTGTTACGTCTGTTAAAGAAGGAAGCTTTTGGGACTGACTCTGTGGTAACCGCATTAGACGCTCATAGCTTTCCAGTCTCAAACGTCTAACTGATAGACTATAGGAAGTTCTGTTTAAGGGAAACTCCTTCATGCGGAATGTTACTTCTCACAGTTTCTTTCCAGTGGAGGAAAGAAGATAGAACAAGGACGGACCGAGAGAACGTTGCAAACCGTGAGTCAAGTACAGGGTAAGGCACTTAGGCCTCTATGATGCATACTGGAATTACAACACCGGAGATGTTCCACAGTGTCTACCTCTTCTCAAAACACTTCCAATATATGAGGGAACTGTGATCCAGTAAGTTCTCACCACAGGGATGCATCTGTGCTCAGTTGAGAACTCTAGGACATGTCTGGGTAGCAATCATGAAGTGTCTCATACAGGCCCCTTAGAGGGGATGCGTAGGAAGGTATCTGCTCAGGGAACCTATTTCAGTGCGTACTCATTCATAACAGTGCTTCTCTTTGGAGGAATGAAGGTAGAACACGGACGGACTAGGGGCACATTAGGTACTGTGAGTAAAGGGCAGGCTATGGCGCTTAAGCCTGCCAAACACATATTGTATGTTCCCCATAAGTGGTGATCCGCACTTAGTTTCTGCGTCTAAAACGCTTCCAACACTGAGAGGGATGTTTGATTTAGGAGGGATTCACTGCAGTGTTACGTCTGTTAAAGAAGGATGCTTTTGGGACTGACTCTGTTGTAACCGCAATAGACGCACATAGCTTGCCAGTCTCCAACGTCTATCCGTTGGACTACAGCAAGTTCTCTTTAAGGGAAACTCCTTCATGCGGAATGTCACTTCACACAGTGTCTTTCCAGTGGAGGAAAGAAGATAGAACAAGGATGGAGCAGAGAGAACGTTGCAACCCGTGAGTGAAGTACAGGGTAATGCACTTAGGCCTCTATTATGCATACTGGAGATTCAACACCAGAGATGTTCCACAGTGTCTACCTCTGCTCAAAACACTTCCAATATATGAGGGAACTGTGCTACAGTAAGTTCTCACGACAGGGATGGTTCTGTGCTCAGTTGGAAACTCTAGGACGTGTCTGGGTAGCAATCATGAAGTGTCTCATACAGACCCCATAGAGGGGATGCGAAGGAAGGTATCTGCTCAGGGAACCTACTACACTTGTGTATTCATTCATAACAGCTATTCTCCTTTGAGGAATGAAGATAGAACAGTTAAGGACTACGGGCACATTAGGTACTGTGAGTAAATGGCAGGCTATGGCGCTTAAGCCGCCAAACACATATTTGATGTTCCCCACGAGTGGTGATCCGCACTTTGTTTCTGCGTCCAAAACGCTACCAGTACTGAGAGCGAAGTGTGCTTTAGGTGTAATTCATTTCAGTCTTACGTCTGTTAAAGAAGGAAGCTTTGGGACTGACTCTGTGGTAACCGCAATAGGCGCACATAGCTCTCCATTCACAGACGTCTAACAGTGGGACTATAGCAAGTTCTTTTTAAGGGAAACTCCTTCAGTCGGATAGTCACTTCTCACAGTGTCTTTCCACTGGAGGAAAGAAGATAGAACAAGGACGGTCAGAGAGAACGTTGCAAACCGTGAGTCAAGTACAGGGTAAGGCAATTAGGCCTCTATGAGGCATACTGGAATTACAACAGCGGAGGTGTTCCACAGTGTCTACCTCTGCTCAAAACACTTCCAATATATGAGGGAACTGTGCTACAGTAAGTTCTCACGACAGGGACGCATCTGTGCTCAGGTGGAAACTCTAGGATGTGTCTGGGGAGCAATCATGAAGTGTCTCATACAGGCCCCTTAGAGGGGATTCGAAGGAAGGTATCTGCTCAGGGAACCTACTTCAGGGGCGTACTCATTCATAACAGTGCTCCTCCTTGGAGGAATGAAGTAGAACACGGACGGACTACGGGCACATTAGGTACTGTGAGTAAAGGGCAGGCTATGGCGCTTAAGTCTGCCAAACACATATTGGATGTTCACCACCAGTGGTGATCCGCACTTAGTTTCTGCGTCTGAAACGCTTCCAACACTGAGAGGGAAGTGTGCTTTAGGAGGGCTTCACTGGAGTTTGACGTCTGTTAAAGTAGGAAGCTTTGGGGACTGACTCTGTGGTAATCGCAGTAGACGCACATAGCTTTCCAGTCTCCGACGTCTAACCGTTGGACTATAGCAAGTTCTGTGTAAGGGAAACTCCTTCATGCGGAATGTCACTTCTCACAGTGTCTTTCCAGTGGAGGAAAGAAGATAGAACAAGGACGGACCGAGAGACAGTTCCAAACCGTGAGTCAAGTACAGGGTAAGGCACATAGGACTCTATGATGCATACTGGAATTACAACACCGGAGATGTTCCACAGTGTCTACCTCTTCTCAAAACACTTGCAATATATGAGGGAACTGTGCTACAGTAAGTTCTCACGACAGGGATGCATCTGTGCTCAGGTGAAAATTCTAGGATGTGTCTGGGGAGCAATCAGGAAGAGTCTCATACTGGCCACTTAGAGGGGATGCGGAGGAAGGTATCTGCTCAGGGAACCTACTTCAGGGGCGTACTCATTCATAACAGTGCTTCTCCTTGGAGGAATGAAGGTAGAACACGGACGGACTAGGGGCACATTAGATACTGTGAGTAAAAGGCAGGCTATGGCGCTTAAGTCTGCCAAACACATATTGGATGTTCACTACCAGTGGTGATCCGCATTTAGTTTATGCGTCTAAAACGCTTCCAACACTGAGAGGGAAGTGTGCTTTCGGAGGGATTCACTGCAGTGCTACGTCTGTTAAAGAAGGAAGCTTTTGGGACTGACTCTGTGGTAACCGCAATAGGCGCACATAGCTTTCCAGGCTCCAACGTCTAACCGTTGCACTCTAGCAAGTTCTGTGTAAGGGAAACTCCTTCATGCAGAATGTCACTTCTCACAGTGTCCTTCCAGTGGAGGAAAGAAGATAGAACAAGGACGGAGCAGAGAGAATGTTACAACCCGTAGGTGAAGGAAAGGGTAAGGCACTTAGGCCTCTATGATGCATACTGGAAGTTCAACACATGGGATGTTCCACAGTGTCTACCACTTCTCAAAACACTTCCAATATATGAAGGAGCTGTGCTACAGTAACTTCTCACGACAGGGAAGCGTCTGTGCTCAGTTGGAAAGTGTAGGACGTGTCTGTGTAGCAATTTTGAAGTGTCTCATACAGGCCCCTTAGAGGGGTTTCGGAGGAAGGTATCTGCTCTGGGAATCTACTTCAGGTGCGCACTCATTCATAACAGTGTTTCTCCTTTGAGGATGAAGATAAAACAGGGAAGGACTACGGGCACATTAGGTACTGTGAGTAAAGGGCAGGCTATGGCGCTTACCCTCCAAACACATATTGGATGTTCACCACCATTGGTAATCCGCACTTAGTTTCTGCGTCTAAAACGCTTCCAACACTGAGCGGGAAGTGTGCTTTAGGAGGGATTCACTGCAGTGTTACGTCTGTTAAAGAAGGAAGCTTTGGGGACTTACTCTGTGGTAACCGCAATAGGCGTACATAGCTTTCCATTCAAAGTCGTCTAACCGTTGGACTATAGCAAGTTCTGTTTAAGGGAAATTCCTTCAGGTGGATAGCACTTCTCACAGTGTCTTCAAGTGGAGAAAAGAAGATAGAACAAGGACGGAGCAGAGAGAATGTTGCAAACCGTGCGTGAAGTACACGGTAAGTCAATTAGGCCTCTAGGATGCCTCCTGGAAGTTCAACACTTGGGATGTTCCACAGTGTCTAACACTTCTCAAAACACTTCCAATATATGAGAGAACTGTGCTAGAGTAAGTTCTCACGACAGTGAAGCGTCTGCGCTCAGTTGGAAAGTGGAGGACGTGTCTGGGTAGCAATCATGAAGTGTCTCATACAGGCCCCTTAGAGGAGATGCGGAGGAAGGTATCTGCTCTGGGAACCTACTTCAGGTGCGTACTCATTCATAACAGCGTTTCTCCTTTGAGGATGAAGATAGAACAGGGAAGGACTACGGGCACTTTAGGTACTGTTAGTAAAGGGCAGGCTATGGCGCTTAGCCTGCCAAACACAAAATGGATGTTCACCACCAGTGGTGATCCGCACTTAGTTTCTGCGTCTAAAACGCTTCCAACACTGAGCGGGAAGTGTGCTTTAGGAGGGATTCACTGCAGTGTTACGTCTGTTAAAGAAGGAAGCTTTTGGGACTGACTCTGTGGTAACCGCATTAGACGCTCATAGCTTTCCAGTCTCAAACGTCTAACTGATAGACTATAGGAAGTTCTGTTTAAGGGAAACTCCTTCATGCGGAATGTTACTTCTCACAGTTTCTTTCCAGTGGAGGAAAGAAGATAGAACAAGGACGGACCGAGAGAACGTTGCAAACCGTGAGTCAAGTACAGGGTAAGGCACTTAGGCCTCTATGATGCATACTGGAATTACAACACCGGAGATGTTCCACAGTGTCTACCTCTTCTCAAAACACTTCCAATATATGAGGGAACTGTGATCCAGTAAGTTCTCACCACAGGGATGCATCTGTGCTCAGTTGAGAACTCTAGGACATGTCTGGGTAGCAATCATGAAGTGTCTCATACAGGCCCCTTAGAGGGGATGCGTAGGAAGGTATCTGCTCAGGGAACCTATTTCAGTGCGTACTCATTCATAACAGGGCTTCTCTTTGGAGGAATGAAGGTAGAACACGGACGGACTAGGGGCACATTAGGTACTGTGAGTAAAGGGCAGGCTATGGCGCTTAAGCCTGCCAAACACATATTGTATGTTCCCCATAAGTGGTGATCCGCACTTAGTTTCTGCGTCTAAAACGCTTCCAACACTGAGAGGGATGTTTGATTTAGGAGGGATTCACTGCAGTGTTACGTCTGTTAAAGAAGGATGCTTTTGGGACTGACTCTGTTGTAACCGCAATAGACGCACATAGCTTGCCAGTCTCCAACGTCTATCCGTTGGACTACAGCAAGTTCTCTTTAAGGGAAACTCCTTCATGCGGAATGTCACTTCACACAGTGTCTTTCCAGTGGAGGAAAGAAGATAGAACAAGGATGGAGCAGAGAGAACGTTGCAACCCGTGAGTGAAGTACAGGGTAATGCACTTAGGCCTCTATTATGCATACTGGAGATTCAACACCAGAGATGTTCCACAGTGTCTACCTCTGCTCAAAACACTTCCAATATATGAGGGAACTGTGCTACAGTAAGTTCTCACGACAGGGATGGTTCTGTGCTCAGTTGGAAACTCTAGGACGTGTCTGGGTAGCAATCATGAAGTGTCTCATACAGACCCCATAGAGGGGATGCGAAGGAAGGTATCTGCTCATGGAACCTACTACACTTGTGTATTCATTCATAACAGCTTTTCTCCTTTGAGGAATGAAGATAGAACAGTTAAGGACTACGGGCACATTAGGTACTGTGAGTAAATGGCAGGCTATGGCGCTTAAGCCGCCAAACACATATTTGATGTTCCCCACGAGTGGTGATCCGCACTTTGTTTCTGCGTCCAAAACGCTACCAGTACTGAGAGCGAAGTGTGCTTTAGGTGTAATTCATTTCAGTCTTACGTCTGTTAAAGAAGGAAGCTTTGGGACTGACTCTGTGGTAACCGCAATAGGCGCACATAGCTCTCCATTCACAGACGTCTAACAGTGGGACTATAGCAAGTTCTTTTTAAGGGAAACTCCTTCAGTCGGATAGTCACTTCTCACAGTGTCTTTCCACTGGAGGAAAGAAGATAGAACAAGGACGGTCAGAGAGAACGTTGCAAACCGTGAGTCAAGTACAGGGTAAGGCAATTAGGCCGGTATGAGGCATACTGGAATTACAACAGCGGAGGTGTTCCACAGTGTCTACCTCTGCTCAAAACACTTCCAATATATGAGGGAACTGTGCTACAGTAAGTTCTCACGACAGGGATGCATCTGTGCTCAGGTGGAAACTCTAGGATGTGTCTGGGGAGCAATCATGAAGTGTCTCATACAGGCCCCTTAGAGGGGATGCGAAGGAAGGTATCTGCTCAGGGAACCTACTTCAGGGGCGTACTCAATCATAACAGTGCTCCTCCTTGGAGGAATGAAGGTAGAACACGGACGGACTACGGGCACATTAGGTACTGTGAGTAAAGGGCAGGCTATGGCGCTTAAGTCTGCCAAACACATATTGGATGTTCACCACCAGTGGTGATCCGCACTTAGTTTCTGCGTCTGAAACGCTTCCAACACTGAGAGGGAAGTGTGCTTTAGGAGGGCTTCACTGGAGTTTGACGTCTGTTAAAGTAGGAAGCTTTGGGGACTGACTCTGTGGTAATCGCAGTAGACGCACATAGCTTTCCAGTCTCCGACGTCTAACCGTTGGACTATAGCAAGTTCTGTGTAAGGGAAACTCCTTCATGCGGAATGTCACTTCTCACAGTGTCTTTCCAGTGGAGGAAAGAAGATAGAACAAGGACGGACCGAGAGACAGTTGCAAACCGTGAGTCAAGTACAGGGTAAGGCACATAGGACTCTATGATGCATACTTTAATTACAACACCGGAGATGTTCCACAGTGTCTACCTCTTCTCAAAACACTTCCAATATATGAGGGAACTGTGCTACAGTAAGTTCTCACGACAGGGATGCATCTGTGCTCAGGTGAAAATTCTAGGATGTGTCTGGGGAGCAATCAGGAAGAGTCTCATACTGGCCCCTTAGAGGGGATGCGGAGGAAGGTATCTGCTCAGGGAACCTACTTCAGGGGCGTACTCATTCATAACAGTGCTTCTCCTTGGAGGAATGAAGGTAGAACACGGACGGACTAGGGGCACATTAGATACTGTGAGTAAAAGGCAGGCTATGGCGCTTAAGTCTGCCAAACACATATTGGATGTTCACTACCAGTGGTGATCCGCATTTAGTTTATGCGTCTAAAACGCTTCCAACACTGAGAGGGAAGTGTGCTTTCGGAGGGATTCACTGCAGTGCTACGTCTGTTAAAGAAGGAAGCTTTTGGGACTGACTCTGTGGTAACCGCAATAGGCGCACATAGCTTTCCAGGCTCCAAGGTCTAACCGTTGCACTCTAGCAAGTTCTGTGTAAGGGAAACTCCTTCATGCAGAATGTCACTTCTCACAGTGTCATTCCAGTGGAGGAAAGAAGATAGAACAAGGACGGAGCAGAGAGAATGTTACAACCCGTAGGTGAAGGAAAGGGTAAGGCACTTAGGCCTCTATGATGCATACTGGAAGTTCAACACATGGGATGTTCCACAGTGTCTACCACTTCTCAAAACACTTCCAATATATGAAGGAGCTGTGCTACAGTAACTTCTCACGACAGGGAAGCGTCTGTGCTCAGTTGGAAAGTGTAGGACGTGTCTGTGTAGCAATTTTGAAGTGTCTCATACAGGCCCCTTAGAGGGGTTTCGGAGGAAGGTATCTGCTCTGGGAACCTACTTCAGGTGCGCACTCATTCATAACAGTGTTTCTCCTTTGAGGATGAAGATAAAACAGGGAAGGACTACGGGCACATTAGGTACTGTGAGTAAAGGGCAGGCTATGGCGCTTACCCTCCAAACACATATTGGATGTTCACCACCATTGGTAATCCGCACTTAGTTTCTGCGTCTAGAACGCTTCCAACACTGAGAGGGAAGTGTGCTTTAGGAGGGATTCACTGCAGTGTTACGTCTGTTAAAGAAGGAAGCTTTGGGGACTTACTCTGTGGTAACCGCAATAGGCGTACATAGCTTTCCATTCAAAGTCGTCTAACCGTTGGACTATAGCAAGTTCTGTTTAAGGGAAATTCCTTCAGGTGGATAGCACTTCTCACAGTGTCTTCAAGTGGAGAAAAGAAGATAGAACAAGGACGGAGCAGAGAGAATGTTGCAAACCGTGCGTGAAGTACAGGGTAAGTCAATTAGGCCTCTAAGATGCCTCCTGGAAGTTCAACACTTGGGATGTTCCACAGTGTCTAGCACTTCTCAAAACACTTCCAATATATGAGAGAACTGTGCTAGAGTACGTTCTCACGACCGGGAAGCGTCTGCGCTCAGTTGGAAAGTGGAGGACGTGTCTGGGTAGCAATCATGAAGTGTCTCATACAGGCCCCTTAGAGGAGATGCGGAGGAAGGTATCTGCTCTGGGAACCTACTTCAGGTGCGTACTCATTCATAACAGCGTTTCTCCTTTGAGGATGAAGATAGAACAGGGAAGGACTACGGGCACATTAGGTACTGTTAGTAGAGGGCAGGCTATGGCGCTTAGCCTGCCAAACACAAAATGGATGTTCACCACCAGTGGTGATCCGCACTTAGTTTCTGCGTCTAAAACGCTTCCAACACTGAGCGGGAAGTGTGCTTTAGGAGGGATTCACTGCAGTGTTACGTCTGTTAAAGAAGGAAGCTTTTGGGACTGACTCTGTGGTAACCGCATTAGACGCTCATAGCTTTCCAGTCTCAAACGTCTAACTGATAGACTATAGGAAGTTCTGTTTAAGGGAAACTCCTTCATGCGGAATGTTACTTCTCACAGTTTCTTTCCAGTGGAGGAAAGAAGATAGAACAAGGACGGACAGAGAGAACGTTGCAAACCGTGAGTCAAGTACAGGGTAAGGCACTTAGGCCTCTATGATGCATACTGGAATTACAACACCGGAGATGTTCCACAGTGTCTATCTCTTCTCAAAACACTTCCAATATATGAGGGAACTGTGATCCAGTAAGTTCTCACCACAGGGATGCATCTGTGCTCAGTTGAGAACTCTAGGACATGTCTGGGTAGCAATCATGAAGTGTCTCATACAGGCCCCTTAGAGGGGATGCGTAGGAAGGTATCTGCTCAGGGAACCTATTTCAGGTGCGTACTCATTCATAACAGTGCTTCTCCTTGGAGGAATGAAGGTAGAACACGGACGGACTAGGGGCACATTAGGTACTGTGAGTAAAGGGCAGGCTATGGCGCTTAAGCCTGCCAAACACATATTGGATGTTCCCCATAAGTGGTGATCCGCACTTAGTTTCTGCGTCTAAAACGCTTCCAACACTGAGAGGGATGTTTGATTTAGGAGGGATTCACTGCAGTGTTACGTCTGTTAAAGAAGGATGCTTTTGGGACTGACTCTGTTGTAACCGCAATAGACGCACATAGCTTGCCAGTCTCCAACGTCTATCCGTTGGACTACAGCAAGTTCTCTTTAAGGGAAACTCCTTCATGCGGAATGTCACTTCACACAGTGTCTTTCCAGTGGAGGAAAGAAGATAGAACAAGGATGGAGCAGAGAGAACGTTGCAACCCGTGAGTGAAGTACAGGGTAATGCACTTAGGCCTCTATTATGCATACTGGAGATTCAACACCAGAGATGTTCCACAGTGTCTACCTCTGCTCAAAACACTTCCAATATATGAGGGAACTGTGCTACAGTAAGTTCTCACGACAGGGATGGTTCTGTGCTCAGTTGGAAACTCTAGGACGTGTCTGGGTAGCAATCATGAAGTGTCTCATACAGACCCCATAGAGGGGATGCGAAGGATGGTATCTGCTCAGGGAACCTACTACACTTGTGTATTCATTCATAACAGCTATTCTCCTTTGAGGAATGAAGATAGAACAGTTAAGGACTACGGGCACATTAGGTACTGTGAGTAAATGGCAGGCTATGGCGCTTAAGCCGCCAAACACATATTTGATGTTCCCCACGAGTGGTGATCCGCACTTTGTTTCTGCGTCCAAAACGCTACCAGTACTGAGAGCGAAGTGTGCTTTAGGTGTAATTCATTTCAGTCTTACGTCTGTTAAAGAAGGAAGCTTTGGGACTGACTCTGTGGTAACCGCAATAGGCGCACATAGCTCTCCATTCACAGACGTCTAACAGTGGGACTATAGCAAGTTCTTTTTAAGGGAAACTCCTTCAGTCGGATAGTCACTTCTCACAGTGTCTTTCCACTGGAGGAAAGAAGATAGAACAAGGACGGTCAGAGAGAACGTTGCAAACCGTGAGTCAAGTACAGGGTAAGGCAATTAGGCCTCTATGAGGCATACTGGAATTACAACAGCGGAGGTGTTCCACAGTGTCTACCTCTGCTCAAAACACTTCCAATATATGAGGGAACTGTGCTACAGTAAGTTCTCACGACAGGGACGCATCTGTGCTCAGGTGGAAACTCTAGGATGTGTCTGGGGAGCAATCATGAAGTGTCTCATACAGGCCCCTTAGAGGGGATGCGAAGGAAGGTATCTGCTCAGGGAACCTACTTCAGGGGCGTACTCATTCATAACAGTGCTCCTCCTTGGAGGAATGAAGGTAGAACACGGACGGACTACGGGCACATTAGGTACTGTGAGTAAAGGGCAGGCTATGGCGCTTAAGTCTGCCAAACACATATTGGATGTTCACCACCAGTGGTGATCCGCACTTAGTTTCTGCGTCTGAAACGCTTCCAACACTGAGAGGGAAGTGTGCTTTAGGAGGGCTTCACTGGAGTTTGACGTCTGTTAAAGTAGGAAGCTTTGGGGACTGACTCTGTGGTAATCGCAGTAGACGCACATAGCTTTCCAGTCTCCGACGTCTAACCGTTGGACTATAGCAAGTTCTGTGTAAGGGAAACTCCTTCATGCGGAATGTCACTTCTCACAGTGTCTTTCCAGTGGAGGAAAGAAGATAGAACAAGGACGGACCGAGAGACAGTTGCAAACCGTGAGTCAAGTACAGGGTAAGGCACATAGGACTCTATGATGCATACTGGAATTACAACACCGGAGATGTTCCACAGTGTCTACCTCTTCTCAAAACACTTGCAATATATGAGGGAACTGTGCTACAGTAAGTTCTCACGACAGGGATGCATCTGTGCTCAGGTGAAAATTCTAGGATGTGTCTGGGGAGCAATCAGGAAGAGTCTCATACTGGCCCCTTAGAGGGGATGCGGAGGAAGGTATCAGCTCAGGGAACCTACTTCAGGGGCGTACTCATTCATAACAGTGCTTCTCCTTGGAGGAATGAAGGTAGAACACGGACGGACTAGGGGCACATTAGATACTGTGAGTAAAAGGCAGGCTATGGCGCTTAAGTCTGCCAAACACATATTGGATGTTCACTACCAGTGGTGATCCGCATTTAGTTTATGCGTCTAAAACGCTTCCAACACTGAGAGGGAAGTGTGCTTTCGGAGGGATTCACTGCAGTGCTACGTCTGTTAAAGAAGGAAGCTTTTGGGACTGACTCTGTGGTAACCGCAATAGGCGCACATAGCTTTCCAGGCTCCAACGTCTAACCGTTGCACTCTAGCAAGTTCTGTGTAAGGGAAACTCCTTCATGCAGAATGTCACTTCTCACAGTGTCCTTCCAGTGGAGGAAAGAAGATAGAACAAGGACGGAGCAGAGAGAATGTTACAACCCGTAGGTGAAGGAAAGGGTAAGGCACTTAGGCCTCTATGATGCATACTGGAAGTTCAACACATGGGATGTTCCACAGTGTCTACCACTTCTCAAAACACTTCCAATATATGAAGGAGCTGTGCTACAGTAACTTCTCACGACAGGGAAGCGTCTGTGCTCAGTTGGAAAGTGTAGGACGTGTCTGTGTAGCAATTTTGAAGTGTCTCATACAGGCCCCTTAGAGGGGTTTCGGAGGAAGGTATCTGCTCTGGGAACCTACTTCAGGTGCGCACTCATTCATAACAGTGTTTCTCCTTTGAGGATGAAGATAAAACAGGGAAGGACTACGGGCACATTAGGTACTGTGAGTAAAGGGCAGGCTATGGCGCTTACCCTCCAAACACATATTGGATGTTCACCACCATTGGTAATCCGCACTTAGTTTCTGCATCTAAAACGCTTCCAACACTGAGCGGGAAGTGTGCTTTAGGAGGGATTCACTGCAGTGTTACGTCTGTTAAAGAAGGAAGCTTTGGGGACTTACTCTGTGGTAACCGCAATAGGCGTACATAGCTTTCCATTCAAAGTCGTCTAACCGTTGGACTATAGCAAGTTCTGTTTAAGGGAAATTCCTTCAGGTGGATAGCACTTCTCACAGTGTCTTCAAGTGGAGAAAAGAAGATAGAACAAGGACGGAGCAGAGAGAATGTTGCAAACCGTGCGTGAAGTACAGGGTAAGTCAATTAGGCCTCTAAGATGCCTCCTGGAAGTTCAACACTTGGGATGTTCCACAGTGTCTAGCACTTCTCAAAACACTTCCAATATATGAGAGAACTGTGCTAGAGTAAGTTCTCACGACCGGGAAGCGTCTGCGCTCAGTTGGAAAGTGGAGGACGTGTCTGGGTAGCAATCATGAAGTGTCTCATACAGGCCCCTTAGAGGAGATGCGGAGGAAGGTATCTGCTCTGGGAACCTACTTCAGGTGCGTACTCATTCATAACAGCGTTTCTCCTTTGAGGATGAAGATAGAACAGGGAAGGACTACGGGCACATTAGGTACTGTTAGTAGAGGGCAGGCTATGGCGCTTAGCCTGCCAAACACAAAATGGATGTTCACCACCAGTGGTGATCCGCACTTAGTTTCTGCGTCTAAAACGCTTCCAACACTGAGCGGGAAGTGTGCTTTAGGAGGGATTCACTGCAGTGTTACGTCTGTTAAAGAAGGAAGCTTTTGGGACTGACTCTGTGGTAACCGCATTAGACGCTCATAGCTTTCCAGTCTCAAACGTCTAACTGATAGACTATAGGAAGTTCTGTTTAAGGGAAACTCCTTCATGCGGAATGTTACTTCTCACAGTTTCTTTCCAGTGGAGGAAAGAAGATAGAACAAGGACGGACAGAGAGAACGTTGCAAACCGTGAGTCAAGTACAGGGTAAGGCACTTAGGCCTCTATGATGCATACTGGAATTACAACACCGGAGATGTTCCACAGTGTCTACCTCTTCTCAAAACACTTCCAATATATGAGGGAACTGTGATCCAGTAAGTTCTCACCACAGGGATGCATCTGTGCTCAGTTGAGAACTCTAGGACATGTCTGGGTAGCAATCATGAAGTGTCTCATACAGGCCCCTTAGAGGGGATGCGTAGGAAGGTATCTGCTCAGGGAACCTATTTCAGGTGCGTACTCATTCATAACAGTGCTTCTCCTTGGAGGAATGAAGGTAGAACACGGACGGACTAGGGGCACATTAGGTACTGTGAGTAAAGGGCAGGCTATGGCGCTTAAGCCTGCCAAACACATATTGGATGTTCACCATAAGTGGTGATCCGCACTTAGTTTCTGCGTCTAAAACGCTTCCAACACTGAGAGGGATGTTTGATTTAGGAGGGATTCACTGCAGTGTTACGTCTGTTAAAGAAGGATGCTTTTGGGACTGACTCTGTTGTAACCGCAATAGACGCACATAGCTTGCCAGTCTCCAACGTCTATCCGTTGGACTACAGCAAGTTCTCTTTAAGGGAAACTCCTTCATGCGGAATGTCACTTCACACAGTGTCTTTCCAGTGGAGGAAAGAAGATAGAACAAGGATGGAGCAGAGAGAACGTTGCAACCCGTGAGTGAAGTACAGGGTAATGCACTTAGGCCTCTATTATGCATACTGGAGATTCAACACCAGAGATGTTCCAAGGTGTCTACCTCTGCTCAAAACACTTCCAATATATGAGGGAACTGTGCTACAGTAAGTTCTCACGGCAGGGATGGTTCTGTGCTCAGTTGGAAACTCTAGGACGTGTCTGGGTAGCAATCATGAAGTGTCTCACACAGACCCCATAGAGGGGATGCGAAGGAAGGTATCTGCTCAGGGAACCTACTACACTTGTGTATTCATTCATAACAGCTATTCTCCTTTGAGGAATGAAGATAGAACAGTTAAGGACTACGGGCACATTAGGTACTGTGAGTAAATGGCAGGCTATGGCGCTTAAGCCGCCAAACACATATTTGATGTTCCCCACGAGTGGTGATCCGCACTTTGTTTCTGCGTCCAAAACGCTACCAGTACTGAGAGCGAAGTGTGCTTTAGGTGTAATTCATTTCAGTCTTACGTCTGTTAAAGAAGGAAGCTTTGGGACTGACTCTGTGGTAACCGCAATAGGCGCACATAGCTCTCCATTCACAGACGTCTAACAGTGGGACTATAGCAAGTTCTTTTTAAGGGAAACTCCTTCAGTCGGATAGTCACTTCTCACAGTGTCTTTCCACTGGAGGAAAGAAGATAGAACAAGGACGGTCAGAGAGAACGTTGCAAACCGTGAGTCAAGTACAGGGTAAGGCAATTAGGCCTCTATGAGGCATACTGGAATTACAACAGCGGAGGTGTTCCACAGTGTCTACCTCTGCTCAAAACACTTCCAATATATGAGGGAACTGTGCTACAGTAAGTTCTCACGACAGGGATGCATCTGTGCTCAGGTGGAAACTCTAGGATGTGTCTGGGGAGCAATCATGAAGTGTCTCATACAGGCCCCTTAGAGGGGATGCGAAGGAAGGTATCTGCTCAGGGAACCTACTTCAGGGGCGTACTCATTCATAACAGTGCTCCTCCTTGGAGGAATGAAGGTAGAACACGGACGGACTACGGGCACATTAGGTACTGTGAGTAAAGGGCAGGCTATGGCGCTTAAGTCTGCCAAACACATATTGGATGTTCACCACCAGTGGTGATCCGCACTTAGTTTCTGCGTCTGAAACGCTTCCAACACTGAGAGGGAAGTGTGCTTTAGGAGGGCTTCACTGGAGTTTGACGTCTGTTAAAGTAGGAAGCTTTGGGGACTGACTCTGTGGTAATCGCAGTAGACGCACCTAGCTTTCCAGTCTCCGACGTCTAACCGTTGGACTATAGCAAGTTCTGTGTAAGGGAAACTCCTTCATGCGGAATGTCACTTCTCACAGTGTCTTTCCAGTGGAGGAAAGAAGATAGAACAAGGACGGACCGAGAGAAAGTTGCAAACCGTGAGTCAAGTACAGGGTAAGGCACATAGGACTCTATGATGCATACTGGAATTACAACACCGGAGATGTTCCACAGTGTCTACCTCTTCTCAAAACACTTCCAATATATGAGGGAACTGTGCTACAGTAAGTTCTCACGACAGGGATGCATCTGTGCTCAGGTGAAAATTCTAGGATGTGTCTGGGGAGCAATCAGGAAGAGTCTCATACTGGCCCCTTAGGGGGGATGCGGAGGAAGGTATCAGCTCAGGGAACCTACTTCAGGGGCGTACTCATTCATAACAGTGCTTCTCCTTGGAGGAATGAAGGTAGAACACGGACGGACTAGGGGCACATTAGATACTGTGAGTAAAAGGCAGGCTATGGCGCTTAAGTCTGCCAAACACATATTGGATGTTCACTACCAGTGGTGATCCGCATTTAGTTTATGCGTCTAAAACGCTTCCAACACTGAGAGGGAAGTGTGCTTTCGGAGGGATTCACTGCAGTGCTACGTCTGTTAAAGAAGGAAGCTTTTGGGACTGACTCTGTGGTAACCGCAATAGGCGCACATAGCTTTCCAGGCTCCAACGTCTAACCGTTGCACTCTAGCAAGTTCTGTGTAAGGGAAACTCCTTCATGCAGAATGTCACTTCTCACAGTGTCCTTCCAGTGGAGGAAAGAAGATAGAACAAGGACGGAGCAGAGAGAATGTTACAACCCGTAGGTGAAGGAAAGGGTAAGGCACTTAGGCCTCTATGATGCATACTGGAAGTTCAACACATGGGATGTTCCACAGTGTCTACCACTTCTCAAAACACTTCCAATATATGAAGGAGCTGTGCTACAGTAACTTCTCACGACAGGGAAGCGTCTGTGCTCAGTTGGAAAGTGTAGGACGTGTCTGTGTAGCAATTTTGAAGTGTCTCATACAGGCCCCTTAGAGGGGTTTCGGAGGAAGGTATCTGCTCTGGGAACCTACTTCAGGTGCGCACTCATTCATAACAGTGTTTCTCCTTTGAGGATGAAGATAAAACAGGGAAGGACTACGGGCACATTAGGTACTGTGAGTAAAGGGCAGGCTATGGCGCTTACCCTCCAAACACATATTGGATGTTCACCACCATTGGTAATCCGCACTTAGTTTCTGCGTCTAGAACGCTTCCAACACTGAGAGGGAAGTGTGCTTTAGGAGGGATTCACTGCAGTGTTACGTCTGTTAAAGAAGGAAGCTTTGGGGACTTACTCTGTGGTAACCGCAATAGGCGTACATAGCTTTCCATTCAAAGTCGTCTAACCGTTGGACTATAGCAAGTTCTGTTTAAGGGAAATTCCTTCAGGTGGATAGCACTTCTCACAGTGTCTTCAAGTGGAGAAAAGAAGATAGAACAAGGACGGAGCAGAGAGAATGTTGCAAACCGTGCGTGAAGTACAGGGTAAGTCAATTAGGCCTCTAAGATGCCTCCTGGAAGTTCAACACTTGGGATGTTCCACAGTGTCTAGCACTTCTCAAAACACTTCCAATATATGAGAGAACTGTGCTAGAGTAAGTTCTCACGACCGGGAAGCGTCTGCGCTCAGTTGGAAAGTGGAGGACGTGTCTGGGTAGCAATCATGAAGTGTCTCATACAGGCCCCTTAGAGGAGATGCGGAGGAAGGTATCTGCTCTGGGAACCTACTTCAGGTGCGTACTCATTCATAACAGCGTTTCTCCTTTGAGGATGAAGATAGAACAGGGAAGGACTACGGGCACATTAGGTACTGTTAGTAGAGGGCAGGCTATGGCGCTTAGCCTGCCAAACACAAAATGGATGTTCACCACCAGTGGTGATCCGCACTTAGTTTCTGCGTCTAAAACGCTTCCAACACTGAGCGGGAAGTGTGCTTTAGGAGGGATTCACTGCAGTGTTACGTCTGTTAAAGAAGGAAGCTTTTGGGACTGACTCTGTGGTAACCGCATTAGACGCTCATAGCTTTCCAGTCTCAAACGTCTAACTGATAGACTATAGGAAGTTCTGTTTAAGGGAAACTCCTTCATGCGGAATGTTACTTCTCACAGTTTCTTTCCAGTGGAGGAAAGAAGATAGAACAAGGACGGACAGAGAGAACGTTGCAAACCGTGAGTCAAGTACAGGGTAAGGCACTTAGGCCTCTATGATGCATACTGGAATTACAACACCGGAGATGTTCCACAGTGTCTACCTCTTCTCAAAACACTTCCAATATATGAGGGAACTGTGATCCAGTAAGTTCTCACCACAGGGATGCATCTGTGCTCAGTTGAGAACTCTAGGACATGTCTGGGTAGCAATCATGAAGTGTCTCATACAGGCCCCTTAGAGGGGATGCGTAGGAAGGTATCTGCTCAGGGAACCTATTTCAGGTGCGTACTCATTCATAACAGTGCTTCTCCTTGGAGGAATGAAGGTAGAACACGGACGGACTAGGGGCACATTAGGTACTGTGAGTAAAGGGCAGGCTATGGCGCTTAAGCCTGCCAAACACATATTGGATGTTCACCATAAGTGGTGATCCGCACTTAGTTTCTGCGTCTAAAACGCTTCCAACACTGAGAGGGATGTTTGATTTAGGAGGGATTCACTGCAGTGTTACGTCTGTTAAAGAAGGATGCTTTTGGGACTGACTCTGTTGTAACCGCAATAGACGCACATAGCTTGCCAGTCTCCAACGTCTATCCGTTGGACTACAGCAAGTTCTCTTTAAGGGAAACTCCTTCATGCGGAATGTCACTTCACACAGTGTCTTTCCAGTGGAGGAAAGAAGATAGAACAAGGATGGAGCAGAGAGAACGTTGCAACCCGTGAGTGAAGTACAGGGTAATGCACTTAGGCCTCTATTATGCATACTGGAGATTCAACACCAGAGATGTTCCACAGTGTCTACCTCTGCTCAAAACACTTCCAATATATGAGGGAACTGTGCTACAGTAAGTTCTCACGACAGGGATGGTTCTGTGCTCAGTTGGAAACTCTAGGACGTGTCTGGGTAGCAATCATGAAGTGTCTCATACAGACCCCATAGAGGGGATGCGAAGGATGGTATCTGCTCAGGGAACCTACTACACTTGTGTATTCATTCATAACAGCTATTCTCCTTTGAGGAATGAAGATAGAACAGTTAAGGACTACGGGCACATTAGGTACTGTGAGTAAATGACAGGCTATGGCGCTTAAGCCGCCAAACACATATTTGATGTTCCCCACGAGTGGTGATCCGCACTTTGTTTCTGCGTCCAAAACGCTACCAGTACTGAGAGCGAAGTGTGCTTTAGGTGTAATTCATTTCAGTCTTACGTCTGTTAAAGAAGGAAGCTTTGGGACTGACTCTGTGGTAACCGCAATAGGCGCACATAGCTCTCCATTCACAGATGTCTAACAGTGGGACTATAGCAAGTTCTTTTTAAGGGAAACTCCTTCAGTCGGATAGTCACTTCTCACAGTGTCTTTCCACTGGAGGAAAGAAGATAGAACAAGGACGGTCAGAGAGAACGTTGCAAACCGTGAGTCAAGTACAGGGTAAGGCAATTAGGCCTCTATGAGGCATACTGGAATTACAACAGCGGAGGTGTTCCACAGTGTCTACCTCTGCTCAAAACACTTCCAATATATGAGGGAACTGTGCTACAGTAAGTTCTCACGACAGGGACGCATCTGTGCTCAGGTGGAAACTCTAGGATGTGTCTGGGGAGCAATCATGAAGTGTCTCATACAGGCCCCTTAGAGGGGATGCGAAGGAAGGTATCTGCTCAGGGAACCTACTTCAGGGGCGTACTCATTCATAACAGTGCTCCTCCTTGGAGGAATGAAGGTAGAACACGGACGGACTACGGGCACATTAGGTACTGTGAGTAAAGGGCAGGCTATGGCGCTTAAGTCTGCCAAACACATATTGGATGTTCACCACCAGTGGTGATCCGCACTTAGTTTCTGCGTCTGAAACGCTTCCAACACTGAGAGGGAAGTGTGCTTTAGGAGGGCTTCACTGGAGTTTGACGTCTGTTAAAGTAGGAAGCTTTGGGGACTGACTCTGTGGTAATCGCAGTAGACGCACATAGCTTTCCAGTCTCCGACGTCTAACCGTTGGACTATAGCAAGTTCTGTGTAAGGGAAACTCCTTCATGCGGAATGTCACTTCTCACAGTGTCTTTCCAGTGGAGGAAAGAAGATAGAACAAGGACGGACCGAGAGACAGTTGCAAACCGTGAGTCAAGTACAGGGTAAGGCACATAGGACTCTATGATGCATACTGGAATTACAACACCGGAGATGTTCCACAGTGTCTACCTCTTCTCAAAACACTTGCAATATATGAGGGAACTGTGCTACAGTAAGTTCTCACGACAGGGATGCATCTGTGCTCAGGTGAAAATTCTAGGATGTGTCTGGGGAGCAATCAGGAAGAGTCTCATACTGGCCCCTTAGAGGGGATGCGGAGGAAGGTATCTGCTCAGGGAACCTACTTCAGGGGCGTACTCATTCATAACAGTGCTTCTCCTTGGAGGAATGAAGGTAGAACACGGACGGACTAGGGGCACATTAGATACTGTGAGTAAAAGGCAGGCTATGGCGCTTAAGTCTGCCAAACACATATTGGATGTTCACTACCAGTGGTGATCCGCATTTAGTTTATGCGTCTAAAACGCTTCCAACTCTGAGAGGGAAGTGTGCTTTCGGAGGGATTCACTGCAGTGCTACGTCTGTTAAAGAAGGAAGCTTTTGGGACTGACTCTGAGGTAACCGCAATAGGCGCACATAGCTTTCCAGGCTCCAACGTCTAACCGTTGCACTCTAGCAAGTTCTGTGTAAGGGAAACTCCTTCATGCAGAATGTCACTTCTCACAGTGTCCTTCCAGTGGAGGAAAGAAGATAGAACAAGGACGGAGCAGAGAGAATGTTACAACCCGTAGGTGAAGGAAAGGGTAAGGCACTTAGGCCTCTATGATGCATACTGGAAGTTCAACACATGGGATGTTCCACAGTGTCTACCACTTCTCAAAACACTTCCAATATATGAAGGAGCTGTGCTACAGTAACTTCTCACGACAGGGAAGCGTCTGTGCTCAGTTGGAAAGTGTAGGACGTGTCTGTGTAGCAATTTTGAAGTGTCTCATACAGGCCCCTTAGAGGGGTTTCGGAGGAAGGTATCTGCTCTGGGAATCTACTTCAGGTGCGCACTCATTCATAACAGTGTTTCTCCTTTGAAAATGAAGATAAAACAGGGAAGGACTACGGGCACATTAGGTACTGTGAGTAAAGGGCAGGCTATGGCGCTTACCCTCCAAACACATATTGGATGTTCACCACTATTGGTAATCCGCACTTAGTTTCTGCGTCTAAAACGCTTCCAACACTGAGCGGGAAGTGTGCTTTAGGAGGGATTCACTGCAGTGTTACGTCTGTTAAAGAAGGAAGCTTTGGGGACTTACTCTGTGGTAACCGCAATAGGCGTACATAGCTTTCCATTCAAAGTCGTCTAACCGTTGGACTATAGCAAGTTCTGTTTAAGGGAAATTCCTTCAGGTGGATAGCACTTCTCACAGTGTCTTCAAGTGGAGAAAAGAAGATAGAACAAGGACGGAGCAGAGAGAATGTTGCAAACCGTGCGTGAAGTACACGGTAAGTCAATTAGGCCTCTAGGATGCCTCCTGGAAGTTCAACACTTGGGATGTTCCACAGTGTCTAACACTTCTCAAAACACTTCCAATATATGAGAGAACTGTGCTAGAGTAAGTTCTCACGACAGTGAAGCGTCTGCGCTCAGTTGGAAAGTGGAGGACGTGTCTGGGTAGCAATCATGAAGTGTCTCATACAGGCCCCTTAGAGGAGATGCGGAGGAAGGTATCTGCTCTGGGAACCTACTTCAGGTGCGTACTCATTCATAACAGCGTTTCTCCTTTGAGGATGAAGATAGAACAGGGAAGGACTACGGGCACATTAGGTACTGTTAGTAAAGGGCAGGCTATGGCGCTTAGCCTGCCAAACACAAAATGGATGTTCACCACCAGTGGTGATCCGCACTTAGTTTCTGCGTCTAAAACGCTTCCAACACTGAGCGGGAAGTGTGCTTTAGGAGGGATTCACTGCAGTGTTACGTCTGTTAAAGAAGGAAGCTTTTGGGACTGACTCTGTGGTAACCGCATTAGACGCTCATAGCTTTCCAGTCTCAAACGTCTAACTGATAGACTATAGGAAGTTCTGTTTAAGGGAAACTCCTTCATGCGGAATGTTACTTCTCACAGTTTCTTTCCAGTGGAGGAAAGAAGATAGAACAAGGACGGACAGAGAGAACGTTGCAAACCGTGAGTCAAGTACAGGGTAAGGCACTTAGGCCTCTATGATGCATACTGGAATTACAACACCGGAGATGTTCCACAGTGTCTACGTCTTCTCAAAACACTTCCAATATATGAGGGAACTGTGATCCAGTAAGTTCTCACCACAGGGATGCATCTGTGCTCAGTTGAGAACTCTAGGACATGTCTGGGTAGCAATCATGAAGTGTCTCATACAGGCCCCTTAGAGGGGATGCGTAGGAAGGTATCTGCTCAGGGAACCTATTTCAGTGCGTACTCATTCATAACAGTGCTTCTCTTTGGAGGAATGAAGGTAGAACACGGACGGACTAGGGGCACATTAGGTACTGTGAGTAAAGGGCAGGCTATGGCGCTTAAGCCTGCCAAACACATATTGTATGTTCCCCATAAGTGGTGATCCGCACTTAGTTTCTGCGTCTAAAACGCTTCCAACACTGAGAGGGATGTTTGATTTAGGAGGGATTCACTGCAGTGTTACGTCTGTTAAAGAAGGATGCTTTTGGGACTGACTCTGTTGTAACCGCAATAGACGCACATAGCTTGCCAGTCTCCAACGTCTATCCGTTGGACTACAGCAAGTTCTCTTTAAGGGAAACTCCTTCATGCGGAATGTCACTTCACACAGTGTCTTTCCAGTGGAGGAAAGAAGATAGAACAAGGATGGAGCAGAGAGAACGTTGCAACCCGTGAGTGAAGTACAGGGTAATGCACTTAGGCCTCTATTATGCATACTGGAGATTCAACACCAGAGATGTTCCACAGTGTCTACCTCTGCTCAAAACACTTCCAATATATGAGGGAACTGTGCTACAGTAAGTTCTCACGACAGGGATGGTTCTGTGCTCAGTTGGAAACTCTAGGACGTGTCTGGGTAGCAATCATGAAGTGTCTCATACAGACCCCATAGAGGGGATGCGAAGGATGGTATCTGCTCAGGGAACCTACTACACTTGTGTATTCATTCATAACAGCTATTCTCCTTTGAGGAATGAAGATAGAACAGTTAAGGACTACGGGCACATTAGGTACTGTGAGTAAATGGCAGGCTATGGCGCTTAAGCCGCCAAACACATATTTGATGTTCCCCACGAGTGGTGATCCGCACTTTGTTTCTGCGTCCAAAACGCTACCAGTACTGAGAGCGAAGTGTGCTTTAGGTGTAATTCATTTCAGTCTTACGTCTGTTAAAGAAGGAAGCTTTGGGACTGACTCTGTGGTAACCGCAATAGGCGCACATAGCTCTCCATTCACAGACGTATAACAGTGGGACTATAGCAAGTTCTTTTTAAGGGAAACTCCTTCAGTCGGATAGTCACTTCTCACAGTGTCTTTCCACTGGAGGAAAGAAGATAGAACAAGGACGGTCAGAGAGAACGTTGCAAACCGTGAGTCAAGTACAGGGTAAGGCAATTAGGCCGGTATGAGGCATACTGGAATTACAACAGCGGAGGTGTTCCACAGTGTCTACCTCTGCTCAAAACACTTCCAATATATGAGGGAACTGTGCTACAGTAAGTTCTCACGACAGGGATGCATCTGTGCTCAGGTGGAAACTCTAGGATGTGTCTGGGGAGCAATCATGAAGTGTCTCATACAGGCCCCTTAGAGGGGATGCGAAGGAAGGTATCTGCTCAGGGAACCTACTTCAGGGGCGTACTCAATCATAACAGTGCTCCTCCTTGGAGGAATGAAGGTAGAACACGGACGGACTACGGGCACATTAGGTACTGTGAGTAAAGGGCAGGCTATGGCGCTTAAGTCTGCCAAACACATATTGGATGTTCACCACCAGTGGTGATCCGCACTTAGTTTCTGCGTCTGAAACGCTTCCAACACTGAGAGGGAAGTGTGCTTTAGGAGGGCTTCACTGGAGTTTGACGTCTGTTAAAGTAGGAAGCTTTGGGGACTGACTCTGTGGTAATCGCAGTAGACGCACATAGCTTTCCCGTCTCCGACGTCTAACCGTTGGACTATAGCAAGTTCTGTGTAAGGGAAACTCCTTCATGCGGAATGTCACTTCTCACAGTGTCTTTCCAGTGGAGGAAAGAAGATAGAACAAGGACGGACCGAGAGACAGTTGCAAACCGTGAGTCAAGTACAGGGTAAGGCACATAGGACTCTATGATGCATACTGGAATTACAACACCGGAGATGTTCCACAGTGTCTACCTCTTCTCAAAACACTTGCAATATATGAGGGAACTGTGCTACAGTAAGTTCTCACGACAGGGATGCATCTGTGCTCAGGTGAAAATTCTAGGATGTGTCTGGCGAGCAATCAGGAAGAGTCTCATACTGGCCCCTTAGAGGGGATGCGGAGGAAGGTATCTGCTCAGGGAACCTACTTCAGGGGCGTACTCATTCATAACAGTGCTTCTCCTTGGAGGAATGAAGGTAGAACACGGACGGACTAGGGGCACATTAGATACTGTGAGTAAAAGGCAGGCTATGGCGCTTAAGTCTGCCAAACACATATTGGATGTTCACTACCAGTGGTGATCCGCATTTAGTTTATGCGTCTAAAACGCTTCCAACACTGAGAGGGAAGTGTGCTTTCGGAGGGATTCACTGCAGTGCTACGTCTGTTAAAGAAGGAAGCTTTTGGGACTGACTCTGTGGTAACCGCAATAGGCGCACATAGCTTTCCAGGCTCCAACGTCTAACCGTTGCACTCTAGCAAGTTCTGTGTAAGGGAAACTCCTTCATGCAGAATGTCACTTCTCACAGTGTCATTCCAGTGGAGGAAAGAAGATAGAACAAGGACGGAGCAGAGAGAATGTTACAACCCGTAGGTGAAGGAAAGGGTAAGGCACTTAGGCCTCTATGATGCATACTGGAAGTTCAACACATGGGATGTTCCACAGTGTCTACCACTTCTCAAAACACTTCCAATATATGAAGGAGCTGTGCTACAGTAACTTCTCACGACAGGGAAGCGTCTGTGCTCAGTTGGAAAGTGTAGGACGTGTCTGTGTAGCAATTTTGAAGTGTCTCATACAGGCCCCTTAGAGGGGTTTCGGAGGAAGGTATCTGCTCTGGGAACCTACTTCAGGTGCGCACTCATTCATAACAGTGTTTCTCCTTTGAGGATGAAGATAAAACAGGGAAGGACTACGGGCACATTAGGTACTGTGAGTAAAGGGCAGGCTATGGCGCTTACCCTCCAAACACATATTGGATGTTCACCACCATTGGTAATCCGCACTTAGTTTCTGCGTCTAAAACGCTTCCAACACTGAGAGGGAAGTGTGCTTTAGGAGGGATTCACTGCAGTGTTACGTCTGTTAAAGAAGGAAGCTTTGGGGACTTACTCTGTGGTAACCGCAATAGGCGTACATAGCTTTCCATTCAAAGTCGTCTAACCGTTGGAGTATAGCAAGTTCTGTTTAAGGGAAATTCCTTCAGGTGGATAGCACTTCTCACAGTGTCTTCAAGTGGAGAAAAGAAGATAGAACAAGGACGGAGCAGAGAGAATGTTGCAAACCGTGCGTGAAGTACACGGTAAGTCAATTAGGCCTCTAAGATGCCTCCTGGAAGTTCAACACTTGGGATGTTCCACAGTGTCTAGCACTTCTCAAAACACTTCCAATATATGAGAGAACTGTGCTAGAGTAAGTTCTCACGACCGGGAAGCGTCTGCGCTCAGTTGGAAAGTGGAGGACGTGTCTGGGTAGCAATCATGAAGTGTCTCATACAGGCCCTTTAGAGGAGATGCGGAGGAAGGTATCTGCTCTGGGAACCTACTTCAGGTGCGTACTCATTCATAACAGCGTTTCTCCTTTGAGGATGAAGATAGAACAGGGAAGGACTACGGGCACATTAGGTACTGTTAGTAGAGGGCAGGCTATGGCGCTTAGCCTGCCAAACACAAAATGGATGTTCACCACCAGTGGTGATCCGCACTTAGTTTCTGCGTCTAAAACGCTTCCAACACTGAGCGGGAAGTGTGCTTTAGGAGGGATTCACTGCAGTGTTACGTCTGTTAAAGAAGGAAGCTTTTGGGACTGACTCTGTGGTAACCGCATTAGACGCTCATAGCTTTCCAGTCTCAAACGTCTAACTGATAGACTATAGGAAGTTCTGTTTAAGGGAAACTCCTTCATGCGGAATGTTACTTCTCACAGTTTCTTTCCAGTGGAGGAAAGAAGATAGAACAAGGACGGACAGAGAGAACGTTGCAAACCGTGAGTCAAGTACAGGGTAAGGCACTTAGGCCTCTATGATGCATACTGGAATTACAACACCGGAGATGTTCCACAGTGTCTACCTCTTCTCAAAACACTTCCAATATATGAGGGAACTGTGATCCAGTAAGTTCTCACCACAGGGATGCATCTGTGCTCAGTTGAGAACTCTAGGACATGTCTGGGTAGCAATCATGAAGTGTCTCATACAGGCCCCTTAGAGGGGATGCGTAGGAAGGTATCTGCTCAGGGAACCTATTTCAGGTGCGTACTCATTCATAACAGTGCTTCTCCTTGGAGGAATGAAGGTAGAACACGGACGGACTAGGGGCACATTAGGTACTGTGAGTAAAGGGCAGGCTATGGCGCTTAAGCCTGCCAAACACATATTGGATGTTCACCATAAGTGGTGATCCGCACTTAGTTTCTGCGTCTAAAACGCTTCCAACACTGAGAGGGATGTTTGATTTAGGAGGGATTCACTGCAGTGTTACGTCTGTTAAAGAAGGATGCTTTTGGGACTGACTCTGTTGTAACCGCAATAGACGCACATAGCTTGCCAGTCTCCAACGTCTATCCGTTGGACTACAGCAAGTTCTCTTTAAGGGAAACTCCTTCATGCGGAATGTCACTTCACACAGTGTCTTTCCAGTGGAGGAAAGAAGATAGAACAAGGATGGAGCAGAGAGAACGTTGCAACCCGTGAGTGAAGTACAGGGTAATGCACTTAGGCCTCTATTATGCATACTGGAGATTCAACACCAGAGATGTTCCACAGTGTCTACCTCTGCTCAAAACACTTCCAATATATGAGGGAACTGTGCTACAGTAAGTTCTCACGGCAGGGATGGTTCTGTGCTCAGTTGGAAACTCTAGGACGTGTCTGGGTAGCAATCATGAAGTGTCTCATACAGACCCCATAGAGGGGATGCGAAGGAAGGTATATGCTCAGGGAACCTACTACACTTGTGTATTCATTCATAACAGCTATTCTCCTTTGAGGAATGAAGATAGAACAGTTAAGGACTACGGGCACATTAGGTACTGTGAGTAAATGGCAGGCTATGGCGCTTAAGCCGCCAAACACATATTTGATGTTCCCCACGAGTGGTGATCCGCACTTTGTTTCTGCGTCCAAAACGCTACCAGTACTGAGAGCGAAGGGTGCTTTAGGTGTAATTCATTTCAGTCTTACGTCTGTTAAAGAAGGAAGCTTTGGGACTGACTCTGTGGTAACCGCAATAGGCGCACATAGCTCTCCATTCACAGACGTCTAACAGTGGGACTATAGCAAGTTCTTTTTAAGGGAAACTCCTTCAGTCGGATAGTCACTTCTCACAGTGTCTTTCCACTGGAGGAAAGAAGATAGAACAAGGACGGTCAGAGAGAACGTTGCAAACCGTGAGTCAAGTACAGGGTAAGGCAATTAGGCCTCTATGAGGCATACTGGAATTACAACAGCGGAGGTGTTCCACAGTGTCTACCTCTGCTCAAAACACTTCCAATATATGAGGGAACTGTGCTACAGTAAGTTCTCACGACAGGGACGCATCTGTGCTCAGGTGGAAACTCTAGGATGTGTCTGGGGAGCAATCATGAAGTGTCTCATACAGGCCCCTTAGAGGGGATGCGAAGGAAGGTATCTGCTCAGGGAACCTACTTCAGGGGCGTACTCATTCATAACAGTGCTCCTCCTTGGAGGAATGAAGGTAGAACACGGACGGACTACGGGCACATTAGGTACTGTGAGTAAAGGGCAGGCTATGGCGCTTAAGTCTGCCAAACACATATTGGATGTTCACCACCAGTGGTGATCCGCACTTAGTTTCTGCGTCTGAAACGCTTCCAACACTGAGAGGGAAGTGTGCTTTAGGAGGGCTTCACTGGAGTTTGACGTCTGTTAAAGTAGGAAGCTTTGGGGACTGACTCTGTGGTAATCGCAGTAGACGCACATAGCTTTCCAGTCTCCGACGTCTAACCGTTGGACTATAGCAAGTTCTGTGTAAGGGAAACTCCTTCATGCGGAATGTCACTTCTCACAGTGTCTTTCCAGTGGAGGAAAGAAGATAGAACAAGGACGGACCGAGAGAAAGTTGCAAACCGTGAGTCAAGTACAGGGTAAGGCACATAGGACTCTATGATGCATACTGGAATTACAACACCGGAGATGTTCCACAGTGTCTACCTCTTCTCAAAACACTTCCAATATATGAGGGAACTGTGCTACTGTAAGTTCTCACGACAGGGATGCATCTGTGCTCAGGTGAAAATTCTAGGATGTGTCTGGGGAGCAATCAGGAAGAGTCTCATACTGGCCCCTTAGAGGGGATGCGGAGGAAGGTATCTGCTCAGGGAACCTACTTCAGGGGCGTACTCATTCATAACAGTGCTTCTCCTTGGAGGAATGAAGGTAGAACACGGACGGACTAGGGGCACATTAGATACTGTGAGTAAAAGGCAGGCTATGGCGCTTAAGTCTGCCAAACACATATTGGATGTTCACTACCAGTGGTGATCCGCATTTAGTTTATGCGTCTAAAACGCTTCCAACACTGAGAGGGAAGTGTGCTTTCGGAGGGATTCACTGCAGTGCTACGTCTGTTAAAGAAGGAAGCTTTTGGGACTGACTCTGTGGTAACCGCAATAGGCGCACATAGCTTTCCAGGCTCCAACGTCTAACCGTTGCACTCTAGCAAGTTCTGTGTAAGGGAAACTCCTTCATGCAGAATGTCACTTCTCACAGTGTCCTTCCAGTGGAGGAAAGAAGATAGAACAAGGACGGAGCAGAGAGAATGTTACAACCCGTAGGTGAAGGAAAGGGTAAGGCACTTAGGCCTCTATGATGCATACTGGAAGTTCAACACATGGGATGTTCCACAGTGTCTACCACTTCTCAAAACACTTCCAATATATGAAGGAGCTGTGCTACAGTAACTTCTCACGACAGGGAAGCGTCTGTGCTCAGTTGGAAAGTGTAGGACGTGTCTGTGTAGCAATTTTGAAGTGTCTCATACAGGCCCCTTAGAGGGGTTTCGGAGGAAAGTATCTGCTCTGGGAATCTACTTCAGGTGCGCACTCATTCATAACAGTGTTTCTCCTTTGAGGATGAAGATAAAACAGGGAAGGACTACGGGCACATTAGGTACTGTGAGTAAAGGGCAGGCTATGGCGCTTACCCTCCAAACACATATTGGATGTTCACCACCATTGGTAATCCGCACTTAGTTTCTGCGTCTAAAACGCTTCCAACACTGAGCGGGAAGTGTGCTTTAGGAGGGATTCACTGCAGTGTTACGTCTGTTAAAGAAGGAAGCTTTGGGGACTTACTCTGTGGTAACCGCAATAGGCGTACATAGCTTTCCATTCAAAGTCGTCTAACCGTTGGACTATAGCAAGTTCTGTTTAAGGGAAATTCCTTCAGGTGGATAGCACTTCTCACAGTGTCTTCAAGTGGAGAAAAGAAGATAGAACAAGGACGGAGCAGAGAGAATGTTGCAAACCGTGCGTGAAGTACACGGTAAGTCAATTAGGCCTCTAGGATGCCTCCTGGAAGTTCAACACTTGGGATGTTCCACAGTGTCTAACACTTCTCAAAACACTTCCAATATATGAGAGAACTGTGCTAGAGTAAGTTCTCACGACAGTGAAGCGTCTGCGCTCAGTTGGAAAGTGGAGGACGTGTCTGGGTAGCAATCATGAAGTGTCTCATACAGGCCCCTTAGAGGAGATGCGGAGGAAGGTATCTGCTCTGGGAACCTACTTCAGGTGCGTACTCATTCATAACAGCGTTTCTCCTTTGAGGATGAAGATAGAACAGGGAAGGACTACGGGCACATTAGGTACTGTTAGTAAAGGGCAGGCTATGGCGCTTAGCCTGCCAAACACAAAATGGATGTTCACCACCAGTGGTGATCCGCACTTAGTTTCTGCGTCTAAAACGCTTCCAACACTGAGCGGGAAGTGTGCTTTAGGAGGGATTCACTGCAGTGTTACGTCTGTTAAAGAAGGAAGCTTTTGGGACTGACTCTGTGGTAACCGCATTAGACGCTCATAGCTTTCCAGTCTCAAACGTCTAACTGATAGACTATAGGAAGTTCTGTTTAAGGGAAACTCCTTCATGCGGAATGTTACTTCTCACAGTTTCTTTCCAGTGGAGGAAAGAAGATAGAACAAGGACGGACAGAGAGAACGTTGCAAACCGTGAGTCAAGTACAGGGTAAGGCACTTAGGCCTCTATGATGCATACTGGAATTACAACACCGGAGATGTTCCACAGTGTCTACCTCTTCTCAAAACACTTCCAATATATGAGGGAACTGTGATCCAGTAAGTTCTCACCACAGGGATGCATCTGTGCTCAGTTGAGAACTCTAGGACATGTCTGGGTAGCAATCATGAAGTGTCTCATACAGGCCCCTTAGAGGGGATGCGTAGGAAGGTATCTGCTCAGGGAACCTATTTCAGGTGCGTACTCATTCATAACAGTGCTTCTCCTTGGAGGAATGAAGGTAGAACACGGACGGACTAGGGGCACATTAGGTACTGTGAGTAAAGGGCAGGCTATGGCGCTTAAGCCTGCCAAACACATATTGGATGTTCACCATAAGTGGTGATCCGCACTTAGTTTCTGCGTCTAAAACGCTTCCAACACTGAGAGGGATGTTTGATTTAGGAGGGATTCACTGCAGTGTTACGTCTGTTAAAGAAGGATGCTTTTGGGACTGACTCTGTTGTAACCGCAATAGACGCACATAGCTTGCCAGTCTCCAACGTCTATCCGTTGGACTACAGCAAGTTCTCTTTAAGGGAAACTCCTTCATGCGGAATGTCACTTCACACAGTGTCTTTCCAGTGGAGGAAAGAAGATAGAACAAGGATGGAGCAGAGAGAACGTTGCAACCCGTGAGTGAAGTACAGGGTAATGCACTTAGGCCTCTATTATGCATACTGGAGATTCAACACCAGAGATGTTCCACAGTGTCTACCTCTGCTCAAAACACTTCCAATATATGAGGGAAATGTGCTACAGTAAGTTCTCACGGCAGGGATGGTTCTGTGCTCAGTTGGAAACTCTAGGACGTGTCTGGGTAGCAATCATGAAGTGTCTCATACAGACCCCATAGAGGGGATGCGAAGGAAGGTATCTGCTCAGGGAACCTACTACACTTGTGTATTCATTCATAACAGCTATTCTCCTTTGAGGAATGAAGATAGAACAGTTAAGGACTACGGGCACATTAGGTACTGTGAGTAAATGGCAGGCTATGGCGCTTAAGCCGCCAAACACATATTTGATGTTCCCCACGAGTGGTGATCCGCACTTTGTTTCTGCGTCCAAAACGCTACCAGTACTGAGAGCGAAGGGTGCTTTAGGTGTAATTCATTTCAGTCTTACGTCTGTTAAAGAAGGAAGCTTTGGGACTGACTCTGTGGTAACCGCAATAGGCGCACATAGCTCTCCATTCACAGACGTCTAACAGTGGGACTATAGCAAGTTCTTTTTAAGGGAAACTCCTTCAGTCGGATAGTCACTTCTCACAGTGTCTTTCCACTGGAGGAAAGAAGATAGAACAAGGACGGTCAGAGAGAACGTTGCAAACCGTGAGTCAAGTACAGGGTAAGGCAATTAGGCCTCTATGAGGCATACTGGAATTACAACAGCGGAGGTGTTCCACAGTGTCTACCTCTGCTCAAAACACTTCCAATATATGAGGGAACTGTGCTACAGTAAGTTCTCACGACAGGGACGCATCTGTGCTCAGGTGGAAACTCTAGGATGTGTCTGGGGAGCAATCATGAAGTGTCTCATACAGGCCCCTTAGAGGGGATGCGAAGGAAGGTATCTGCTCAGGGAACCTACTTCAGGGGCGTACTCATTCATAACAGTGCTCCTCCTTGGAGGAATGAAGGTAGAACACGGACGGACTACGGGCACATTAGGTACTGTGAGTAAAGGGCAGGCTATGGCGCTTAAGTCTGCCAAACACATATTGGATGTTCACCACCAGTGGTGATCCGCACTTAGTTTCTGCGTCTGAAACGCTTCCAACACTGAGAGGGAAGTGTGCTTTAGGAGGGCTTCACTGGAGTTTGACGTCTGTTAAAGTAGGAAGCTTTGGGGACTGACTCTGTGGTAATCGCAGTAGACGCACATAGCTTTCCAGTCTCCGACGTCTAACCGTTGGACTATAGCAAGTTCTGTGTAAGGGAAACTCCTTCATGCGGAATGTCACTTCTCACAGTGTCTTTCCAGTGGAGGAAAGAAGATAGAACAAGGACGGACCGAGAGAAAGTTGCAAACCGTGAGTCAAGTACAGGGTAAGGCACATAGGACTCTATGATGCATACTGGAATTACAACACCGGAGATGTTCCACAGTGTCTACCTCTTCTCAAAACACTTCCAATATATGAGGGAACTGTGCTACTGTAAGTTCTCACGACAGGGATGCATCTGTGCTCAGGTGAAAATTCTAGGATGTGTCTGGGGAGCAATCAGGAAGAGTCTCATACTGGCCCCTTAGAGGGGATGCGGAGGAAGGTATCTGCTCAGGGAACCTACTTCAGGGGCGTACTCATTCATAACAGTGCTTCTCCTTGGAGGAATGAAGGTAGAACACGGACGGACTAGGGGCACATTAGATACTGTGAGTAAAAGGCAGGCTATGGCGCTTAAGTCTGCCAAACACATATTGGATGTTCACTACCAGTGGTGATCCGCATTTAGTTTATGCGTCTAAAACGCTTCCAACACTGAGAGGGAAGTGTGCTTTCGGAGGGATTCACTGCAGTGCTACGTCTGTTAAAGAAGGAAGCTTTTGGGACTGACTCTGTGGTAACCGCATTAGACGCTCATAGCTTTCCAGTCTCAAACGTCTAACTGATAGACTATAGGAAATTCTGTTTAAGGGAAACTCCTTCATGCGGAATGTTACTTCTCACAGTTTCTTTCCAGTGGAGGAAAGAAGATAGAACAAGGACGGACCGAGAGAACGTTGCAAACCGTGAGTCAAGTACAGGGTAAGGCACTTAGGCCTCTATGATGCATACTGGAATTACAACACCGGAGATGTTCCACAGTGTCTACCTCTTCTCAAAACACTTCCAATATATGAGGGAACTGTGATCCAGTAAGTTCTCACCACAGGGATGCATCTGTGCTCAGTTGAGAACTCTAGGACATGTCTGGGTAGCAATCATGAAGTGTCTCATACAGGCCCCTTAGAGGGGATGCGTAGGAAGGTATCTGCTCAGGGAACCTATTTCAGTGCGTACTCATTCATAACAGTGCTTCTCTTTGGAGGAATGAAGGTAGAACACGGACGGACTAGGGGCACATTAGGTACTGTGAGTAAAGGGCAGGCTATGGCGCTTAAGCCTGCCAAACACATATTGTATGTTCCCCATAAGTGGTGATCCGCACTTAGTTTCTGCGTCTAAAACGCTTCCAACACTGAGAGGGATGTTTGATTTAGGAGGGATTCACTGCAGTGTTACGTCTGTTAAAGAAGGATGCTTTTGGGACTGACTCTGTTGTAACCGCAATAGACGCACATAGCTTGCCAGTCTCCAACGTCTATCCGTTGGACTACAGCAAGTTCTCTTTAAGGGAAACTCCTTCATGCGGAATGTCACTTCACACAGTGTCTTTCCAGTGGAGGAAAGAAGATAGAACAAGGATGGAGCAGAGAGAACGTTGCAACCCGTGAGTGAAGTACAGGGTAATGCACTTAGGCCTCTATTATGCATACTGGAGATTCAACACCAGAGATGTTCCACAGTGTCTACCTCTGCTCAAAACACTTCCAATATATGAGGGAACTGTGCTACAGTAAGTTCTCACGACAGGGATGGTTCTGTGCTCAGTTGGAAACTCTAGGACGTGTCTGGGTAGCAATCATGAAGTGTCTCATACAGACCCCATAGAGGGGATGCGAAGGAAGGTATCTGCTCAGGGAACCTACTACACTTGTGTATTCATTCATAACAGCTATTCTCCTTTGAGGAATGAAGATAGAACAGTTAAGGACTACGGGCACATTAGGTACTGTGAGTAAATGGCAGGCTATGGCGCTTAAGCCGCCAAACACATATTTGATGTTCCCCACGAGTGGTGATCCGCACTTTGTTTCTGCGTCCAAAACGCTACCAGTACTGAGAGCGAGGTGTGCTTTAGGTGTAATTCATTTCAGTCTTACGTCTGTTAAAGAAGGAAGCTTTGGGACTGACTCTGTGGTAACCGCAATAGGCGCACATAGCTCTCCATTCACAGACGTCTAACAGTGGGACTATAGCAAGTTCTTTTTAAGGGAAACTCCTTCAGTCGGATAGTCACTTCTCACAGTGTCTTTCCACTGGAGGAAAGAAGATAGAACAAGGACGGTCAGAGAGATCTTTGCAAACCGTGAGTCAAATACAGGGTAAGGCAATTAGGCCGGTATGAGGCATACTGGAATTACAACAGCGGAGGTGTTCCACAGTGTCTACCTCTGCTCAAAACACTTCCAATATATGAGGGAACTGTGATCCAGTAAGTTCTCACCACAGGGATGCATCTGTGCTCAGTTGAGAACTCTAGGACATGTCTGGGTAGCAATCATGAAGTGTCTCATACAGGCCCCTTAGAGGGGATGCGTAGGAAGGTATCTGCTCAGGGAACCTACTTCAGGGGCGTACTCATTCATAACAGTGCTTCTCTTTGGAGGAATGAAGGTAGAACACGGACGGACTAGGGGCACATTAGGTACTGTGAGTAAAGGGCAGGCTATGGCGCTTAAGCCTGCCAAACACATATTGTATGTTCCCCATAAGTGGTGATCCGCACTTAGTGTCTGCGTCTAAAACGCTTCCAACACTGAGAGGGATGTTTGATTTAGGAGGGATTCACTGCAGTGTTACGTCTGTTAAAGAAGGATGCTTTTGGGACTGACTCTGTTGTAACCGCAATAGACGCACATAGCTTGCCAGTCTCCAACGTCTATCCGTTGGACTACAGCAAGTTCTCTTTAAGGGAAACTCCTTCATGCGGAATGTCACTTCACACAGTGTCTTTCCAGTGGAGGAAAGAAGATAGAACAAGGATGGAGCAGAGAGAACGTTGCAACCCGTGAGTGAAGTACAGGGTAATGCACTTAGGCCTCTATTATGCATACTGGAGATTCAACACCAGAGATGTTCCACAGTGTCTACCTCTTCTCAAAACACTTCCAATATATGAGGGAACTGTGCTACAGTAAGTTCTCACGACAGGGATGGTTCTGTGCTCAGTTGGAAACTCTAGGACGTGTCTGGGTAGCAATCATGAAGTGTCTCATACAGACCCCATAGAGGGGATGCGAAGGAAGGTATCTGCTCAGGGAACCTACTACACTTGTGTATTCATTCATAACAGCTATTCTCCTTTGAGGAATGAAGATAGAACAGTTAAGGACTACGGGCACATTAGGTACTGTGAGTAAATGGCAGGCTATGGCGCTTAAGCCGCCAAACACATATTTGATGTTCCCCACGAGTGGTGATCCGCACTTTGTTTCTGCGTCCAAAACGCTACCAGTACTGAGAGCGAAGTGTGCTTTAGGTGTAATTCATTTCAGTCTTACGTCTGTTAAAGAAGGAAGCTTTGGGACTGACTCTGTGGTAACCGCAGTAGACGCACATAGCTCTCCATTCACAGACGTCTAACAGTGGGACTATAGCAAGTTCTTTTTAAGGGAAACTCCTTCAGTCGGATAGTCACTTCTCACAGTGTCTTTCCACTGGAGGAAAGAAGATAGAACAAGGACGGTCAGAGAGAACGTTGCAAACCGTGAGTCAAGTACAGGGTAAGGCAATTAGGCCTCTATGAGGCATACGGGAATTACAACAGCGGAGGTGTTCCACAGTGTCTACCTCTGCTCAAAACACTTCCAATATATGAGGGAACTGTGCTACAGTAAGTTCTCACGACAGGGATGCATCTGTGCTCAGGTGGAAACTCTAGGATGTGTCTGGGGAGCAATCATGAAGTGTCTCATACAGGCCCCTTAGAGGGGATGCGAAGGAAGGTATCTGCTCAGGGAACCTACTTCAGGGGCGTACTCATTCATAACAGTGCTCCTCCTTGGAGGAATGAAGGTAGAACACGGACGGACTACGGGCACATTAGGTACTGTGAGTAAAGGGCAGGCTATGGCGCTTAAGTCTGCCAAACACATATTGGATGTTCACCACCAGTGGTGATCCGCACTTAGTTTCTGCGTCTGAAACGCTTCCAACACTGAGAGGGAAGTGTGCTTTAGGAGGGCTTCACTGGAGTTTGACGTCTGTTAAAGTAGGAAGCTTTGGGGACTGACTCTGTGGTAATCGCAGTAGACGCACATAGCTTTCCAGTCTCCGACGTCTAACCGTTGGACTATAGCAAGTTCTGTGTAAGGGAAACTCCTTCATGCGGAATGTCACTTCTCACAGTGTCTTTCCAGTGGAGGAAAGAAGATAGAACAAGGACGGACCGAGAGACAGTTGCAAACCGTGAGTCAAGTACAGGGTAAGGCACATAGGACTCTATGATGCATACTGGAATTACAACACCGGAGATGTTCCACAGTGTCTACCTCTTCTCAAAACACTTCCAATATATGAGGGAACTGTGATCCAGTAAGTTCTCACGACAGGGATGCATCTGTGCTCAGGTGAAAATTCTAGGATGTGTCTGGGGAGCAATCAGGAAGAGTCTCATACTGGCCCCTTAGAGGGGATGCGGAGGAAGGTATCTGCTCAGGGAACCTACTTCAGGGGCGTACTCATTCATAACAGTGCTTCTCCTTGGAGGAATGAAGGTAGAACACGGACGGACTAGGGGCACATTAGATACTGTGAGTAAAAGGCAGGCTATGGCGCTTAAGTCTGCCAAACACATATTGGATGTTCACTACCAGTGGTGATCCGCATTTAGTTTATGCGTCTAAAACGCTTCCAACACTGAGAGGGAAGTGTGCTTTCGGAGGGATTCACTGCAGTGCTACGTCTGTTAAAGAAGGAAGCTTTTGGGACTGACTCTGTGGTAACCGCAATAGGCGCACATAGCTTTCCAGGCTCCAACGTCTAACCGTTGCACTCTAGCAAGTTCTGTGTAAGGGAAACTCCTTCATGCAGAATGTCACTTCTCACAGTGTCATTCCAGTGGAGGAAAGAAGATAGAACAAGGACGGAGCAGAGAGAATGTTACAACCCGTAGGAGAAGGAAAGGGTAAGGCACTTAGGCCTCTATGATGCATACTGGAAGTTCAACACATGGGATGTTCCACAGTGTCTACCACTTCTCAAAACACTTCCAATATATGAAGGAGCTGTGCTACAGTAACTTCTCACGACAGGGAAGCGTCTGTGCTCAGTTGGAAAGTGTAGGACGTGTCTGCGTAGCAAATTTGAAGTGTCTCATACAGGCCCCTTAGAGGGGTTTCGGAGGAAGGTATCTGCTCTGGGAACCTACTTCAGGTGCGCACTCATTCATAACAGTGTTTCTCCTTTGAGGATGAAGATAAAACAGGGAAGGACTACGGGCACATTAGGTACTGTGAGTAAAGGGCAGGCTATGGCGCTTACCCTCCAAACACATATTGGATGTTCACCACCATTGGTAATCCGCACTTAGTTTCTGCGTCTAAAACGCTTCCAACACTGAGAGGGAAGTGTGCTTTAGGAGGGATTCACTGCAGTGTTACGTCTGTTAAAGAAGGAAGCTTTGGGGACTTACTCTGTGGTAACCGCAATAGGCGTACATAGCTTTCCATTCAAAGTCGTCTAACCGTTGGACTATAGCAAGTTCTGTTTAAGGGAAATTCCTTCAGGTGGATAGCACTTCTCACAGTGTCTTCAAGTGGAGAAAAGAAGATAGAACAAGGACGGAGCAGAGAGAATGTTGCAAACCGTGCGTGAAGTACAGGGTAAGTCAATTAGGCCTCTAGGATGCCTCCTGGAAGTTCAACACTTGGGATGTTCCACAGTGTCTAACACTTCTCAAAACACTTCCAATATATGAGAGAACTGTGCTAGAGTAAGTTCTCACGACAGGGAAGCGTCTGCGCTCAGTTGGAAAGTGGAGGACGTGTCTGGGTAGCAATCATGAAGTGTCTCATACAGGCCCCTTAGAGGAGATGCGGAGGAAGGTATCTGCTCTGGGAACCTACTTCAGGTGCGTACTCATTCATAACAGCGTTTCTCCTTTGAGGATGAAGATAGAACAGGGAAGGACTACGGGCACATTAGGTACTGTTAGTAGAGGGCAGGCTATGGCGCTTAGCCTGCCAAACACAAAATGGATGTTCACCACCAGTGGTGATCCGCACTTAGTTTCTGCGTCTAAAACGCTTCCAACACTGAGCGGGAAGTGTGCTTTAGGAGGGATTCACTGCAGTGTTACGTCTGTTAAAGAAGGAAGCTTTTGGGACTGACTCTGTGGTAACCGCATTAGACGCTCATAGCTTTCCAGTCTCAAACGTCTAACTGATAGACTATAGGAAGTTCTGTTTAAGGGAAACTCCTTCATGCGGAATGTTACTTCTCACAGTTTCTTTCCAGTGGAGGAAAGAAGATAGAACAAGGACGGACAGAGAGAACGTTGCAAACCGTGAGTCAAGTACAGGGTAAGGCACTTAGGCCTCTATGATGCATACTGGAATTACAACACCGGAGATGTTGCACAGTGTCTACCTCTTCTCAAAACACTTCCAATATATGAGGGAACTGTGATCCAGTAAGTTCTCACCACAGGGATGCATCTGTGCTCAGTTGAGAACTCTAGGACATGTCTGGGTAGCAATCATGAAGTGTCTCATACAGGCCCCTTAGAGGGGATGCGTAGGAAGGTATCTGCTCAGGGAACCTATTTCAGGTGCGTACTCATTCATAACAGTGCTTCTCCTTGGAGGAATGAAGGTAGAACACGGACGGACTAGGGGCACATTAGGTACTGTGAGTAAAGGGCAGGCTATGGCGCTTAAGCCTGCCAAACACATATTGGATGTTCACCATAAGTGGTGATCCGCACTTAGTTTCTGCGTGTAAAACGCTTCCAACACTGAGAGGGATGTTTGATTTAGGAGGGATTCACTGCAGTGTTACGTCTGTTAAAGAAGGATGCTTTTGGGACTGACTCTGTTGTAACCGCAATAGACGCACATAGCTTGCCAGTCTCCAACGTCTATCCGTTGGACTACAGCAAGTTCTCTTTAAGGGAAACTCCTTCATGCGGAATGTCACTTCACACAGTGTCTTTCCAGTGGAGGAAAGAAGATAGAACAAGGATGGAGCAGAGAGAACGTTGCAACCCGTGAGTGAAGTACAGGGTAATGCACTTAGGCCTCTATTATGCATACTGGAGATTCAACACCAGAGATGTTCCACAGTGTCTACCTCTGCTCAAAACACTTCCAATATATGAGGGAACTGTGCTACAGTAAGTTCTCACGACAGGGATGGTTCTGTGCTCAGTTGGAAACTCTAGGACGTGTCTGGGTAGCAATCATGAAGTGTCTCATACAGACCCCATAGAGGGGATGCGAAGGATGGTATCTGCTCAGGGAACCTACTACACTTGTGTATTCATTCATAACAGCTATTCTCCTTTGAGGAATGAAGATAGAACAGTTAAGGACTACGGGCACATTAGGTACTGTGAGTAAATGGCAGGCTATGGCGCTTAAGCCGCCAAACACATATTTGATGTTCCCCACGAGTGGTGATCCGCACTTTGTTTCTGCGTCCAAAACGCTACCAGTACTGAGAGCGAAGTGTGCTTTAGGTGTAATTCATTTCAGTCTTACGTCTGTTAAAGAAGGAAGCTTTGGGACTGACTCTGTGGTAACCGCAATAGGCGCACATAGCTCTCCATTCACAGACGTCTAACAGTGGGACTATAGCAAGTTCTTTTTAAGGGAAACTCCTTCAGTCGGATAGTCACTTCTCACAGTGTCTTTCCACTGGAGGAAAGAAGATAGAACAAGGACGGTCAGAGAGAACGTTGCAAACCGTGAGTCAAGTACAGGGTAAGGCAATTAGGCCGGTATGAGGCATACTGGAATTACAACAGCGGAGGTGTTCACCAGTGTCTACCTCTGCTCAAAACACTTCCAATATATGAGGGAACTGTGCTACAGTAAGTTCTCACGACAGGGACGCATCTGTGCTCATGTGGAAACTCTAGGATGTGTCTGGGGAGCAATCATGAAGTGTCTCATACAGGCCCCTTAGAGGGGATGCGAAGGAAGGTATCTGCTCAGGGAACCTACTTCAGGGGCGTACTCATTCATAACAGTGCTCCTCCTTGGAGGAATGAAGGTAGAACACGGACGGACTACGGGCACATTAGGTACTGTGAGTAAAGGGCAGGCTATGGCGCTTAAGTCTGCCAAACACATATTGGATGTTCACCACCAGTGGTGATCCGCACTTAGTTTCTGCGTCTGAAACGCTTCCAACACTGAGAGGGAAGTGTGCTTTAGGAGGGCTTCACTGGAGTTTGACGTCTGTTAAAGTAGGAAGCTTTGGGGACTGACTCTGTGGTAATCGCAGTAGACGCACATAGCTTTCCAGTCTCCGACGTCTAACCGTTGGACTATAGCAAGTTCTGTGTAAGGGAAACTCCTTCATGCGGAATGTCACTTCTCACAGTGTCTTTCCAGTGGAGGAAAGAAGATAGAACAAGGACGGACCGAGAGACAGTTGCAAACCGTGAGTCAAGTACAGGGTAAGGCACATAGGACTCTATGATGCATACTGGAATTACAACACCGGAGATGTTCCACAGTGTCTACCTCTTCTCAAAACACTTGCAATATATGAGGGAACTGTGCTACAGTAAGTTCTCACGACAGGGATGCATCTGTGCTCAGGTGAAAATTCTAGGATGTGTCTGGGGAGCAATCAGGAAGAGTCTCATACTGGCCCCTTAGAGGGGATGCGGAGGAAGGTATCTGCTCAGGGAACCTACTTCAGGGGCGTACTCATTCATAACAGTGCTTCTCCTTGGAGGAATGAAGGTAGAACACGGACGGACTAGGGGCACATTAGATACTGTGAGTAAAAGGCAGGCTATGGCGCTTAAGTCTGCCAAACACATATTGGATGTTCACTACCAGTGGTGATCCGCATTTAGTTTATGCGTCTAAAACGCTTCCAACACTGAGAGGGAAGTGTGCTTTCGGAGGGATTCACTGCAGTGCTACGTCTGTTAAAGAAGGAAGCTTTTGGGACTGACTCTGTGGTAACCGCAATAGGCGCACATAGCTTTCCAGGCTCCAACGTCTAACCGTTGCACTCTAGCAAGTTCTGTGTAAGGGAAACTCCTTCATGCAGAATGTCACTTCTCACAGTGTCCTTCCAGTGGAGGAAAGAAGATAAAACAAGGACGGAGCAGAGAGAATGTTACAACACGTAGGTGAAGAAAAGGGTAAGGCACTTAGGCCTCTATGATGCATACTGGAAGTTCAACACATGGGATGTTCCACAGTGTCTACCACTTCTCAAAACACTTCCAATATATGAAGGAGCTGTGCTACAGTAACTTCTCACGACAGGGAAGCGTCTGTGCTCAGTTGGAAAGTGTAGGACGTGTCTGTGTAGCAATTTTGAAGTGTCTCATACAGGCCCCTTAGAGGGGTTTCGGAGGAAGGTATCTGCTCTGGGAATCTACTTCAGGTGCGCACTCATTCATAACAGTGTTTCTCCTTTGAGGATGAAGATAAAACAGGGAAGGACTACGGGCACATTAGGTACTGTGAGTAAAGGGCAGGCTATGGCGCTTACCCTCCAAACACATATTGGATGTTCACCACCATTGGTAATCCGCACTTAGTTTCTGCGTCTAAAACGCTTCCAACACTGAGCGGGAAGTGTGCTTTAGGAGGGATTCACTGCAGTGTTACGTCTGTTAAAGAAGGAATCTTTGGGGACTTACTCTGTGGTAACCGCAATAGGCGTACATAGCTTTCCATTCAAAGTCGTCTAACCGTTGGACTATAGCAAGTTCTGTTTAAGGGAAATTCCTTCAGGTGGATAGCACTTCTCACAGTGTCTTCAAGTGGAGAAAAGAAGATAGAACAAGGACGGAGCAGAGAGAATGTTGCAAACCGTGCGTGAAGTACACGGTAAGTCAATTAGGCCTCTAGGATGCCTCCTGGAAGTTCAACACTTGGGATGTTCCACAGTGTCTAACACTTCTCAAAACACTTCCAATATATGAGAGAACTGTGCTAGAGTAAGTTCTCACGACAGTGAAGCGTCTGCGCTCAGTTGGAAAGTGGAGGACGTGTCTGGGTAGCAATCATGAAGTGTCTCATACAGGCCCCTTAGAGGAGATGCGGAGGAAGGTATCTGCTCTGGGAACCTACTTCAGGTGCGTACTCATTCATAACAGCGTTTCTCCTTTGAGGATGAAGATAGAACAGGGAAGGACTACGGGCACATTAGGTACTGTTAGTAAAGGGCAGGCTATGGCGCTTAGCCTGCCAAACACAAAATGGATGTTCACCACCAGTGGTGATCCGCACTTAGTTTCTGCGTCTAAAACGCTTCCAACACTGAGCGGGAAGTGTGCTTTAGGAGGGATTCACTGCAGTGTTACGTCTGTTAAAGAAGGAAGCTTTTGGGACTGACTCTGTGGTAACCGCATTAGACGCTCATAGCTTTCCAGTCTCAAACGTCTAACTGATAGACTATAGGAAGTTCTGTTTAAGGGAAACTCCTTCATGCGGAATGTTACTTCTCACAGTTTCTTTCCAGTGGAGGAAAGAAGATAGAACAAGGACGGACAGAGAGAACGTTGCAAACCGTGAGTCAAGTACAGGGTAAGGCACTTAGGCCTCTATGATGCATACTGGAATTACAACACCGGAGATGTTCCACAGTGTCTACCTCTTCTCAAAACACTTCCAATATATGAGGGAACTGTGATCCAGTAAGTTCTCACCACAGGGATGCATCTGTGCTCAGTTGAGAACTCTAGGACATGTCTGGGTAGCAATCATGAAGTGTCTCATACAGGCCCCTTAGAGGGGATGCGTAGGAAGGTATCTGCTCAGGGAACCTATTTCAGTGCGTACTCATTCATAACAGTGCTTCTCTTTGGAGGAATGAAGGTAGAACACGGACGGACTAGGGGCACCTTAGGTACTGTGAGTAAAGGGCAGGCTATGGCGCTTAAGCCTGCCAAACACATATTGTATGTTCCCCATAAGTGGTGATCCGCACTTAGTTTCTGCGTCTAAAACGCTTCCAACACTGAGAGGGATGTTTGATTTAGGAGGGATTCACTGCAGTGTTACGTCTGTTAAAGAAGGATGCTTTTGGGACTGACTCTATTGTAACCGCAATAGACACACATAGCTTGCCACTCTCCAACGTCTATCCGTTGGACTACAGCAAGTTCTCTTTAAGGGAAACTCCTTCATGCGGAATGTCACTTCACACAGTGTCTTTCCAGTGGAGGAAAGAAGATAGAACAAGGATGGAGCAGAGAGAACGTTGCAACCCGTGAGTGAAGTACAGGGTAATGCACTTAGGCCTCTATTATGCATACTGGAGATTCAACACCAGAGATGTTCCACAGTGTCTACCTCTGCTCAAAACACTTCCAATATATGAGGGAACTGTGCTACAGTAAGTTCTCACGACAGGGATGGTTCTGTGCTCAGTTGGAAACTCTAGGACGTGTCTGGGTAGCAATCATGAAGTGTCTCATACAGACCCCATAGAGGGGATGCGAAGGAAGGTATCTGCTCAGGGAACCTACTACACTTGTGTATTCATTCATAACAGCTATTCTCCTTTGAGGAATGAAGATAGAACAGTTAAGGACTACGGGCACATTAGGTACTGTGAGTAAATGGCAGGCTATGGCGCTTAAGCCGCCAAACACATATTTGATGTTCCCCACGAGTGGTGATCCGCACTTTGTTTCTGCGTCCAAAACGCTACCAGTACTGAGAGCGAAGTGTGCTTTAGGTGTAATTCATTTCAGTCTTACGTCTGTTAAAGAAGGAAGCTTTGGGACTGACTCTGTGGTAACCGCAATAGGCGCACATAGCTCTCCATTCATAGACGTCTAACAGTGGGACTATAGCAAGTTCTTTTTAAGGGAAACTCCTTCAGTCGGATAGTCACTTCTCACAGTGTCTTTCCACTGGAGGCAAGAAGATAGAACAAGGACGGTCAGAGAGATCGTTGCAAACCGTGAGTCAAGTACAGGGTAAGGCAATTAGGCCGGTATGAGGCATACTGGAATTACAACAGCGGAGGTGTTCCACAGTGTCTACCTCTGCTCAAAACACTTCCAATATATGAGGGAACTGTGATCCAGTAAGTTCTCACCACAGGGATGCATCTGTGCTCAGTTGAGAACTCTAAGACATGTCTGGGTAGCAATCATGAAGTGTCTCATACAGGCCCCTTAGAGGGGATGCGTAGGAAGGTATCTGCTCAGGGAACCTATTTCAGTGCGTACTCATTCATAACAGTGCTTCTCTTTGGAGGAATGAAGGTAGAACACGGACGGACTAGGGGCACATTAGGTACTGTGAGTAAAGGGCAGGCTATGGCGCTTAAGCCTGCCAAACACATATTGTATGTTCCCCATAAGTGGTGATCCGCACTTAGTTTCTGCGTCTAAAACGCTTCCAACACTGAGAGGGATGTTTGATTTAGGAGGGATTCACTGCAGTGTTACGTCTGTTAAAGAAGGATGCTTTTGGGACTGACTCTGTTGTAACCGCAATAGACGCACATAGCTTGCCAGTCTCCAACGTCTATCCGTTGGACTACAGCAAGTTCTCTTTAAGGGAAACTCCTTCATGCGGAATGTCACTTCACACAGTGTCTTTCCAGTGGAGGAAAGAAGATAGAACAAGGATGGAGCAGAGAGAACGTTGCAACCCGTGAGTGAAGTACAGGGTAATGCACTTAGGCCTCTATTATGCATACTGGAGATTCAACACCAGAGATGTTCCACAGTGTCTACCTCTGCTCAAAACACTTCCAATATATGAGGGAACTGTGCTACAGTAAGTTCTCACGACAGGGATGGTTCTGTGCTCAGTTGGAAACTCTAGGACGTGTCTGGGTAGCAATCATGAAGTGTCTCATACAGACCCCATAGAGGGGATGCGAAGGAAGGTATCTGCTCAGGGAACCTACTACACTTGTGTATTCATTCATAACAGCTATTCTCCTTTGAGGAATGAAGATAGAACAGTTAAGGACTACGGGCACATTAGGTACTGTGAGTAAATGGCAGGCTATGGCGCTTAAGCCGCCAAACACATATTTGATGTTCCCCACGAGTGGTGATCCGCACTTTGTTTCTGCGTCCAAAACGCTACCAGTACTGAGAGCGAAGTGTGCTTTAGGTGTAATTCATTTCAGTCTTACGTCTGTTAAAGAAGGAAGCTTTGGGACTGACTCTGTGGTAAGCGCAATAGGCGCACATAGCTCTCCATTCACAGACGTCTAACAGTGGGACTATAGCAAGTTCTTTTTAAGGGAAACTCCTTCAGTCGGATAGTCACTTCTCACAGTGTCTTTCCACTGGAGGAAAGAAGATAGAACAAGGACGGTCAGAGAGAACGTTGCAAACCGTGAGTCAAGTACAGGGTAAGGCAATTAGGCCTCTATGAGGCATACTGGAATTACAACAGCGGAGGTGTTCCACAGTGTCTACCTCTGCTCAAAACACTTCCAATATATGAGGGAACTGTGCTACAGTAAGTTCTCACGACAGGGATGCATCTGTGCTCAGGTGGAAACTCTAGGATGTGTCTGGGGAGCAATCATGAAGTGTCTCATACAGGCCCCTTAGAGGGGATGCGAAGGAAGGTATCTGCTCAGGGAACCTACTTCAGGGGCGTACTCATTCATAACAGTGCTCCTCCTTGGAGGAATGAAGGTAGAACACGGACGGACTACGGGCACATTAGGTACTGTGAGTAAAGGGCAGGCTATGGCGCTTAAGTCTGCCAAACACATATTGGATGTTCACCACCAGTGGTGATCCGCACTTAGTTTCTGCGTCTGAAACGCTTCCAACACTGAGAGGGAAGTGTGCTTTAGGAGGGCTTCACTGGAGTTTGACGTCTGTTAAAGTAGGAAGCTTTGGGGACTGACTCTGTGGTAATCGCAGTAGACGCACATAGCTTTCCAGTCTCCGACGTCTAACCGTTGGACTATAGCAAGTTCTGTGTAAGGGAAACTCCTTCATGCGGAATGTCACTTCTCACAGTGTCTTTCCAGTGGAGGAAAGAAGATAGAACAAGGATGGACCGAGAGACAGTTGCAAACCGTGAGTCAAGTAAAGGGTAAGGCACATAGGACTCTATGATGCATACTGGAATTACAACACCGGAGATGTTCCACAGTGTCTACCTCTTCTCAAAACACTTGCAATATATGAGGGAACTGTGCTACAGTAAGTTCTCACGACAGGGATGCATCTGTGCTCAGGTGAAAATTCTAGGATGTGTCTGGGGAGCAATCAGGAAGAGTCTCATACTGGCCCCTTAGAGGGGATGCGGAGGAAGGTATCTGCTCAGGGAACCTACTTCAGGGGCGTACTCATTCATAACAGTGCTTCTCCTTGGAGGAATGAAGGTAGAACACGGACGGACTAGGGGCACATTAGATACTGTGAGTAAAAGGCAGGCTATGGCGCTTAAGTCTGCCAAACACATATTGGATGTTCACTACCAGTGGTGATCCGCATTTACTTTATGCGTCTAAAACGCTTCCAACACTGAGAAGGAAGTGTGCTTTCGGAGGGATTCACTGCAGTGCTACGTCTGTTAAAGAAGGAAGCTTTTGGGACTGACTCTGTGGTAACCGCAATAGGCGCACATAGCTTTCCAGGCTCCAACGTCTAACCGTTGCACTCTAGCAAGTTCTGTGTAAGGGAAACTCCTTCATGCAGAATGTCACTTCTCACAGTGTCATTCCAGTGGAGGAAAGAAGATAGAACAAGGACGGAGCAGAGAGAATGTTACAACCCGTAGGTGAAGGAAAGGGTAAGGCACTTAGGCCTCTATGATGCATACTGGAAGTTCAACACATGGGATGTTCCACAGTGTCTACCACTTCTCAAAACACTTCCAATATATGAAGGAGCTGTGCTACAGTAACTTCTCACGACAGGGAAGCGTCTGTGCTCAGTTGGAAAGTGTAGGACGTGTCTGTGTAGCAATTTTGAAGTGTCTCATACAGGCCCCTTAGAGGGGTTTCGGAGGAAGGTATCTGCTCTGGGAACCTACTTCAGGTGCGCACTCATTCATAACAGTGTTTCTCCTTTGAGGATGAAGATAAAACAGGGAAGGACTACGGGCACATTAGGTACTGTGAGTAAAGGGCAGGCTATGGCGCTTACCCTCCAAACACATATTGGATGTTCACCACCATTGGTAATCCGCACTTAGTTTCTGCGTCTAAAACGCTTCCAACACTGAGAGGGAAGTGTGCTTTAGGAGGGATTCACTGCAGTGTTACGTCTGTTAAAGAAGGAAGCTTTGGGGACTTACTCTGTGGTAACCGCAATAGGCGTACATAGCTTTCCATTCAAAGTCGTCTAACCGTTGGACTATAGCAAGTTCTGTTTAAGGGAAATTCCTTCAGGTGGATAGCACTTCTCACAGTGTCTTCAAGTGGAGAAAAGAAGATAGAACAAGGACGGAGCAGAGAGAATGTTGCAAACCGTGCGTGAAGTACACGGTAAGTCAATTAGGCCTCTAGGATGCCTCCTGGAAGTTCAACACTTGGGATGTTCCACAGTGTCTAACACTTCTCAAAACACTTCCAATATATGAGAGAACTGTGCTAGAGTAAGTTCTCACGACCGGGAAGCGTCTGCGCTCAGTTGGAAAGTGGAGGACGTGTCTGGGTAGCAATCATGAAGTGTCTCATACAGGCCCCTTAGAGGAGATGCGGAGGAAGGTATCTGCTCTGGGAACCTACTTCAGGTGCGTACTCATTCATAACAGCGTTTCTCCTTTGAGGATGAAGATAGAACAGGGAAGGACTACGGGCACATTAGGTACTGTTAGTAAAGGGCAGGCTATGGCGCTTAGCCTGCCAAACACAAAATGGATGTTCACCACCAGTGGTGATCCGCACTTAGTTTCTGCGTCTAAAACGCTTCCAACACTGAGCGGGAAGTGTGCTTTAGGAGGGATTCACTGCAGTGTTACGTCTGTTAAAGAAGGAAGCTTTTGGGACTGTCTCTGTGGTAACCGCATTAGACGCTCATAGCTTTCCAGTCTCAAACGTCTAACTGATAGACTATAGGAAGTTCTGTTTAAGGGAAACTCCTTCATGCGGAATGTTACTTCTCACAGTTTCTTTCCAGTGGAGGAAAGAAGATAGAACAAGGACGGACAGAGAGAACGTTGCAAACCGTTGAGTCAAGTACAGGGTAAGGCACTTAGGCCTCTATGATGCATACTGGAATTACAACACCGGAGATGTTCCACAGTGTCTACCTCTTCTCAAAACACTTCCAATATATGAGGGAACTGTGATCCAGTAAGTTCTCACCACAGGGATGCATCTGTGCTCAGTTGAGAACTCTAGGACATGTCTGGGTAGCAATCATGAAGTGTCTCATACAGGCCCCTTAGAGGGGATGCGTAGGAAGGTATCTGCTCAGGGAACCTATTTCAGGTGCGTACTCATTTATAACAGTGCTTCTCTTTGGAGGAATGAAGGTAGAACACGGACGGACTAGGGGCAATTAGGTACTGTGAGTAAAGGGCAGGCTATGGCGCTTAAGCCTGCCAAACACATATTGGATGTTCACCATAAGTGGTGATCCGCACTTAGTTTCTGCGTCTAAAACGCTTCCAACACTGAGAGGGATGTTTGATTTAGGAGGGATTCACTGCAGTGTTACGTCTGTTAAAGAAGGATGCTTTTGGGACTGACTCTGTTGTAACCGCAATAGACGCACATAGCTTGCCAGTCTCCAACGTCTATCCGTTGGACTACAGCAAGTTCTCTTTAAGGGAAACTCCTTCATGCGGAATGTCACTTCACACAGTGTCTTTCCAGTGGAGGAAAGAAGATAGAACAAGGATGGAGCAGAGAGAACGTTGCAACCCGTGAGTGAAGTACAGGGTAATGCACTTAGGCCTCTATTATGCATACTGGAGATTCAACACCAGAGATGTTCCACAGTGTCTACCTCTGCTCAAAACACTTCCAATATATGAGGGAACTGTGCTACAGTAAGTTCTCACGACAGGGATGGTTCTGTGCTCAGTTGGAAACTCTAGGACGTGTCTGGGTAGCAATCATGAAGTGTCTCATACAGACCCCATAGAGGGGATGCGAAGGAAGGTATCTGCTCAGGGAACCTACTACACTTGTGTATTCATTCATAACAGCTTTTCTCCTTTGAGGAATGAAGATAGAACAGTTAAGGACTAAGGGCACATTAGGTACTGTGAGTAAATGGCAGGCTATGGCGCTTAAGCCGCCAAACACATATTTGATGTTCCCCACGAGTGGTGATCCGCACTTTGTTTCTGCGTCCAAAACGCTACCAGTACTGAGAGCGAAGTGTGCTTTAGGTGTAATTCATTTCAGTCTTACGTCTGTTAAAGAAGGAAGCTTTGGGACTGACTCTGTGGTAACCGCAATAGGCGCACATAGCTCTCCATTCACAGACGTCTAACAGTGGGACTATAGCAAGTTCTTTTTAAGGGAAACTCCTTCAGTCGGATAGTCACTTCTAACAGTGTCTTTCCACTGGAGGAAAGAAGATAGAACAAGGACGGTCAGAGAGAACGTTGCAAACCGTGAGTCAAGTACAGGGTAAGGCAATTAGGCCTCTATGAGGCATACTGGAATTACAACAGCGGAGGTGTTCCACAGTGTCTACCTCTGCTCAAAACTCTTCCAATATATGAGGGAACTGTGCTCAGTAAGTTCTCACGACAGGGATGCATCTGTGCTCAGGTGGAAACTCTAGGATGTGTCTGGGGAGCAATCATGAAGTGTCTCATACAGGACCTTTAGAGGGGATGCGAAGGAAGGTATCTGCTCAGGGAACCTACTTCAGGGGCGTACTCATTCATAACAGTGCTCCTCCTTGGAGGAATGAAGGTAGAACACGGACGGACTACGGGCACATTAGGTACTGTGAGTAAAGGGCAGGCTATGGCGCTTAAGTCTGCCAAACACATATTGGATGTTCACCACCAGTGGTGATCCGCACTTAGTTTCTGCGTCTGAAACGCTTCCAACACTGAGAGGGAAGTGTGCTTTAGGAGGGCTTCACTGGAGTTTGACGTCTGTTAAAGTAGGAAGCTTTGGGGACTGACTCTGTGGTAATCGCAGTAGACGCACATAGCTTTCCAGTCTCCGACGTCTAACCGTTGGACTATAGCAAGTTCTGTGTAAGGGAAACTCCTTCATGCGGAATGTCACTTCTCACAGTGTCTTTCCAGTGGAGGAAAGAAGATAGAACAAGGACGGACCGAGAGAAAGTTGCAAACCGTGAGTCAAGTACAGGGTAAGGCACATAGGACTCTATGATGCATACTGGAATTACAACACCGGAGATGTTCCACAGTGTCTACCTCTTCTCAAAACACTTCCAATATATGAGGGAACTGTGCTACAGTAAGTTCTCACGACAGGGATGCATCTGTGCTCAGGTGAAAATTCTAGGATGTGTCTGGGGAGCAATCAGGAAGAGTCTCATACTGGCCCCTTAGAGGGGATGCGGAGGAAGGTATCTGCTCAGGGAACCTACTTCAGGGGCGTACTCATTCATAACAGTGCTTCTCCTTGGAGGAATGAAGGTAGAACACGGACGGACTAGGGGCACATTAGATACTGTGAGTAAAAGGCAGGCTATGGCGCTTAAGTCTGCCAAACACATATTGGATGTTCACTACCAGTGGTGATCCGCATTTAGTTTATGCGTCTAAAACGCTTCCAACACTGAGAGGGAAGTGTGCTTTCGGAGGGATTCACTGCAGTGCTACGTCTGTTAAAGAAGGAAGCTTTTGGGACTGACTCTGTGGTAACCGCAATAGGCGCACATAGCTTTCCAGGCTCCAACGTCTAACCGTTGCACTCTAGCAAGTTCTGTGTAAGGGAAACTCCTTCATGCAGAATGTCACTTCTCACAGTGTCATTCCAGTGGAGGAAAGAAGATAGAACAAGGACGGAGCAGAGAGAATGTTACAACCCGTAGGTGAAGGAAAGGGTAAGGCACTTAGGCCTCTATGATGCATACTGGAATTTCAACACATGGGATGTTCCACAGTGTCTACCACTTCTCAAAACACTTCCAATATATGAAGGAGCTGTGCTACAGTAACTTCTCACGACAGGGAAGCGTCTGTGCTCAGTTGGAAAGTGTAGGACGTGTCTGTGTAGCAATTTTGAAGTGTCTCATACAGGCCCCTTAGAGGGGTTTCGGAGGAAGGTATCTGCTCTGGGAACCTACTTCAGGTGCGCACTCATTCATAACAGTGTTTCTCCTTTGAGGATGAAGATAAAACAGGGAAGGACTACGGGCACATTAGGTACTGTGAGTAAAGGGCAGGCTATGGCGCTTACCCTCCAAACACATATTGGATGTTCACCACCATTGGTAATCCGCACTTAGTTTCTGCGTCTAAAACGCTTCCAACACTGAGAGGGAAGTGTGCTTTAGGAGGGATTCACTGCAGTGTTACGTCTGTTAAAGAAGGAAGCTTTGGGGACTTACTCTGTGGTAACCGCAATAGGCGTACATAGCTTTCCATTCAAAGTCGTCTAACCGTTGGACTATAGCAAGTTCTGTTTAAGGGAAATTCCTTCAGGTGGATAGCACTTCTCACAGTGTCTTCAAGTGGAGCAAAGAAGATAGAACAAGGACGGAGCAGAGAGAATGTTGCAAACCGTGCGTGAAGTACAGGGTAAGTCAATTAGGCCTCTAGGATGCCTCCTGGAAGTTCAACACTTGGGATGTTCCACAGTGTCTAACACTTCTCAAAACACTTCCAATATATGAGAGAACTGTGCTAGAGTAAGTTCTCACGACAGGGAAGCGTCTGCGCTCAGTTGGAAAGTGGAGGACGTGTCTGGGTAGCAATCATGAAGTGTCTCATACAGGCCCCTTAGAGGAGATGCGGAGGAAGGTATCTGCTCTGGGAACCTACTTCAGGTGCGTACTCATTCATAACAGCGTTTCTCCTTTGAGGATGAAGATAGAACAGGGAAGGACTACGGGCACATTAGGTACTGTTAGTAAAGGGCAGGCTATGGCGCTTAGCCTGCCAAACACAAAATGGATGTTCACCACCAGTGGTGATCCGCACTTAGTTTCTGCGTCTAAAACGCTTCCAACACTGAGCGGGAAGTGTGCTTTAGAGGGATTCACTGCAGTGTTACGTCTGTTAAAGAAGGAAGCTTTTGGGACTGACTCTGTGGTAACCGCATTAGACGCTCATAGCTTTCCAGTCTCAAACGTCTAACTGATAGACTATAGGAAGTTCTGTTTAAGGGAAACTCCTTCATGCGGAATGTTACTTCTCACAGTTTCTTTCCAGTGGAGGAAAGAAGATAGAACAAGGACGGACAGAGAGAACGTTGCAAACCGTGAGTCAAGTACAGGGTAAGGCACTTAGGCCTCTATGATGCATACTGGAGATGCATACTGGAATTACAACACCGGAGATGTTGCACAGTGTCTACCTCTTCTCAAAACACTTCCAATATATGAGGGAACTGTGATCCAGTAAGTTCTCACCACAGGGATGCATCTGTGCTCAGTTGAGAACTCTAGGACATGTCTGGGTAGCAATCATGAAGTGTCTCATACAGGCCCCTTAGAGGGGATGCGTAGGAAGGTATCTGCTCAGGGAACCTATTTCAGGTGCGTACTCATTCATAACAGTGCTTCTCTTTGGAGGAATGAAGGTAGAACACGGACGGACTAGGGGCACATTAGGTACTGTGAGTAAAGGGCAGGCTATGGCGCTTAAGCCTGCCAAACACATATTGGATGTTCACCATAAGTGGTGATCCGCACTTAGTTTCTGCGTCTAAAACGCTCCAACACTGAGAGGGATGTTTGATTTAGGAGGGATTCACTGCAGTGTTACGTCTGTTAAAGAAGGATGCTTTTGGGACTGACTCTGTTGTAACCGCAATAGACGCACATAGCTTGCCAGTCTCCAACGTCTATCCGTTGGACTACAGCAAGTTCTCTTTAAGGGAAACTCCTTCATGCGGAATGTCACTTCACACAGTGTCTTTCCAGTGGAGGAAAGAAGATAGAACAAGGGATGGAGCAGAGAGAACGTTGCAACCCGTGAGTGAAGTACAGGGTAATGCACTTAGGCCTCTATTATGCATACTGGAGATTCAACACCAGAGATGTTCCACAGTGTCTACCTCTGCTCAAAACACTTCCAATATATGAGGGAACTGTGCTACAGTAAGTTCTCACGACAGGGATGGTTCTGTGCTCAGTTGGAAACTCTAGGACGTGTCTGGGTAGCAATCATGAAGTGTCTCATACAGACCCCATAGAGGGGATGCGAAGGATGGTATCTGCTCAGGGAACCTACTACACTTGTGTATTCATTCATAACAGCTATTCTCCTTTGAGGAATGAAGATAGAACAGTTAAGGACTACGGGCACATTAGGTACTGTGAGTAAATGGCAGGCTATGGCGCTTAAGCCGCCAAACACATATTTGATGTTCCCCACGAGTGGTGATCCGCACTTTGTTTCTGCGTCCAAAACGCTACCAGTACTGAGAGCGAAGTGTGCTTTAGGTGTAATTCATTTCAGTCTTACGTCTGTTAAAGAAGGAAGCTTTGGGACTGACTCTGTGGTAACCGCAATAGGCGCACATAGCTCTCCATTCACAGACGTCTAACAGTGGGACTATAGCAAGTTCTTTTTAAGGGAAATCCTTCAGTCGGATAGTCACTTCTCACAGTGTCTTTCCACTGGAGGAAAGAAGATAGAACAAGGACGGTCAGAGAGAACGTTGCAAACCGTGAGTCAAGTACAGGGTAAGGCAATTAGGCCGGTATGAGGCATACTGGAATTACAACAGCGGAGGTGTTCCACAGTGTCTACCTCTGCTCAAAACACTTCCAATATATGAGGGAACTGTGCTACAGTAAGTTCTCACGACAGGGATGCATCTGTGCTCAGGTGGAAACTCTAGGATGTGTCTGGGGAGCAATCATGAAGTGTCTCATACAGGCCCCTTAGAGGGGATGCGAAGGAAGGTATCTGCTCAGGGAACCTACTTCAGGGGCGTACTCATTCATAACAATGCTCCTCCTTGGAGGAATGAAGGTAGAACACGGACGGACTACGGGCACATTAGGTACTGTGAGTAAAGGGCAGGCTATGGCGCTTAAGTCTGCCAAACACATATTGGATGTTCACCACCAGTGGTGATCCGCACTTAGTTTCTGCGTCTGAAACGCTTCCAACACTGAGAGGGAAGTGTGCTTTAGGAGGGCTTCACTGGAGTTTGACGTCTGTTAAAGTAGGAAGCTTTGGGGACTGACTCTGTGGTAATCGCAGTAGACGCACATAGCTTTCCAGTCTCCGACGTCTAACCGTTGGACTATAGCAAGTTCTGTTCAAGGGATACTCCTTCATGCGGAATGTCACTTCTCACAGTGTCTTTCCAGTGGAGGAAAGAAGATAGAACAAGGACGGACCGAGAGAGAGTTGCAAACCGTGAGTCAAGTACAGGGTAAGGCACATAGGACTCTATGATGCATACTGGAATTACAACACCGGAGATGTTCCACAGTGTCTACCTCTTCTCAAAACACTTCCAATATATGAGGGAACTGTGCTACAGTAAGTTCTCACGACAGGGATGCATCTGTGCTCAGGTGAAAATTCTAGGATGTGTCTGGGGAGCAATCAGGAAGAGTCTCATACTGGCCCCCTTAGAGGGGATGCGGAGGAGGGTATCTGCTCAGGGAACCTACTTCAGGGGAGTACTCATTCATAACAGTGCTTCTCCTTGGAGGAATGAAGGTAGAACACGGACGGACTAGGGGCACATTAGATACTGTGAGTAAAAGGCAGGCTATGGCGCTTAAGTCTGCCAAACACATATTGGATGTTCACTACCAGTGGTGATCCGCATTTAGTTTATGCGTCTAAAACGCTTCCAACACTGAGAGGGAAGTGTGCTTTCGGAGGGATTCACTGCAGTGCTACGTCTGTTAAAGAAGGAAGCTTTTGGGACTGACTCTGTGGTAACCGCAATAGGCGCACATAGCTTTCCAGGCTCCAACGTCTAACCGTTGCACTCTAGCAAGTTCTGTGTAAGGGAAACTCCTTCATGCAGAATGTCACTTCTCACAGTGTCATTCCAGTGGAGGAAAGAAGATAGAACAAGGACGGAGCAGAGAGAATGTTACAACCCGTAGGTGAAGGAAAGGGTAAGGCACTTAGGCCTCTATGATGCATACTGGAATTTCAACACATGGGATGTTCCACAGTGTCTACCACTTCTCAAAACACTTCCAATATATGAAGGAGCTGTGCTACAGTAACTTCTCACGACAGGGAAGCGTCTGTGCTCAGTTGGAAAGTGTAGGACGTGTCTGTGTAGCAATTTTGAAGTGTCTCATACAGGCCCCTTAGAGGGGTTTCGGAGGAAGGTATCTGCTCTGGGAACCTACTTCAGGTGCGCACTCATTCATAACAGTGTTTCTCCTTTGAGGATGAAGATAAAACAGGGAAGGACTACGGGCACATTAGGTACTGTGAGTAAAGGGCAGGCTATGGCGCTTACCCTCCAAACACATATTGGATGTTCACCACCATTGGTAATCTGCACTTAGTTTCTGCGTCTAAAACGCTTCCAACACTGAGAGGGAAGTGTGCTTTAGGAGGGATTCACTGCAGTGTTACGTCTGTTAAAGAAGGAAGCTTTGGGGACTTACTCTGTGGTAACCGCAATAGGCGTACATAGCTTTCCATTCAAAGTCGTCTAACCGTTGGACTATAGCAAGTTCTGTTTAAGGGAAATTCCTTCAGGTGGATAGCACTTCTCACAGTGTCTTCAAGTGGAGGAAAAGAAGATAGAACAAGGACGGAGCAGAGAGAATGTTGCAAACCGTGCGTGAAGTACAGGGTAAGTCAATTAGGCCTCTAGGATGCCTCCTGGAAGTTCAACACTTGGGATGTTCCACAGTGTCTAACACTTCTCAAAACACTTCCAATATATGAGAGAACTGTGCTAGAGTAAGTTCTCACGACAGGGAAGCGTCTGCGCTCAGTTGGGAAAGTGGAGGACGTGTCTGGGTAGCAATCATGAAGTGTCTCATACAGGCCCCTTAGAGGAGATGCGGAGGAAGGTATCTGCTCTGGGAACCTACTTCAGGTGCGTACTCATTCATAACAGCGTTTCTCCTTTGAGGATGAAGATAGAACATGGAAGGACTACGGGCACATTAGGTACTGTTAGTAAAGGGCAGGCTATGGCGCTTAGCCTGCCAAACACAAAATGGATGTTCACCACCAGTGGTGATCCGCACTTAGTTTCTGCGTCTAAAACGCTTCCACTGAGCGGGAAGTGTGCTTTAGGAGGGATTCACTGCAGTGTTACGTCTGTTAAAGAAGGAAGCTTTTGGGACTGACTCTGTGGTAACCGCATTAGACGCTCATAGCTTTCCAGTCTCAAACGTCTAACCGATAGACTATAGGAAGTTCTGTTTAAGGGAAACTCCTTCATGCGGAATGTTACTTCTCACAGTTTCTTTCCAGTGGAGGAAAGAAGATAGAACAAGGACGGACAGAGAGAACGTTGCAAACCGTGAGTCAAGTACAGGGTAAGGCACTTAGGCCTCTATGATGCATACTGGAATTACAACACCGGAGATGTTGCACAGTGTCTACCTCTTCTCAAAACACTTCCAATATATGAGGGAACTGTGATCCAGTAAGTTCTCACCACAGGGATGCATCTGTGCTCAGTTGAGAACTCTAGGACATGTCTGGGTAGCAATCATGAAGTGTCTCATACAGGCCCCTTAGAGGGGATGCGTAGGAAGGTATCTGCTCAGGGAACCTATTTCAGGTGCGTACTCATCATAACAGTGCTTCTCCTTGGAGGAATGAAGGTAGAACACGGACGGACTAGGGGCACATTAGGTACTGTGAGTAAAGGGGCAGGCTATGGCGCTTAAGCCTGCCAAACACATATTGGATGTTCACCATAAGTGGTGATCCGCACTTAGTTTCTGCGTCTAAAACGCTTCCAACACTGAGAGGGATGTTTGATTTAGGAGGGATTCACTGCAGTGTTACGTCTGTTAAAGAAGGATGCTTTTGGGACTGACTCTGTTGTAACCGCAATAGACGCACATAGCTTGCCAGTCTCCAACGTCTATCCGTTGGACTACAGCAAGTTCTCTTTAAGGGAAACTCCTTCATGCGGAATGTCACTTCACACAGTGTCTTTCCAGTGGAGGAAAGAAGATAGAACAAGGATGGAGCAGAGAGAACGTTGCAACCCGTGAGTGAAGTACAGGGTAATGCACTTAGGCCTCTATTATGCATACTGGAGATTCAACACCAGAGATGTTCCACAGTGTCTACCTCTGCTCAAAACACTTCCAATATATGAGGGAACTGTGCTACAGTAAGTTCTCACGACAGGGATGGTTCTGTGCTCAGTTGGAAACTCTAGGACGTGTCTGGGTAGCAATCATGAAGTGTCTCATACAGACCCCATAGAGGGGATGCGAAGGATGGTATCTGCTCAGGGAACCTTACTACACTTGTGTATTCATTCATAACAGCTATTCTCCTTTGAGGAATGAAGATAGAACAGTTAAGGACTACGGGCACATTAGGTTACTGTGAGTAAATGGCAGGCTATGGCGCTTAAGCCGCCAAACACATATTTGATGTTCCCCACGAGTGGTGATCCGCACTTTGTTTCTGCGTCCAAAACGCTACCAGTACTGAGAGCGAAGTGTGCTTTAGGTGTAATTCATTTCAGTCTTACGTCTGTTAAAGAAGGAAGCTTTGGGACTGACTGTGGTAACCGCAATAGGCGCACATAGCTCTCATTCACAGACGTCTAACAGTGGGGACTATAGCAAGTTCTTTTTAAGGAAACTCCTTCAGTCGGATAGTCACTTCTCACAGTGTCTTTCCACTGGAGGAAAGAAGATAGAACAAGGACGGTCAGAGAGAACGTTGCAAACCGTGAGTCAAGTACAGGGTAAGGCAATTAGGCCTCTATGAGGCATACTGGAATTACAACAGCGGAGGTGTTCCACAGTGTCTACCTCTGCTCAAAACACTTCCAATATATGAGGGAACTGTGCTACAGTAAGTTCTCACGACAGGGATGCATCTGTGCTCAGGTGGAAACTCTAGGATGTGTCTGGGGAGCAATCATGAAGTGTCTCATACAGGCCCCTTAGAGGGGATGCGAAGGAAGGTATCTGCTCAGGGAACCTACTTCAGGGGCGTACTCATTCATAACAGTGCTCCTCCTTGGAGGAATGAAGGTAGAACACGGACGGACTACGGGCACATTAGGTACTGTGAGTAAAGGGCAGGCTATGGCGCTTAAGTCTGCCAAACACATATTGGATGTTCACCACCAGTGGTGATCCGCACTTAGTTTCTGCGTCTGAAACGCTTCCAACACTGAGAGGGAAGTGTGCTTTAGGAGGGCTTCACTGGAGTTTGACGTCTGTTAAAGTAGGAAGCTTTGGGGACTGACTCTGTGGTAATCGCAGTAGACGCACATAGCTTTCCAGTCTCCGACGTCTAACCGTTGGACTATAGCAAGTTCTGTGTAAGGGAAACTCCTTCATGCGGAATGTCACTTCTCACAGTGTCTTTCCAGTGGAGGAAAGAAGAACAAGGACGGACCGAGAGACAGTTGCAAACCGTGAGTCAAGTACAGGGTAAGGCACATAGGACTCTATGATGCATACTGGAATTACAACACCGGAGATGTTCCACAGTGTCTACCTCTTCTCAAAACACTTCCAATATATGAGGGAACTGTGCTACAGTAAGTTCTCACGACAGGGATGCATCTGTGCTCAGGTGAAAATTCTAGGATGTGTCTGGGGAGCAATCAGGAAGAGTCTCATACTGGCCCCTTAGAGGGGATGCGGAGGAAGGTATCTGCTCAGGGAACCTACTTCAGGGGCGTACTCATTCATAACAGTGCTTCTCCTTGGAGGAATGAAGGTAGAACACGGTCGGACTAGGGGCACATTAGATACTGTGAGTAAAAGGCAGGCTATGGCGCTTAAGTCTGCCAAACACATATTGGATGTTCACTACCAGTGGTGATCCGCATTTAGTTTATGCGTCTAAAACGCTTCCAACACTGAGAGGGAAGTGTGCTTTCGGAGGGATTCACTGCAGTGCTACGTCTGTTAAAGAAGGAAGCTTTTGGGACTGACTCTGTGGTAACCGCAATAGGCGCACATAGCTTTCCAGGCTCCAACGTCTAACCGTTGCACTCTAGCAAGTTCTGTGTAAGGGAAACTCCTTCATGCAGAATGTCACTTCTCACAGTGTCATTCCAGTGGAGGAAAGAAGATAGAACAAGGACGGAGCAGAGAGAATGTTACAACCCGTAGGTGAAGGAAAGGGTAAGGCACTTAGGCCTCTATGATGCATACTGGAAGTTCAACACATGGGATGTTCCACAGTGTCTACCACTTCTCAAAACACTTCCAATATATGAAGGAGCTGTGCTACAGTAACTTCTCACGACAGGGAAGCGTCTGTGCTCAGTTGGAAAGTGTAGGACGTGTCTGTGTAGCAATTTTGAAGTGTCTCATACAGGCCCCTTAGAGGGGTTTCGGAGGAAGGTATCTGCTCTGGGAACCTTCTTCAGGTGCGCACTCATTCATAACAGTGTTTCTCCTTTGAGGATGAAGATAAAACAGGGAAGGACTACGGGCACATTAGGTACTGTGGGTAAAGGGCAGGCTATGGCGCTTACCCTCCAAACACATATTGGATGTTCACCACCATTGGTAATCCGCACTTAGTTTCTGCGTCTAAAACGCTTCCAACACTGAGAGGGGAGTGTGCTTTAGGAGGGATTCACTGCAGTGTTACGTCTGTTAAAGAAGGAAGCTTTGGGGACTTACTCTGTGGTAACCGCAATAGGCGTACATAGCTTTCCATTCAAAGTCGTCTAACCGTTGGACTATAGCAAGTTCTGTTTAAGGGAAATTCCTTCAGGTGGATAGCACTTCTCACAGTGTCTTCAAGTGGAGAAAAGAAGATAGAACAAGGACGGAGCAGAGAGAATGTTGCAAACCGTGCGTGAAGTACAGGGTAAGTCAATTAGGCCTCTATGATGCCTCCTGGAAGTTCAACACTTGGGATGTTCCACAGTGTCTAACACTTCTCAAAACACTTCCAATATATGAGAGAACTGTGCTAGAGTAAGTTCTCACGACAGGGAAGCGTCTGCGCTCAGTTGGAAAGTGGAGGACGTGTCTGGGTAGCAATCATGAAGTGTCTCATACAGGCCCCTTAGAGGAGATGCGGAGGAAGGTATCTGCTCTGGGAACCTACCTCAGGTCCGTACTCATTCATAACAGCGTTTCTCCTTTGAGGATGAAGATAGAACAGGGAAGGACTACGGGCACATTAGGTACTGTTAGTATAGGGCAGGCTATGGCGCTTAGCCTGCCAAACACAAAATGGATGTTCACCACCAGTGGTGATCCGCACTTAGTTTCTGCGTCTAAAACGCTTCCAACACTGAGCGGGAAGTGTGCTTTAGGAGGGATTCACTGCAGTGTTACGTCTGTTAAAGAAGGAAGCTTTTGGGACTGACTCTGTGGTAACCGCATTAGACGCTCATAGCTTTCCAGTCTCAAACGTCTAACTGATAGACTATAGGAAGTTCTGTTTAAGGGAAACTCCTTCATGCGGAATGTTACTTCTCACAGTTTCTTTCCAGTGGAGGAAAGAAGATAGAACAAGGACGGACAGAGAGATCGTTGCAAACCGTGAGTCCAGTACAGGGTAAGGCACTTGGGCCTCTATGATGCATACTGGAATTACAACACCGGAGATGTTCCACAGTGTCTACCTCTTCTCAAAACACTTCCAATATATGAGGGAACTGTGATCCAGTAAGTTCTCACCACAGGGATGCATCTGTGCTCAGTTGAGAACTCTAGGACATGTCTGGGTAGCAATCATGAAGTGTCTCATACAGGCCCCTTAGAGGGGATGCGTAGGAAGGTATCTGCTCAGGGAACCTATTTCAGGTGCGTACTCATTCATAACAGTGCTTCTCTTTGGAGGAATGAAGGTAGAACACGGACGGACTAGGGGCACATTAGGTACTGTGAGTAAAGGGCAGGCTATGGCGCTTAAGCCTGCCAAACACATATTGGATGTTCACCATAAGTGGTGATCCGCACTTAGTTTCTGCGTCTAAAACGCTTCCAACACTGAGAGGGATGTTTGATTTAGGAGGGATTCACTGCAGTGTTACGTCTGTTAAAGAAGGATGCTTTTGGGACTGACTCTGTTGTAACCGCAATAGACGCACATAGCTTGCCAGTCTCCAACGTCTATCCGTTGGACTACAGCAAGTTCTCTTTAAGGGAAACTCCTTCATGCGGAATGTCACTTCACACAGTGTCTTTCCAGTGGAGGAAAGAAGATAGAACAAGGATGGAGCAGAGAGAACGTTGCAACCCGTGAGTGAAGTACAGGGTAATGCACTTAGGCCTCTATTATGCATACTGGAGATTCAACACCAGAGATGTTCCACAGTGTCTACCTCTGCTCAAAACACTTCCAATATATGAGGGAACTGTGCTACAGTAAGTTCTCACGACAGGGATGGTTCTGTGCTCAGTTGGAAACTCTAGGACGTGTCTGGGTAGCAATCATGAAGCGTCTCATACAGACCCCATAGAGGGGATGCGAAGGAAGGTATCTGCTCAGGGAACCTACTACACTTGTGTATTCATTCATAACAGCTATTCTCCTTTGAGGAATGAAGATAGAACAGTTAAGGACTACGGGCACATTAGGTACTGTGAGTAAATGGCAAGCTATGGCGCTTAAGCCGCCAAACACATATTTGATGTTCCCCACGAGTGGTGATCCACACTTTGTTTCTGCGTCCAAAACGCTACCAGTACTGAGAGCGAAGTGTGCTTTAGGTGTAATTCATTTCAGTCTTACGTCTGTTAAAGAAGGAAGCTTTGGGACTGACTCTGTGGTAACCACAATAGGCGCACATAGCTCTCCATTCACAGACGTCTAACAGTGGGACTAGAGCAAGTTCTTTTTAAGGGAAACTCCTTCAGTCGGATAGTCACTTCTCACAGTGTCTTTCCACTGGAGGAAAGAAGATAGAACAAGGACGGTCAGAGAGAACGTTGCAAACCGTGAGTCAAGTACAGGGTAAGGCAATTAGGCCGGTATGAGGCATACTGGAATTACAACAGCGGAGGTGTTCCACAGTGTCTACCTCTGCTCAAAACACTTCCAATATATGAGGGAACTGTGCTACAGTAAGTTCTCACGACAGGGATGCATCTGTGCTCAGGTGGAAACTCTAGGATGTGTCTGGGGAGCAATCATGAAGTGTCTCATACAGGCCCCTTAGAGGGGATGCGAAGGAAGGTATCTGCTCAGGGAACCTACTTCAGGGGCGTACTCATTCATAACAGTGCTCCTCCTTGGAGGAATGAAGGTAGAACACGGACGGACTACGGGCACATTAGGTACTGTGAGTAAAGGGCAGGCTATCGCACTTAAGTCTGCCAAACACATATTGGATGTTCACCACCAGTGGTGATCCGCACTTAGTTTCTGCGTCTGAAACGCTTCCAACACTGAGAGGGAAGTGTGCTTTAGGAGGGCTTCACTGGAGTTTGACGTCTGTTAAAGTAGGAAGCTTTGGGGACTGACTCTGGTAATCGCAGTAGACGCACATAGCTTTCCAGTCTCTGACGTCTAACCGTTGGACTATAGCAAGTTCTGTGTAAGGGAAACTCCTTCATGCGGAATGTCACTTCTCACAGTGTCTTTCCAGTGGAGGAAAGAAGATAGAACAAGGACGGACCGAGAGACAGTTGCAAACCGTGAGTCAAGTACAGGGTAAGGCACATAGGACTCTATGATGCATACTGGAATTACAACACCGGAGATGTTCCACAGTGTCTACCTCTTCTCAAAACACTTCCAATATATGAGGGAACTGTGCTACAGTAAGTTCTCACGACAGGGATGCATCTGTGCTCAGGTGAAAATTCTAGGATGTGTCTGTGGAGCAATCAGGAAGAGTCTCATACTGGCCCCTTAGAGGGGATGCGGAGGAAGGTATCTGCTCAGGGAACCTACTTCAGGGGCGTACTCATTCATAACAGTGCTTCTCCTTGGAGGAATGAAGGTAGAACACGGACGGACTAGGGGCACATTAGATACTGTGAGTAAAAGGCAGGCTATGGCGCTTAAGTCTGCCAAACACATATTGGATGTTCACTACCAGTGGTGATCCGCATTTACTTTATGCGTCTAAAACGCTTCCAACACTGAGAAGGAAGTGTGCTTTCGGAGGGATTCACTGCAGTGCTACGTCTGTTAAAGAAGGAAGCTTTTGGGACTGACTCTGTGGTAACCGCAATAGGCGCACATAGCTTTCCAGGCTCCAACGTCTAACCGTTGCACTCTAGCAAGTTCTGTGTAAGGGAAACTCCTTCATGCAGAATGTCACTTCTCACAGTGTCATTCCAGTGGAGGAAAGAAGATAGAACAAGGACGGAGCAGAGAGAATGTTACAACCCGTAGGTGAAGGAAAGGGTAAGGCACTTAGGCCTCTATGATGCATACTGGAAGTTCAACACATGGGATGTTCCACAGTGTCTACCACTTCTCAAAACACTTCCAATATATGAAGGAGCTGTGCTACAGTAACTTCTCACGACAGGGAAGCGTCTGTGCTCAGTTGGAAAGTGTAGGACGTGTCTGTGTAGCAATTTTGAAGTGTCTCATACAGGCCCCTTAGAGGGGTTTCGGAGGAAGGTATCTGCTCTGGGAACCTACTTCAGGTGCGCACTCATTCATAACAGTGTTTCTCCTTTGAGGATGAAGATAAAACAGGGAAGGACTACGGGCACATTAGGTACTGTGAGTAAAGGGCAGGCTATGGCGCTTACCCTCCAAACACATATTGGATGTTCACCACCATTGGTAATCCGCACTTAGTTTCTGCGTCTAGAACGCTTCCAACACTGAGAGGGAAGTGTGCTTTAGGAGGGATTCACTGCAGTGTTACGTCTGTTAAAGAAGGAAGCTTTGGGGACTTACTCTGTGGTAACCGCAATAGGCGTACATAGCTTTCCATTCAAAGTCGTCTAACCGTTGGACTATAGCAAGTTCTGTTTAAGGGAAATTCCTTCAGGTGGATAGCACTTCTCACAGTGTCTTCAAGTGGAGAAAAGAAGATAGAACAAGGACGGAGCAGAGAGAATGTTGCAAACCGTGCGTGAAGTACAGGGTAAGTCAATTAGGCCTCTAAGATGCCTCCTGGAAGTTCAACACTTGGGATGTTCCACAGTGTCTAGCACTTCTCAAAACACTTCCAATATATGAGAGAACTGTGCTAGAGTAAGTTCTCACGACCGGGAAGCGTCTGCGCTCAGTTGGAAAGTGGAGGACGTGTCTGGGTAGCAATCATGAAGTGTCTCATACAGGCCCCTTAGAGGAGATGCGGAGGAAGGTATCTGCTCTGGGAACCTACTTCAGGTGCGTACTCATTCATAACAGCGTTTCTCCTTTGAGGATGAAGATAGAACAGGGAAGGACTACGGGCACTTTAGGTACTGTTAGTAGAGGGCAGGCTATGGCGCTTAGCCTGCCAAACACAAAATGGATGTTCACCACCAGTGGTGATCCGCACTTAGTTTCTGCGTCTAAAACGCTTCCAACACTGAGAGGGATGTTTGATTTAGGAGGGATTCACTGCAGTGTTACGTCTGTTAAAGAAGGATGCTTTTGGGACTGACTCTGTTGTAACCGCAATAGACGCACATAGCTTGCCAGTCTCCAACGTCTATCCGTTGGACTACAGCAAGTTCTCTTTAAGGGAAACTCCTTCATGCGGAATGTCACTTCACACAGTGTCTTTCCAGTGGAGGAAAGAAGATAGAACAAGGATGGAGCAGAGAGAACGTTGCAACCCGTGAGTGAAGTACAGGGTAATGCACTTAGGCCTCTATTATGCATACTGGAGATTCAACACCAGAGATGTTCCACAGTGTCTACCTCTGCTCAAAACACTTCCAATATATGAGGGAACTGTGCTACAGTAAGTTCTCACGGCAGGGATGGTTCTGTGCTCAGTTGGAAACTCTAGGACGTGTCTGGGTAGCAATCATGAAGTGTCTCATACAGACCCCATAGAGGGGATGCGAAGGAAGGTATCTGCTCAGGGAACCTACTACACTTGTGTATTCATTCATAACAGCTATTCTCCTTTGAGGAATGAAGATAGAACAGTTAAGGACTACGGGCACATTAGGTACTGTGAGTAAATGGCAGGCTATGGCGCTTAAGCCGCCAAACACATATTTGATGTTCCCCACGAGTGGTGATCCGCACTTTGTTTCTGCGTCCAAAACGCTACCAGTACTGAGAGCGAAGTGTGCTTTAGGTGTAATTCATTTCAGTCTTACGTCTGTTAAAGAAGGAAGCTTTGGGACTGACTCTGTGGTAACCGCAATAGGCGCACATAGCTCTCCATTCACAGACGTCTAACAGTGGGACTATAGCAAGTTCTTTTTAAGGGAAACTCCTTCAGTCGGATAGTCACTTCTCACAGTGTCTTTCCACTGGAGGAAAGAAGATAGAACAAGGACGGTCAGAGAGAACGTTGCAAACCGTGAGTCAAGTACAGGGTAAGGCAATTAGGCCTCTATGAGGCATACTGGAATTACAACAGCGGAGGTGTTCCACAGTGTCTACCTCTGCTCAAAACACTTCCAATATATGAGGGAACTGTGCTACAGTAAGTTCTCACGACAGGGATGCATCTGTGCTCAGGTGGAAACTCTAGGATGTGTCTGGGGAGCAATCATGAAGTGTCTCATACAGGCCCCTTAGAGGGGATGCGAAGGAAGGTATCTGCTCAGGGAACCTACTTCAGGGGCGTACTCATTCATAACAGTGCTCCTCCTTGGAGGAATGAAGGTAGAACACGGACGGACTACGGGCACATTAGGTACTGTGAGTAAAGGGTAGGCTATGGCGCTTAAGTCTGCCAAACACATACTGGATGTTCACCACCAGTGGTGATCCGCACTTAGTTTCTGCGTCTGAAACGCTTCCAACACTGAGAGGGAAGTGTGCTTTAGGAGGGCTTCACTGGAGTTTGACGTCTGTTAAAGTAGGAAGCTTTGGGGACTGACTCTGTGGTAATCGCAGTAGACGCACATAGCTTTCCAGTCTCCGACGTCTAACCATTGGACTATAGCAAGTTCTGTGTAAGGGAAACTCCTTCATGCGGAATGTCACTTCTCACAGTGTCTTTCCAGTGGAGGAAAGAAGATAGAACAAGGACGGACCGAGAGACAGTTGCAAACCGTGAGTCAAGTACAGGGTAAGGCACATAGGACTCTATGATGCATACTGGAATTACAACACCGGAGATGTTCCACAGTGTCTACCTCTTCTCAAAACACTTCCAATATATGAGGGAACTGTGCTACAGTAAGTTCTCACGACAGGGATGCATCTGTGCTCAGGTGAAAATTCTAGGATGTGTCTGGGGAGCAATCAGGAAGAGTCTCATACTGGCCCCTTAGAGGGGATGCGGAGGAAGGTATCTGCTCAGGGAACCTACTTCAGGGGCGTACTCATTCATAACAGTGCTTCTCCTTGGAGGAATGAAGGTAGAACACGGACGGACTAGGGGCACATTAGATACTGTGAGTAAAAGGCAGGCTATGGCGCTTAAGTCTGCCAAACACATATTGGATGTTCACTACCAGTGGTGATCCGCATTTAGTTTATGCGTCTAAAACGCTTCCAACACTGAGAGGGAAGTGTGCTTTCGGAGGGATTCACTGCAGTGCTACGTCTGTTAAAGAAGGAAGCTTTTGGGACTGACTCTGTGGTAACCGCAATAGGCGCACATAGCTTTCCAGGCTCCAAGGTCTAACCGTTGCACTCTAGCAAGTTCTGTGCAAGGGAAACTCCTTCATGCAGAATGTCACTTCTCACAGTGTCATTCCAGTGGAGGAAAGAAGATAGAACAAGGACGGAGCAGAGAGAATGTTACAACCCGTAGGTGAAGGAAAGGGTAAGGCACTTAGGCCTCTATGATGCATACTGGAAGTTCAACACATGGGATGTTCCACAGTGTCTACCACTTCTCAAAACACTTCCAATATATGAAGGAGCTGTGCTACAGTAACTTCTCACGACAGGGAAGCGTCTGTGCTCAGTTGGAAAGTGTAGGACGTGTCTGTGTAGCAATTTTGAAGTGTCTCATACAGGCCCCTTAGAGGGGTTTCGGAGGAAGGTATCTGCTCTGGGAACCTACTTCAGGTGCGCACTCATTCATAACAGTGTTTCTCCTTTGAGGATGAAGATAAAACAGGGAAGGACTACGGGCACATTAGGTACTGTGAGTAAAGGGCAGGCTATGGCGCTTACCCTCCAAACACATATTGGATGTTCACCACCATTGGTAATCCGCACTTAGTTTCTGCGTCTAAAACGCTTCCAACACTGAGAGGGGAGTGTGCTTTAGGAGGGATTCACTGCAGTGTTACGTCTGTTAAAGAAGGAAGCTTTGGGGACTTACTCTGTGGTAACCGCAATAGGCGTACATAGCTTTCCATTCAAAGTCGTCTAACCGTTGGACTATAGCAAGTTCTGTTTAAGGGAAATTCCTTCAGGTGGATAGCACTTCTCACAGTGTCTTCAAGTGGAGAAAAGAAGATAGAACAAGGACGGAGCAGAGAGAATGTTGCAAACCGTGCGTGAAGTACAGGGTAAGTCAATTAGGCCTCTATGATGCCTCCTGGAAGTTCAACACTTGGGATGTTCCACAGTGTCTAACACTTCTCAAAACACTTCCAATATATGAGAGAACTGTGCTAGAGTAAGTTCTCACGACAGGGAAGCGTCTGCGCTCAGTTGGAAAGTGGAGGACGTGTCTGGGTAGCAATCATGAAGTGTCTCATACAGGCCCCTTAGAGGAGATGCGGAGGAAGGTATCTGCTCTGGGAACCTACCTCAGGTCCGTACTCATTCATAACAGCGTTTCTCCTTTGAGGATGAAGATAGAACAGGGAAGGACTACGGGCACCTTAGGTACTGTTATTAAAGGGCAGGCTATGGCGCTTAGCCTGCCAAACACAAAATGGATGTTCACCACCAGTGGTGATCCGCACTTAGTTTCTGCGTCTAAAACGCTTCCAACACTGAGCGGGAAGTGTGCTTTAGGAGGGATTCACTGCAGTGTTACGTCTGTTAAAGAAGGAAGCTTTTGGGACTGACTCTGTGGTAACCGCATTAGACGCTCATAGCTTTCCAGTCTCAAACGTCTAACTGATAGACTATAGGAAGTTCTGTTTAAGGGAAACTCCTTCATGCGGAATGTTACTTCTCACAGTTTCTTTCCAGTGGAGGAAAGAAGATAGAACAAGGACGGACAGAGAGAACGTTGCAAACCGTGAGTCAAGTACAGGGTAAGGCACTTAGGCCTCTATGATGCATACTGGAATTACAACACCGGAGATGTTCCACAGTGTCTACCTCTTCTCAAAACACTTCCAATATATGAGGGAACTGTGATCCAGTAAGTTCTCACCACAGGGATGCATCTGTGCTCAGTTGAGAACTCTAGGATATGTCTGGGTAGCAATCATGAAGTGTCTCATACAGGCCCCTTAGAGGGGATGCGTAGGAAGGTATCTGCTCAGGGAACCTATTTCAGGGGCGTACTCATTCATAACAGTGCTTCTCCTTGGAGGAATGAAGGTAGAACACGGACGGACTAGGGGCACATTAGGTACTGTGAGTAAAGGGCAGGCTATGGCGCTTAAGCCTGCCAAACACATATTGTATATTCCCCATAAGTGGTGATCCGCACTTAGTTTCTGCATCTAAAACACTTCCAACACTGAGAGGGATGTTTGATTTAGGAGGGATTCACTGCAGTGTTACGTCTGTTAAAGAAGGATGCTTTTGGGACTGACTCTGTTGTAACCGCAATAGACGCACATAGCTTGCCAGTCTCCAACGTCTATCCGTTGGACTACAGCAAGTTCTCTTTAAGGGAAACTCCTTCATGCGGAATGTCACTTCACACAGTGTCTTTCCAGTGGAGGAAAGAAGATAGAACAAGGATGGAGCAGAGAGAACGTTGAAACCCGTGAGTGAAGTACAGGGTAATGCACTTAGGCCTCTATTATGCATACAGGAGATTCAACACCAGAGATGTTCCACAGTGTCTACCTCTGCTCAAAACACTTCCAATATATGAGGGAACTGTGCTACAGTAAGTTCTCACGACAGGGATGGTTCTGTGCTCAGTTGGAAACTCTAGGACGTGTCTGGGTAGCAATCATGAAGTGTCTCATACAGACCCCATAGAGGGGATGCGAAGGAAGGTATCTGCTCAGGGAACCTACTACACTTGTGTATTCATTCATAACAGCTATTCTCCTTTGAGGAATGAAGATAGAACAGTTAAGGACTACGGGCACATTAGGTACTGTGAGTAAATGGCAGGCTATGGCGCTTAAGCCGCCAAACACATATTTGATGTTCCCCATGAGTGGTGATCCGCACTTTGTTTCTGCGTCCAAAACGCTACCAGTACTGAGAGCGAAGTGTGCTTTTGGTGTAATTCATTTCAGTCTTACGCCTGTTAAAGAAGGAAGCTTTGGGACTGACTCTGTGGTAACCGCAATAGGCGCACATAGCTCTCCATTCACAGACGTCTAACAGTGGGACTATAGCAAGTTCTTTTTAAGGGAAACTCCTTCAGTCGGATAGTCACTTCTCACAGTGTCTTTCCACTGGAGGAAAGAAGATAGAACAAGGACGGTCAGAGAGAACGTTGCAAACCGTGAGTCAAGTACAGGGTAAGGCAATTAGGCCTCTATGAGGCATACTGGAATTACAACAGCGGAGGTGTTCCACAGTGTCTACCTCTGCTCAAAACACTTCCAATATATGAGGGAACTGTGCTACAGTAAGTTCTCACGACAGGGATGCATCTGTGCTCAGGTGGAAACTCTAGGATGTGTCTGGGGAGCAATCATGAAGTGTCTCATACAGGCCCCTTAGAGGGGATGCGAAGGAAGGTATCTGCTCAGGGAACCTACTTCAGGGACGTACTCATTCATAACAGTGCTCCTCCTTGGAGGAATGAAGGTAGAACACGGACGGACTACGGGCACATTAGGTACTGTGAGTAAAGGGAAGGCTATGGCGCTTAAGTCTGCCAAACACATATTGGATGTTCACCACCAGTGGTGATCCGCACTTAGTTTCTGCGTCTGAAACGCTTCCAACACTGAGAGGGAAGTGTGCTTTAGGAGGGCTTCACTGGAGTTTGACGTCTGTTAAAGTAGGAAGCTTTGGGGACTGACTCTGTGGTAATCGCAGTAGACGCACATAGCTTTCCAGTCTCCGACGTCTAACCGTTGGACTATAGCAAGTTCTGTGTAAGGGAAACTCCTTCATGCGGAATGTCACTTCTCACAGTGTCTTTCCAGTGGAGGAAAGAAGATAGAACAAGGACGGACCGAGAGACAGTTGCAAACCGTGGGTCAAGTACAGGGTAAGGCACATAGGACTCTATGATGCATACTGGAATTACAACACCGGAGATGTTCCACAGTGTCTACCTCTTCTCAAAACACTTCCAATATATGAGGGAACTGTGCTACAGTAAGTTCTCACGACAGGGATGCATCTGTGCTCAGGTGAAAATTCTAGGATGTGTCTGGGGAGCAATCAGGAAGAGTCTCATACTGGCCCCTTAGAGGGGATGCGGAGGAAGGTATCTGCTCAGGGAACCTACTTCAGGGGCGTACTCATTCATAACAGTGCTTCTCCTTGGAGGAATGAAGGTAGAACACGGACGGACTAGGGGCACATTAGATACTGTGAGTAAAAGGCAGGCTATGGCGCTTAAGTCTGCCAAACACATATTGGATGTTCACTACCAGTGGTGATCCGCATTTAGTTTATGCGTCTAAAACGCTTCCAACACTGAGAGGGAAGTGTGCTTTCGGAGGTATTCACTGCAGTGCTACGTCTGTTAAAGAAGGAAGCTATTGGGACTGACTCTGTGGTAACCGCAATAGGCGCACATAGCTTTCTAGGCTCCAACGTCTAACCGTTGCACTCTAGCAAGTTCTGTGTAAGGGAAACTCCTTCATGCAGAATGTCACTTCTCACAGTGTCATTCCAGTGGAGGAAAGAAGATAGAACAAGGACGGAGCAGAGAGAATGTTACAACCCGTAGGTGAAGGAAAGGGTAAGGCACTTAGGCCTCTATGATGCATACTGGAAGTTCAACACATGGGATGTTCCACAGTGTCTACCACTTCTCAAAACACTTCCAATATATGAAGGAGCTGTGCTACAGTAACTTCTCACGACAGGGAAGCGTCTGTGCTCAGTTGGAAAGTGTAGGACGTGTCTGTGTAGCAATTTTGAAGTGTCTCATACAGGCCCCTTAGAGGGGTTTCGGTGGAAGGTATCTGCTCTGGGAACCTACTTCAGGTGCGCACTCATTCATAACAGTGTTTCTCCTTTGAGGATGAAGATAAAACAGGGAAGGACTACGGGCACATTAGGTACTGTGAGTAAAGGGCAGGCTATGGCGCTTACCCTCCAAACACATATTGGATGTTCACCACCATTGGTAATCCGCACTTAGTTTCTGCGTCTAAAACGCTTCCAACACTGAGAGGGAAGTGTGCTTTAGGAGGGATTCACTGCAGTGTTACGTCTGTTAAAGAAGGAAGCTTTGGGGACTTACTCTGTGGTAACCGCAATAGGCGTACATAGCTTTCCATTCAAAGTCGTCTAACCGTTGGACTATAGCAAGTTCTGTTTAAGGGAAATTCCTTCAGGTGGATAGCACTTCTCACGGTGTCTTCAAGTGGAGAAAAGAAGATAGAACAAGGACGGAGCAGAGAGAATGTTGCAAACCGTGCGTGAAGTACAGGGTAAGTCAATTAGGCCTCTATGATGCCTCCTGGAAGTTCAACACTTGGGATGTTCCACAGTGTCTAACACTTCTCAAAACACTTCCAATATATGAGAGAACTGTGCTAGAGTAAGTTCTCACGACAGGGAAGCGTCTGCGCTCAGTTGGAAAGTGGAGGACGTGTCTGGGTAGCAATCATGAAGTGTCTCATACAGGCCCCTTAGAGGAGATGCGGAGGAAGGTATCTGCTCTGGGAACCTACCTCAGGTCCGTACTCATTCATAACAGCGTTTCTCCTTTGAGGATGAAGATAGAACAGGGAAGGACTACGGGCACCTTAGGTACTGTTATTAAAGGGCAGGCTATGGCGCTTAGCCTGCCAAACACAAAATGGATGTTCACCACCAGTGGTGATCCGCACTTAGTTTCTGCGTCTAAAACGCTTCCAACACTGAGCGGGAAGTGTGCTTTAGGAGGGATTCACTGCAGTGTTACGTCTGTTAAAGAAGGAAGCTTTTGGGACTGACTCTGTGGTAACCGCATTAGACGCTCATAGCTTTCCAGTCTCAAACGTCTAACTGATAGACTATAGGAAGTTCTGTTTAAGGGAAACTCCTTCATGCGGAATGTTACTTCTCACAGTTTCTTTCCAGTGGAGGAAAGAAGATAGAACAAGGACGGACAGAGAGAACGTTGCAAACCGTGAGTCAAGTACAGGGTAAGGCACTTAGGCCTCTATGATGCATACTGGAATTACAACACCGGAGATGTTCCACAGTGTCTACCTCTTCTCAAAACACTTCCAATATATGAGGGAACTGTGATCCAGTAAGTTCTCACGACAGGGATGGTTCTGTGCTCAGTTGGAAACTGTAGGACGTGTCTGGGTAGCAATCATGAAGTGTCTCATACAGACCCCATAGAGGGGATGCGAAGGAAGGTATCTGCTCAGGGAACCTACTACACTTGTGTATTCATTCATAACAGCTTTTCTCCTTTGAGGAATGAAGATAGAACAGTTAAGGACTACGGGCACATTAGGTACTGTGAGTAAATGGCAGGCTATGGCGCTTAAGCCGCCAAACACATATTTGATGTTCCCCACGAGTGGTGATCCGCACTTTGTTTCTGCGTCCAAAACGCTACCAGTACTGAGAGCGAAGTGTGCTTTAGGTGTAATTCATTTCAGTCTTACGTCTGTTAAAGAAGGAAGCTTTGGGACTGACTCTGTGGTAACCGCAATAGGCGCACATAGCTCTCCATTCACAGACGTCTAACAGTGGGACTATAGCAAGTTCTTTTTAAGGGAAACTCCTTCAGTCGGATAGTCACTTCTCACAGTGTCTTTCCACTGGAGGAAAGAAGATAGAACAAGGACGGTCAGAGAGAACGTTGCAAACCGTGAGTCAAGTACAGGGTAAGGCACTTAGGCCTCTATGATGCATACTGGAATTACAACACCGGAGATGTTCCACAGTGTCTACCTCTTCTCAAAACACTTCCAATATATGAGGGAACTGTGATCCACTAAGTTCTCACCACAGGGATGCATCTGTGCTCAGTTGAGGACTCTAGGACATGTCTGGGTAGCAATCATGAAGTGTCTCATACAGCTCCCTTAGAGGGGATGCGTAGGAAGGTATCTGCTCAGGGAACCTATTTCAGGTGCGTACTCATTCATAACAGTGCTTCTCTTTGGAGGAATGAAGGTAGAACACGGACGGACTAGGGGCACATTAGGTACTGTGAGTAAAGGGCAGGCTATGGCGCTTAAGCCTGCCAAACACATATTGGATGTTCACCATAAGTGGTGATCCGCACTTAGTTTCTGCGTCTAAAACGCTTCCAACACTGAGAGGGATGTTTGATTTAGGAGGGATTCACTGCAGTGTTACGTCTGTTAAAGAAGGATGCTTTTGGGACTGACTCTGTTGTAACCGCAATAGACGCACATAGCTTGCCAGTCTCCAACGTCTATCCGTTGGACTACAGCAAGTTCTCTTTAAGGGAAACTCCTTCATGCGGAATGTCACTTCACACAGTGTCTTTCCAGTGGAGGAAAGAAGATAGAACAAGGATGGAGCAGAGAGAACGTTGCAACCCGTGAGTGAAGTACAGGGTAATGCACTTAGGCCTCTATGATGCATACTGGAGATTCAACACCAGAGATGTTCCACAGTGTCTACCTCTGCTCAAAACACTTCCAATATATGAGGGAACTGTGCTACAGTAAGTTCTCACGACAGGGATGGTTCTGTGCTCAGTTGGAAACTCTAGGACGTGTCTGGGTAGCAATCATGAAGTGTCTCATACAGACCCCATAGAGGGGATGCGAAGGATGGTATCTGCTCAGGGAACCTACTACACTTGTGTATTCATTCATAACAGCTATTCTCCTTTGAGGAATGAAGATAGAACAGTTAAGGACTACGGGCACATTAGGTACTTTGAGTAAATGGCAGGCTATGGCGCTTAAGCCGCCAAACACATATTTGATGTTCCCCACGAGTGGTGATCCGCACTTTGTTTCTGCGTCCAAAACGCTACCAGTACTGAGAGCGAAGTGTGCTTTAGGTGTAATTCATTTCAGTCTTACGTCTGTTAAAGAAGGAAGCTTTGGGACTGACTCTGTGGTAACCGCAATAGGCGCACATAGCTCTCCATTCACAGACGTCTAACAGTGGGACTATAGCAAGTTCTTTTTAAGGGAAACTCCTTCAGTCGGATAGTCACTTCTCACAGTGTCTTTCCACTGGAGGAAAGAAGATAGAACAAGGACGGTCAGAGAGAACGTTTCAAACCGTGAGTCAAGTACAGGGTAAGGCAATTAGGCCTCTATGAGGCATACTGCAATTACAGCAGCGGAGGTGTTCCACAGTGTCTACCTCTGTTCAAAACACTTCCAATATATGAGGGAACTGTGCTACAGTAAGTTCTCACGACAGGGATGCATCTGTGCTCAGGTGGAAACTCTAGGATGTGTCTGGGGAGCAATCATGAAGTGTCTCATACAGGCCCCTTAGAGGGGATGCGAAGGAAGGTATCTGCTCAGGGAACCTACTTCAGGGACGTACTCATTCATAACAGTGCTCCTCCTTGGAGGAATGAAGGTAGAACACGGACGGACTACGGGCACATTAGGTACTGTGAGTAAAGGGCAGGCTATGGCGCTTAAGTCTGCCAAACACATATTGGATGTTCACCACCAGTGGTGGTCCGCACTTAGTTTCTGCGTCTGAAACGCTTCCAACACTGAGAGGGAAGTGTGCTTTAGGAGGGCTTCACTGGAGTTTGACGTCTGTTAAAGTAGGAAGCTTTGGGGACTGACTCTGTGGTAATCGCAGTAGACGCACATAGCTTTCCAGTCTCCGACGTCTAACCGTTGGACTATAGCAAGTTCTGTGTAAGGGAAACTCCTTCATGCGGAATGTCACTTCTCACAGTGTCTTTCCAGTGGAGGAAAGAAGATAGAACAAGGACGGCCCGAGAGACAGTTGCAAACCGTGAGTCAAGTACAGGGTAAGGCACATAGGACTCTATGATGCATACTGGAATTACAACACCGGAGATGTTCCACAGTGTCTACCTCTTCTCAAAACACTTCCAATATATGAGGGAACTGTGCTACAGTAAGTTCTCACGACAGGGATGCATCTGTGCTCAGGTGAAAATTCTAGGATGTGTCTGGGGAGCAATCAGGAAGAGTCTCATACTGGCCCCTTAGAGGGGATGCGGAGGAAGGTATCTGCTCAGGGAACCTACTTCAGGGGCGTACTCATTCATAACAGTGCTTCTCCTTGGAGGAATGAAGGTAGAACACGGACGGACTAGGGGCACATTAGATACTGTGAGTAAAAGGCAGGCTATGGCGCTTAAGTCTGCCAAACACATATTGGATGTTCACTACCAGTGGTGATCCGCATTTAGTTTATGCGTCTAAAACGCTTCCAACACTGAGAGGGAAGTGTGCTTTCGGAGGGATTCACTGCAGTGCTACGTCTGTTAAAGAAGGAAGCTTTTGGGACTGACTCTGTGGTAACCGCAATAGGCGCACATAGCTTTCCAGGCTACAAGATCTAACCGTTGCACTCTAGCAAGTTCTGTGTAAGGGAAACTCCTTCATGCAGAATGTCACTTCTCACAGTGTCATTCCAGTGGAGGAAAGAAGATAGAACAAGGACGGAGCAGAGAGAATGTTACAACCCGTAGGTGAAGGAAAGGGTAAGGCACTTAGGCCTCTATGATGCATACTGGAAGTTCAACACATGGGATGTTCCACAGTGTCTACCACTTCTCAAAACACTTCCAATATATGAAGGAGCTGTGCTACAGTAACTTCTCACGACAGGGAAGCGTCTGTGCTCAGTTGGAAAGTGTAGGACGTGTCTGTGTAGCAATTTTGAAGTGTCTCATACAGGCCCCTTAGAGGGGTTTCGGAGGAAGGTATCTGCTCTGGGAACCTACTTCAGGTGCGCACTCATTCATAACAGTGTTTCTCCTTTGAGGATGAAGATAAAACAGGGAAGGACTACGGGCACATTAGGTACTGTGAGTAAAGGGCAGGCTATGGCGCTTACCCTCCAAACACATATTGGATGTTCACCACCATTGGTAATCCGCACTTAGTTTCTGCGTCTAAAACGCTTCCAACACTGAGAGGGGAGTGTGCTTTAGGAGGGATTCACTGCAGTGTTACGTCTGTTAAAGAAGGAAGCTTTGGGGACTTACTCTGTGGTAACCGCAATAGGCGTACATAGCTTTCCATTCAAAGTCGTCTAACCGTTGGACTATAGCAAGTTCTGTTTAAGGGAAATTCCTTCAGGTGGATAGCACTTCTCACAGTGTCTTCAAGTGGAGAAAAGAAGATAGAACAAGGACGGAGCAGAGAGAATGTTGCAAACCGTGCGTGAAGTACAGGGTAAGTCAATTAGGCCTCTATGATGCCTCCTGGAAGTTCAACACTTGGGATGTTCCACAGTGTCTAACACTTCTCAAAACACTTCCAATATATGAGAGAACTGTGCTAGAGTAAGTTCTCACGACAGGGAAGCGTCTGCGCTCAGTTGGAAAGTGGAGGACGTGTCTGGGTAGCAATCATGAAGTGTCTCATACAGGCCCCTTAGAGGAGATGCGGAGGAAGGTATCTGCTCTGTGAACCTACCTCAGGTCCGTACTCATTCATAACAGCGTTTCTCCTTTGAGGATGAAGATAGAACAGGGAAGGACTACGGGCACATTAGGTACTGTTAGTAAAGGGCAGGCTATGGCGCTTAGCCTGCCAAACACAAAATGGATGTTCACCACCAGTGGTGATCCGCACTTAGTTTCTGCGTCTAAAACGCTTCCAACACTGAGCGGGAAGTGTGCTTTAGGAGGGATTCACTGCAGTGTTACGTCTGTTAAAGAAGGAAGCTTTTGGGACTGACTCTGTGGTAACCGCATTAGACGCTCATAGCTTTCCAGTCTCAAACGTCTAACTGATAGACTATAGGAAGTTCTGTTTAAGGGAAACTCCTTCATGCGGAATGTTACTTCTCACAGTTTCTTTCCAGTGGAGGAAAGAAGATAGAACAAGGACGGACAGAGAGAACGTTGCAAACCGTGAGTCAAGTACAGGGTAAGGCACTTAGGCCTCTATGATGCATACTGGAATTACAACACCGGAGATGTTCCACAGTGTCTACCTCTTCTCAAAACACTTCCAATATATGAGGGAACTGTGATCCAGTAAGTTCTCACCACAGGGATGCATCTGAGCTCAGTTGAGAACTCTAGGACATGTCTGGGTAGCAATCATGAAGTGTCTCATACAGGCCCCTTAGAGGGGATGCGTAGGAAGGTATCTGCTCAGGGAACCTATTTCAGGTGCGTACTCATTCATAACAGTGCTTCTCTTTGGAGGAATGAAGGTAGAACACGGACGGACTAGGGGCACATTAGGTACTGTGAGTAAAGGGCAGGCTATGGCGCTTAAGCCTGCCAAACACATATTGGATGTTCCCCATAAGTGGTGATCCGCACTTAGTTTCTGCGTCTAAAACGCTTGCAACACTGAGAGGGATGTTTGATTTAGGAGGGATTCACTGCAGTGTTACGTCTGTTAAAGAAGGATGCTTTTGGGACTGACTCTGTTGTAACCGCAATAGACGCACATAGCTTGCCAGTCTCCAACGTCTATCCGTTGGACTACAGCAAGTTCTCTTTAAGGGAAACTCCTTCATGCGGAATGTCACTTCACACAGTGTCTTTCCAGTGGAGGAAAGAAGATAGAACAAGGATGGAGCAGAGAGAACGTTGCAACCCGTGAGTGAAGTACAGGGTAATGCACTTAGGCCTCTATTATGCATACTGGAGATTCAACACCAGAGATGTTCCACAGTGTCTACCTCTGCTCAAAACACTTCCAATATATGAGGGAACTGTGCTACAGTAAGTTCTCACGACAGGGATGGTTCTGTGCTCAGTTGGAAACTCTAGGACGTGTCTGGGTAGCAATCATGAAGTGTCTCATACAGACCCCATAGAGGGGATGCGAAGGAAGGTATCTGCTCAGGGAACCTACTACACTTGTGTATTCATTCATAACAGCTATTCTCCTTTGAGGAATGAAGATAGAACAGTTAAGGACTACGGGCACATTAGGTACTGTGAGTAAATGGCAGGCTATGGCGCTTAAGCCGCCAAACACATATTTGATGTTCCCCATGAGTGGTGATCCGCACTTTGTTTCTGCGTCCAAAACGCTACCAGTACTGAGAGCGAAGTGTGCTTTAGGTGTAATTCATTTCAGTCTTACGTCTGTTAAAGAAGGAAGCTTTGGGACTGACTCTGTGGTAACCGCAATAGGCGCACATAGCTCTCCATTCACAGACGTCTAACAGTGGGACTATAGCAAGTTCTTTTTAAGGGAAACTCCTTCAGTCGGATAGTCACTTCTCACAGTGTCTTTCCACTGGAGGAAAGAAGATAGAACAAGGACGGTCAGAGAGATCTTTGCAAACCGTGAGTCAAATACAGGGTAAGGCAATTAGGCCGGTATGAGGCATACTGGAATTACAACAGCGGAGGTGTTCCACAGTGTCTACCTCTGCTCAAAACACTTCCAATATATGAGGGAACTGTGCTACAGTAAGTTCTCACGACAGGGACGCATCTGTGCTCAGGTGGAAACTCTAGGATGTGTCTGGGGAGCAATCATGAAGTGTCTCATACAGGCCCCTTAGAGGGGATGCGAAGGAAGGTATCTGCTCAGGGAACCTACTTCAGGGGCGTACTCATTCATAACAGTGCTCCTCCTTGGAGGAATGAAGGTAGAACACGGACGGACTACGGGCACATTAGGTACTGTGAGTAAAGGGCAGGCTATGGCGCTTAAGTCTGCCAAACACATATTGGATGTTCACCACCAGTGGTGATCCGCACTTAGTTTCTGCGTCTGAAACGCTTCCAACACTGAGAGGGAAGTGTGCTTTAGGAGGGCTTCACTGGAGTTTGACGTCTGTTAAAGTAGGAAGCTTTGGGGACTGACTCTGTGGTAATCGCAGTAGACGCACATAGCTTTCCAGTCTCCGACGTCTAACCTTTGGACTATAGCAAGTTCTGTGTAAGGGAAACTCCTTCATGCGGAATGTCACTTCTCACAGTGTCTTTCCAGTGGAGGAAAGAAGATAGAACAAGGAAGGACCGAGAGAAAGTTGCAAACCGTGAGTCAAGTACAGGGTAAGGCACATAGGACTCTATGATGCATACTGGAATTACAACACCGGAGATGTTCCACAGTGTCTACCTCTTCTCAAAACACTTCCAATATATGAGGGAACTGTGCTACAGTAAGTTCTCACGACAGGGATGCATCTGTGCTCAGGTGAAAATTCTAGGATGTGTCTGGGGAGCAATCAGGAAGAGTCTCATACTGGCCCCTTAGAGGGGATGCGGAGGAAGGTATCTGCTCAGGGAACCTACTTCAGGGGCGTACTCATTCATAACAGTGCTTCTCCTTGGAGGAATGAAGGTAGAACACGGACGGACTAGGGGCACATTAAATACTGTGAGTAAAAGGCAGGCTATGGCGCTTAAGTCTGCCAAACACATATTGGATGTTCACTACCAGTGGTGATCCGCATTTAGTTTATGCGTCTAAAACGCTTCCAACACTGAGAGGGAAGTGTGCTTTCGGAGGGATTCACTGCAGTGCTACGTCTGTTAAAGAAGGAAGCTTTTGGGACTGACTCTGTGGTAACCGCAATAGGCGCACATAGCTTTCCAGGCTCCAACGTCTAACCGTTGCACTCTAGCAAGTTCTGTGTAAGGGAAACTCCTTCATGCAGAATGTCACTTCTCACAGTGTCATTCCAGTGGAGGAAAGAAGATAGAACAAGGACGGAGCAGAGAGAATGTTACAACCCGTAGGTGAAGGAAAGGGTAAGGCACTTAGGCCTCTATGATGCATACTGGAAGTTCAACACATGGGATGTTCCACAGTGTCTACCACTTCTCAAAACACTTCCAATATATGAAGGAGCTGTGCTACAGTAACTTCTCACGACAGGGAAGCGTCTGTGCTCAGTTGGAAAGTGTAGGACGTGTCTGTGTAGCAATTTTGAAGTGTCTCATACAGGCCCCTTAGAGGGGTTTCGGAGGAAGGTATCTGCTCTGGGAACCTACTTCAGGTGCGCACTCATTCATAACAGTGTTTCTCCTTTGAGGATGAAGATAAAACAGGGAAGGACTACGGGCATATTAGCTACTGTGAGTAAAGGGCAGGCTATGGCGCTTACCCTCCAAACACATATAGGATGTTCACCACCATTGGTAATCCGCACTTAGTTTCTGCGTCTAAAACGCTTCCAACACTGAGAGGGAAGTGTGCTTTAGGAGGGATTCACTGCAGTGTTACGTCTGTTAAAGAAGGAAGCTTTGGGGACTTACTCTGTGGTAACCGCAATAGGCGTACATAGCTTTCCATTCAAAGTCGTCTAACCGTTGGACTATAGCAAGTTCTGTTTAAGGGAAATTCCTTCAGGTGGATAGCACTTCTCACAGTGTCTTCAAGTGGAGAAAAGAAGATAGAACAAGGACGGAGCAGAGAGAATGTTGCAAACCGTGCGTGAAGTACACGGTAAGTCAATTAGGCCTCTAGGATGCCTCCTGGAAGTTCAACACTTGGGATGTTCCACAGTGTCTAACACTTCTCAAAACACTTCCAATATATGAGAGAACTGTGCTAGAGTAAGTTCTCACGACAGGGAAGCGTCTGCGCTCAGTTGGAAAGTGGAGGACGTGTCTGGGTAGCAATCATGAAGTGTCTCATACAGGCCCCTTAGAGGAGATGCGGAGGAAGGTATCTGCTCTGGGAACCTACTTCAGGTGCGTACTCATTCATAACAGCGTTTCTCCTTTGAGGATGAAGATAGAACAGGGAAGGACTACGGGCACATTAGGTACTGTTAGTAAAGGGCAGGCTATGGCGCTTAGCCTGCCAAACACAAAATGGATGTTCACCACCAGTGGTGATCCGCACTTAGTTTCTGCGTCTAAAACGCTTCCAACACTGAGCGGGAAGTGTGCTTTAGGAGGGATTCACTGCAGTGTTACGTCTGTTAAAGAAGGAAGCTTTTGGGACTGACTCTGTGGTAACCGCATTAGACGCTCATAGCTTTCCAGTCTCAAACGTCTAACTGATAGACTATAGGAAGTTCTGTTTAAGGGAAACTCCTTCATGCGGAATGTTACTTCTCACAGTTTCTTTCCAGTGGAGGAAAGAAGATAGAACAAGGACGGACAGAGAGAACGTTGCAAACCGTGAGTCAAGTACAGGGTAAGGCACTTAGGCCTCTATGATGCATACTGGAATTACAACACCGGAGATGTTCCACAGTGTCTACCTCTTCTCAAAACACTTCCAATATATGAGGGAACTGAGATCCAGTAAGTTCTCACCACAGGGATGCATCTGTGCTCAGTTGAGAACTCTAGGACATGTCTGGGTAGCAATCATGAAGTGTCTCATACAGGCCCCTTAGAGGGGATGCGTAGGAAGGTATCTGCTCAGGGAACCTATTTCAGGTGCGTACTCATTCATAACAGTGCTTCTCTTTGGAGGAATGAAGGTAGAACACGGACGGACTAGGGGCACATTAGGTACTGTGAGTAAAGGGCAGGCTATGGCGCTTAAGCCTGCCAAACACATATTGGATGTTCACCATAAGTGGTGATCCGCACTTAGTTTCTGCGTCTAAAACGCTTCCAACACTGAGAGGGATGTTTGATTTAGGAGGGATTCACTGCAGTGTTACGTCTGTTAAAGAAGGATGCTTTTGGGACTGACTCTGTTGTAACCGCAATAGACGCACATAGCTTGCCAGTCTCCAACGTCTATCCGTTGGACTACAGCAAGTTCTCTTTAAGGGAAACTCCTTCATGCGGAATGTCACTTCACACAGTGTCTTTCCAGTGGAGGAAAGAAGATAGAACAAGGATGGAGCAGAGAGAACGTTGCAACCCGTGAGTGAAGTACAGGGTAATGCACTTAGGCCTCTATTATGCATACTGGAGATTCAACACCAGAGATGTTCCACAGTGTCTACCTCTGCTCAAAACACTTCCAATATATGAGGGAACTGTGCTACAGTAAGTTCTCACGACAGGGATGGTTCTGTGCTCAGTTGGAAACTCTAGGACGTGTCTGGGTAGCAATCATGAAGTGTCTCATACAGACCCCATAGAGGGGATGCGAAGGAAGGTATCTGCTCAGGGAACCTACTACACTTGTGTATTCATTCATAACAGCTTTTCTCCTTTGAGGAATGAAGATAGAACAGTTAAGGACTACGGGCACATTAGGTACTGTGAGTAAATGGCAGGCTATGGCGCTTAAGCCGCCAAACACATATTTGATGTTCCCCATGAGTGGTGATCCGCACTTTGTTTCTGCGTCCAAAACGCTACCAGTACTGAGAGCGAAGTGTGCTTTAGGTGTAATTCATTTCAGTCTTACGTCTGTTAAAGAAGGAAGCTTTGGGACTGACTCTGTGGTAACCGCAATAGGCGCACATAGCTCTCCATTCACAGACGTCTAACAGTGGGACTATAGCAAGTTCTTTTTAAGGGAAACTCCTTCAGTCGGATAGTCACTTCTCACAGTGTCTTTCCACTGGAGGAAAGAAGATAGAACAAGGACGGTCAGAGAGAACGTTGCAAACCGTGAGTCAAGTACAGGGTAAGGCAATTAGGCCTCTATGAGGCATACTGGAATTACAACAGCGGAGGTGTTCCACAGTGTCTACCTCTGCTCAAAACTCTTCCAATATATGAGGGAACTGTGCTCAGTAAGTTCTCACGACAGGGATGCATCTGTGCTCAGGTGGAAACTCTAGGATGTGTCTGGGGAGCAATCATGAAGTGTCTCATACAGGCCCTTTAGAGGGGATGCGAAGGAAGGTATCTGCTCAGGGAACCTACTTCAGGGGCGTACTCATTCATAACAGTGCTCCTCCTTGGAGGAATGAAGGTAGAACACGGACGGACTACGGGCACATTAGGTACTGTGAGTAAAGGGCAGGCTATGGCGCTTAAGTCTGCCAAACACATATTGGATGTTCACCACCAGTGGTGATCCGCACTTAGTTTTTGCGTCTGAAACGCTTCCAACACTGAGAGGGAAGTGTGCTTTAGGAGGGCTTCACTGGAATTTGACGTCTGTTAAAGTAGGAAGCTTTGGGGACTGACTCTGTGGTAATCGCAGTAGACGCACATAGCTTTCCAGTCTCCGACGTCTAACCTTTGGACTATAGCAAGTTCTGTGTAAGGGAAACTCCTTCATGCGGAATGTCACTTCTCACAGTGTCTTTCCAGTGGAGGAAAGAAGATAGAACAAGGACGGACCGAGAGAAAGTTGCAAACCGTGAGTCAAGTACAGGGTAAGGCACATAGGACTCTATGATGCATACTGGAATTACAACACCGGAGATGTTCCACAGTGTCTACCTCTTCTCAAAACACTTCCAATATATGAGGGAACTGTGCTACAGTAAGTTCTCACGACAGGGATGCATCTGTGCTCAGGTGAAAATTCTAGGATGTGTCTGGGGAGCAATCAGGAAGAGTCTCATACTGGCCCCTTAGAGGGGATGCGGAGGAAGGTATCTGCTCAGGGAACCTACTTCAGGGGCGTACTCATTCATAACAGTGCTTCTCCTTGGAGGAATGAAGGTAGAACACGGACGGACTAGGGGCACATTAGATACTGTGAGTAAAAGGCAGGCTATGGCGCTTAAGTCTGCCAAACACATATTGGATGTTCACTACCAGTGGTGATCCGCATTTAGTTTATGCGTCTAAAACGCTTCCAACACTGAGAGGGAAGTGTGCTTTCGGAGGGATTCACTGCAGTGCTACGTCTGTTAAAGAAGGAAGCTTTTGGGACTGACTCTGTGGTAACCGCAATAGGCGCACATAGCTTTCCAGGCTCCAACGTCTAACCGTTGCACTCTAGCAAGTTCTGTGTAAGGGAAACTCCTTCATGCAGAATGTCACTTCTCACAGTGTCATTCCAGTGGAGGAAAGAAGATAGAACAAGGACGGAGCAGAGAGAATGTTACAACCCGTAGGTGAAGGAAAGGGTAAGGCACTTAGGCCTCTATGATGCATACTGGAAGTTCAACACATGGGATGTTCCACAGTGTCTACCACTTCTCAAAACACTTCCAATATATGAAGGAGCTGTGCTACAGTAACTTCTCACGACAGGGAAGCGTCTGTGCTCAGTTGGAAAGTGTAGGACGTGTCTGTGTAGCAATTTTGAAGTGTCTCATACAGGCCCCTTAGAGGGGTTTCGGAGGAAGGTATCTGCTCTGGGAACCTACTTCAGGTGCGCACTCATTCATAACAGTGTTTCTCCTTTGAGGATGAAGATAAAACAGGGAAGGACTACGGGCACATTAGGTACTGTGAGTAAAGGGCAGACTATGGCGCTTACCCTCCAAACACATATTGGATGTTCACCACCATTGGTAATCCGCACTTAGTTTCTGCGTCTAAAACGCTTCCAACACTGAGAGGGAAGTGTGCTTTAGGAGGGATTCACTGCAGTGTTACGTCTGTTAAAGAAGGAAGCTTTGGGGACTTACACTGTGGTAACCGCAATAGGCGTACATAGCTTTCCATTCAAAGTCGTCTAACCGTTGGACTATAGCAAGTTCTGTTTAAGGGAAATTCCTTCAGGTGGATAGCACTTCTCACAGTGTCTTCAAGTGGAGAAAAGTAGATAGAACAAGGACGGAGCAGAGAGAATGTTGCAAACCGTGCGTGAAGTACAGGGTAAGTCAATTAGGCCTCTATGATGCCTCCTGGAAGTTCAACACTTGGGATGTTCCACAGTGTCTAACACTTCTCAAAACACTTCCAATATATGAGAGAACTGTGCTAGAGTAAGTTCTCACGACAGGGAAGCGTCTGCGCTCAGTTGGAAAGTGGAGGACGTGTCTGGGTAGCAATCATGAAGTGTCTCCTACAGGCCCCTTAGAGGAGATGCGGAGGAAGGTATCTGCTCTGGGAACCTACTTCAGGTGCGTACTCATTCATAACAGCGTTTCTCCTTTGAGGATGAAGATAGAACAGGGAAGGACTACGGGCACATTAGGTACTGTTAGTAAAGGGCAGGCTATGGCGCTTAGCCTGCCAAACACAAAATGGATGTTCACCACCAGTGGTGATCCGCACTTAGTTTCTGCGTCTAAAACGCTTCCAACACTGAGCGGGAAGTGTGCTTTAGGAGGGATTCACTGCAGTGTTACGTCTGTTAAAGAAGGAAGCTTTTGGGACTGACTCTGTGGTAACCGCATTAGACGCTCATAGCTTTCCAGTCTCAAACGTCTAACTGATAGACTATAGGAAGTTCTGTTTAAGGGAAACTCCTTCATGCGGAATGTTACTTCTCACAGTTTCTTTCCAGTGGAGGAAAGAAGATAGAACAAGGACGGACAGAGAGAACGTTGCAAACCGTGAGTCAAGTACAGGGTAAGGCACTTAGGCCTCTATGATGCATACTGGAATTACAACACCGGAGATGTTCCACAGTGTCTACCTCTTCTCAAAACACTTCCAATATATGAGGGAACTGTGATCCAGTAAGTTCTCACCACAGGGATGCATCTGTGCTCAGTTGAGAACTCTAGGACATGTCTGGGTAGCAATCATGAAGTGTCTCATACAGGCCCCTTAGAGGGGATGCGTAGGAAGGTATCTGCTCAGGGAACCTATTTCAGGTGCGTACTCATTCATAACAGTGCTTCTCTTTGGAGGAATGAAGGTAGAACACGGACGGACTAGGGGCACATTAGGTACTGTGAGTAAAGGGCAGGCTATGGCGCTTAAGCCTGCCAAACACATATTGGATGTTCACCATAAGTGGTGATCCGCACTTAGTTTCTGCGTCTAAAACGCTTCCAACACTGAGAGGGATGTTTGATTTAGGAGGGATTCACTGCAGTGTTACGTCTGTTAAAGAAGGATGCTTTTGGGACTGACTCTGTTGTAACCGCAATAGACGCACATAGCTTGCCAGTCTCCAACGTCTATCCGTTGGACTACAGCAAGTTCTCTTTAAGGGAAACTCCTTCATGCGGAATGTCACTTCACACAGTGTCTTTCCAGTGGAGGAAAGAAGATAGAACAAGGATGGAGCAGAGAGAACGTTGCAACCCGTGAGTGAAGTACAGGGTAATGCACTTAGGCCTCTATTATGCATACTGGAGATTCAACACCAGAGATGTTCCACAGTGTCTACCTCTGCTCAAAACACTTCCAATATATGAGGGAACTGTGCTACAGTAAGTTCTCACGACAGGGATGGTTCTGTGCTCAGTTGGAAACTCTAGGACGTGTCTGGGTAGCAATCATGAAGTGTCTCATACAGACCCCATAGAGGGGATGCGAAGGAAGGTATCTGCTCAGGGAACCTACTACACTTGTGTATTCATTCATAACAGCTTTTCTCCTTTGAGGAATGAAGATAGAACAGTTAAGGACTACGGGCACATTAGGTACTGTGAGTAAATGGCAGGCTATGGCGCTTAAGCCGCCAAACACATATTTGATGTTCCCCATGAGTGGTGATCCGCACTTTGTTTCTGCGTCCAAAACGCTACCAGTACTGAGAGCGAAGTGTGCTTTAGGTGTAATTCATTTCAGTCTTACGTCTGTTAAAGAAGGAAGCTTTGGGACTGACTCTGTGGTAACCGCAATAGGCGCACATAGCTCTCCATTCACAGACGTCTAACAGTGGGACTATAGCAAGTTCTTTTTAAGGGAAACTCCTTCAGTCGGATAGTCACTTCTCACAGTGTCTTTCCACTGGAGGAAAGAAGATAGAACAAGGACGGTCAGAGAGAACGTTGCAAACCGTGAGTCAAGTACAGGGTAAGGCAATTAGGCCTCTATGAGGCATACTGGAATTACAACAGCGGAGGTGTTCCACAGTGTCTACCTCTGCTCAAAACTCTTCCAATATATGAGGGAACTGTGCTCAGTAAGTTCTCACGACAGGGATGCATCTGTGCTCAGGTGGAAACTCTAGGATGTGTCTGGGGAGCAATCATGAAGTGTCTCATACAGGCCCTTTAGAGGGGATGCGAAGGAAGGTATCTGCTCAGGGAACCTACTTCAGGGGCGTACTCATTCATAACAGTGCTCCTCCTTGGAGGAATGAAGGTAGAACACGGACGGACTACGGGCACATTAGGTACTGTGAGTAAAGGGCAGGCTATGGCGCTTAAGTCTGCCAAACACATATTGGATGTTCACCACCAGTGGTGATCCGCACTTAGTTTTTGCGTCTGAAACGCTTCCAACACTGAGAGGGAAGTGTGCTTTAGGAGGGCTTCACTGGAATTTGACGTCTGTTAAAGTAGGAAGCTTTGGGGACTGACTCTGTGGTAATCGCAGTAGACGCACATAGCTTTCCAGTCTCCGACGTCTAACCTTTGGACTATAGCAAGTTCTGTGTAAGGGAAACTCCTTCATGCGGAATGTCACTTCTCACAGTGTCTTTCCAGTGGAGGAAAGAAGATAGAACAAGGACGGACCGAGAGAAAGTTGCAAACCGTGAGTCAAGTACAGGGTAAGGCACATAGGACTCTATGATGCATACTGGAATTACAACACCGGAGATGTTCCACAGTGTCTACCTCTTCTCAAAACACTTCCAATATATGAGGGAACTGTGCTACAGTAAGTTCTCACGACAGGGATGCATCTGTGCTCAGGTGAAAATTCTAGGATGTGTCTGGGGAGCAATCAGGAAGAGTCTCATACTGGCCCCTTAGAGGGGATGCGGAGGAAGGTATCTGCTCAGGGAACCTACTTCAGGGGCGTACTCATTCATAACAGTGCTTCTCCTTGGAGGAATGAAGGTAGAACACGGACGGACTAGGGGCACATTAGATACTGTGAGTAAAAGGCAGGCTATGGCGCTTAAGTCTGCCAAACACATATTGGATGTTCACTACCAGTGGTGATCCGCATTTAGTTTATGCGTCTAAAACGCTTCCAACACTGAGAGGGAAGTGTGCTTTCGGAGGGATTCACTGCAGTGCTACGTCTGTTAAAGAAGGAAGCTTTTGGGACTGACTCTGTGGTAACCGCAATAGGCGCACATAGCTTTCCAGGCTCCAACGTCTAACCGTTGCACTCTAGCAAGTTCTGTGTAAGGGAAACTCCTTCATGCAGAATGTCACTTCTCACAGTGTCATTCCAGTGGAGGAAAGAAGATAGAACAAGGACGGAGCAGAGAGAATGTTACAACCCGTAGGTGAAGGAAAGGGTAAGGCACTTAGGCCTCTATGATGCATACTGGAAGTTCAACACATGGGATGTTCCACAGTGTCTACCACTTCTCAAAACACTTCCAATATATGAAGGAGCTGTGCTACAGTAACTTCTCACGACAGGGAAGCGTCTGTGCTCAGTTGGAAAGTGTAGGACGTGTCTGTGTAGCAATTTTGAAGTGTCTCATACAGGCCCCTTAGAGGGGTTTCGGAGGAAGGTATCTGCTCTGGGAACCTACTTCAGGTGCGCACTCATTCATAACAGTGTTTCTCCTTTGAGGATGAAGATAAAACAGGGAAGGACTACGGGCACATTAGGTACTGTGAGTAAAGGGCAGGCTATGGCGCTTACCCTCCAAACACATATTGGATGTTCACCACCATTGGTAATCCGCACTTAGTTTCTGCGTCTAAAACGCTTCCAACACTGAGAGGGAAGTGTGCTTTAGGAGGGATTCACTGCAGTGTTACGTCTGTTAAAGAAGGAAGCTTTGGGGACTTACTCTGTGGTAACCGCAATAGGCGTACATAGCTTTCCATTCAAAGTCGTCTAACCGTTGGACTATAGCAAGTTCTGTTTAAGGGAAATTCCTTCAGGTGGATAGCACTTCTCACAGTGTCTTCAAGTGGAGAAAAGAAGATAGAACAAGGACGGAGCAGAGAGAATGTTGCAAACCGTGCGTGAAGTACAGGGTAAGTCAATTAGGCCTCTATGATGCCTCCTGGAAGTTCAACACTTGGGATGTTCCACAGTGTCTAACACTTCTCAAAACACTTCCAATATATGAGAGAACTGTGCTAGAGTAAGTTCTCACGACAGGGAAGCGTCTGCGCTCAGTTGGAAAGTGGAGGACGTGTCTGGGTAGCAATCATGAAGTGTCTCATACAGGCCCCTTAGAGGAGATGCGGAGGAAGGTATCTGCTCTGGGAACCTACTTCAGGTGCGTACTCATTCATAACAGCGTTTCTCCTTTGAGGATGAAGATAGAACAGGGAAGGACTACGGGCACATTAGGTACTGTTAGTAAAGGGCAGGCTATGGCGCTTAGCCTGCCAAACACAAAATGGATGTTCACCACCAGTGGTGATCCGCACTTAGTTTCTGCGTCTAAAACGCTTCCAACACTGAGCGGGAAGTGTGCTTTAGGAGGGATTCACTGCAGTGTTACGTCTGTTAAAGAAGGAAGCTTTTGGGACTGACTCTGTGGTAACCGCATTAGACGCTCATAGCTTTCCAGTCTCAAACGTCTAACTGATAGACTATAGGAAGTTCTGTTTAAGGGAAACTCCTTCATGCGGAATGTTACTTCTCACAGTTTCTTTCCAGTGGAGGAAAGAAGATAGAACAAGGACGGACAGAGAGAACGTTGCAAACCGTTGAGTCAAGTACAGGGTAAGGCACTTAGGCCTCTATGATGCATACTGGAATTACAACACCGGAGATGTTCCACAGTGTCTACCTCTTCTCAAAACACTTCCAATATATGAGGGAACTGTGATCCAGTAAGTTCTCACCACAGGGATGCATCTGTGCTCAGTTGAGAACTCTAGGACATGTCTGGGTAGCAATCATGAAGTGTCTCATACAGGCCCCTTAGAGGGGATGCGTAGGAAGGTATCTGCTCAGGGAACCTATTTCAGGTGCGTACTCATTCATAACAGTGCTTCTCTTTGGAGGAATGAAGGTAGAACACGGACGGACTAGGGGCACATTAGGTACTGTGAGTAAAGGGCAGGCTATGGCGCTTAAGCCTGCCAAACACATATTGGATGTTCACCATAAGTGGTGATCCGCACTTAGTTTCTGCGTCTAAAACGCTTCCAACACTGAGAGGGATGTTTGATTTAGGAGGGATTCACTGCAGTGTTACGTCTGTTAAAGAAGGATGCTTTTGGGACTGACTCTGTTGTAACCGCAATAGACGCACATAGCTTGCCAGTCTCCAACGTCTATCCGTTGGACTACAGCAAGTTCTCTTTAAGGGAAACTCCTTCATGCGGAATGTCACTTCACACAGTGTCTTTCCAGTGGAGGAAAGAAGATAGAACAAGGATGGAGCAGAGAGAACGTTGCAACCCGTGAGTGAAGTACAGGGTAATGCACTTAGGCCTCTATTATGCATACTGGAGATTCAACACCAGAGATGTTCCACAGTGTCTACCTCTGCTCAAAACACTTCCAATATATGAGGGAACTGTGCTACAGTAAGTTCTCACGACAGGGATGGTTCTGTGCTCAGTTGGAAACTCTAGGACGTGTCTGGGTAGCAATCATGAAGTGTCTCATACAGACCCCATAGAGGGGATGCGAAGGAAGGTATCTGCTCAGGGAACCTACTACACTTGTGTATTCATTCATAACAGCTTTTCTCCTTTGAGGAATGAAGATAGAACAGTTAAGGACTAAGGGCACATTAGGTACTGTGAGTAAATGGCAGGCTATGGCGCTTAAGCCGCCAAACACATATTTGATGTTCCCCACGAGTGGTGATCCGCACTTTGTTTCTGCGTCCAAAACGCTACCAGTACTGAGAGCGAAGTGTGCTTTAGGTGTAATTCATTTCAGTCTTACGTCTGTTAAAGAAGGAAGCTTTGGGACTGACTCTGTGGTAACCGCAATAGGCGCACATAGCTCTCCATTCACAGACGTCTAACAGTGGGACTATAGCAAGTTCTTTTTAAGGGAAACTCCTTCAGTCGGATAGTCACTTCTCACAGTGTCTTTCCACTGGAGGAAAGAAGATAGAACAAGGACGGTCAGAGAGAACGTTGCAAACCGTGAGTCAAGTACAGGGTAAGGCAATTAGGCCTCTATGAGGCATACTGGAATTACAACAGCGGAGGTGTTCCACAGTGTCTACCTCTGCTCAAAACTCTTCCAATATATGAGGGAACTGTGCTCAGTAAGTTCTCACGACAGGGATGCATCTGTGCTCAGGTGGAAACTCTAGGATGTGTCTGGGGAGCAATCATGAAGTGTCTCATACAGGCCCCTTAGAGGGGATGCGAAGGAAGGTATCTGCTCAGGGAACCTACTTCAGGGGCGTACTCATTCATAACAGTGCTCCTCCTTGGAGGAATGAAGGTAGAACACGGACGGACTACGGGCACATTAGGTACTGTGAGTAAAGGGCAGGCTATGGCGCTTAAGTCTGCCAAACACATATTGGATGTTCACCACCAGTGGTGATCCGCACTTAGTTTCTGCGTCTGAAACGCTTCCAACACTGAGAGGGAAGTGTGCTTTAGGAGGGCTTCACTGGAATTTGACGTCTGTTAAAGTAGGAAGCTTTGGGGACTGACTCTGTGGTAATCGCAGTAGACGCACATAGCTTTCCAGTCTCCGACGTCTAACCGTTGGACTATAGCAAGTTCTGTGTAAGGGAAACTCCTTCATGCGGAATGTCACTTCTCACAGTGTCTTTCCAGTGGAGGAAAGAAGATAGAACAAGGACGGACCGAGAGAAAGTTGCAAACCGTGAGTCAAGTACATGGTAAGGCACATAGGACTCTATGATGCATACTGGAATTACAACACCGGAGATGTTCCACAGTGTCTACCTCTTCTCAAAACACTTCCAATATATGAGGGAACTGTGCTACAGTAAGTTCTCACGACAGGGATGCATCTGTGCTCAGGTGAAAATTCTAGGATGTGTCTGGGGAGCAATCAGGAAGAGTCTCATACTGGCCCCTTAGAGGGGATGCGGAGGAAGGTATCTGCTCAGGGAACCTACTTCAGGGGCGTACTCATTCATAACAGTGCTTCTCCTTGGAGGAATGAAGGTAGAACACGGACGGACTAGGGGCACATTAGATACTGTGAGTAAAAGGCAGGCTATGGCGCTTAAGTCTGCCAAACACATATTGGATGTTCACTACCAGTGGTGATCCGCATTTAGTTTATGCGTCTAAAACGCTGCCAACACTGAGAGGGAAGTGTGCTTTCGGAGGGATTCACTGCAGTGCTACGTCTGTTAAAGAAGGAAGCTTTTGGGACTGACTCTGTGGTAACCGCAATAGGCGCACATAGCTTTCCAGGCTCCAACGTCTAACCGTTGCACTCTAGCAAGTTCTGAGTAAGGGAAACTCCTTCATGCAGAATGTCACTTCTCACAGTGTCATTCCAGTGGAGGAAAGAAGATAGAACAAGGACGGAGCAGAGAGAATGTTACAACCCGTAGGTGAAGGAAAGGGTAAGGCACTTAGGCCTCTATGATGCATACTGGAAGTTCAACACATGGGATGTTCCACAGTGTCTACCACTTCTCAAAACACTTCCAATATATGAAGGAGCTGTGCTACAGTAACTTCTCACGACAGGGAAGCGTCTGTGCTCAGTTGGAAAGTGTAGGACGTGTCTGTGTAGCAATTTTGAAGTGTCTCATACAGGCCCCTTAGAGGGGTTTCGGAGGAAGGTATCTGCTCTGGGAACCTACTTCAGGTGCGCACTCATTCATAACAGTGTTTCTCCTTTGAGGATGAAGATAAAACAGGGAAGGACTACGGGCACATTAGGTACTGTGAGTAAAGGGCAGGCTATGGCGCTTACCCTCCAAACACATATTGGATGTTCACCACCATTGGTAATCCGCACTTAGTTTCTGCATCTAAAACGCTTCCAACACTTAGAGGGAAGTGTGCTTCAGGAGGGATTCACTGCAGTGTTACGTCTGTTAAAGAAGGAAGCTTTGGGGACTTACTCTGTGGTAACCGCAATAGACGTACATAGCTTTCCATTCAAAGTCGTCTAACCGTTGCACTATAGCAAGTTCTGTTTAAGGGAAATTCCTTCAGGTGGATAGCACTTCTCACAGTGTCTTCAAGTGGAGAAAAGAAGATAGAACAAGGACGGAGCAGAGAGAATGTTGCAAACCGTGCGTGAAGTACAGGGTAAGTCAATTAGGCCTCTATGATGCCTCCTGGAAGTTCAACACTTGGGATGTTCCACAGTGTCTAACACTTCTCAAAACACTTCCAATATATGAGAGAACTGTGCTAGAGTAAGTTCTCACGACAGGGAAGCGTCTGCGCTCAGTTGGAAAGTGGAGGACGTGTCTGAGTAGCAATCATGAAGTGTCTCATACAGGCCCCTTAGAGGAGATGCGGAGGAAGGTATCTGCTCTGGGAACCTACTTCAGGTGCGTACTCATTCATAACAGCGTTTCTCCTTTGAGGATGAAGATAGAACAGGGAAGGTCTACGGGCACATTAGGTACTGTTAGTAAAGGGCAGGCTATGGCGCTTAGCCTGCCAAACACAAAATGGATGTTCACCACCAGTGGTGATCCACACTTAGTTTCTGCGTCTAAAACGCTTCCAACACTGAGCGGGAAGTGTGCTTTAGGAGGGATTCACTGCAGTGTTACGTCTGTTAAAGAAGGAAGCTTTTGGGACTGACTCTGTGGTAACCGCATTAGACGCTCATAGCTTTCCAGTTTCAAACGTCTAACTGATAGACTATAGGAAGTTCTGTTTAAGGGAAACTCCTTCATGCGGAATGTTACTTCTCACAGTTTCTTTCCAGTGGAGGAAAGAAGATAGAACAAGGACGGACAGAGAGAACGTTGCAAACCGTGAGTCAAGTACAGGGTAAGGCACTTAGGCCTCTATGATGCATACTGGAATTACAACACCGGAGATGTTCCACAGTGTCTACCTCTTCTCAAAACACTTCCAATATATGAGGGAACTGTGATCCAGTAAGTTCTCACCACAGGGATGCATCTGTGCTCTGTTGAGAACTCTAGGACATGTCTGGGTAGCAATCATGAAGTGTCTCATACAGGCCCCTTAGAGGGGATGCGTAGGAAGGTATCTGCTCAGGGAACCTATTTCAGGTGCGTACTCATTCATAACAGTGCTTCTCTTTGGAGGAATGAAGGTAGAACACGGACGGACTAGGGGCACATTAGGTACTGTGAGTAAAGGGCAGGCTATGGCGCTTAAGCCTGCCAAACACATATTGGATGTTCACCATAAGTGGTGATCCGCACTTAGTTTCTGCGTCTAAAACGCTTCCAACACTGAGAGGGATGTTTGATTTAGGAGGGATTCACTGCAGTGTTACGTCTGTTAAAGAAGGATGCTTTTGGGACTGACTCTGTTGTAACCGCAATAGACGCACATAGCTTGCCAGTCTCCAACGTCTATCCGTTGGACTACAGCAAGTTCTCTTTAAGGGAAACTCCTTCATGCGGAATGTCACTTCACACAGTGTCTTTCCAGTGGAGGAAAGAAGATAGAACAAGGATGGAGCAGAGAGAACGTTGCAACCCGTGAGTGAAGTACAGGGTAATGCACTTAGGCCTCTATTATGCATACTGGAGATTCAACACCAGAGATGTTCCACAGTGTCTACCTCTGCTCAAAACACTTCCAATATATGAGGGAACTGTGCTACAGTAAGTTCTCACGACAGGGATGGTTCTGTGCTCAGTTGGAAACTCTAGGACGTGTCTGGGTAGCAATCATGAAGTGTCTCATACAGACCCCATAGAGGGGATGCGAAGGAAGGTATCTGCTCAGGGAACCTACTACACTTGTGTATTCATTCATAACAGCTATTCTCCTTTGAGGAATGAAGATAGAACAGTTAAGGACTACGGGCACATTAGGTACTGTGGGTAAATGGCAGGCTATGGCGCTTAAGCCGCCAAACACATATTTGATGTTCCCCACGAGTGGTGATCCGCACTTTGTTTCTGCGTCCAAAACGCTACCAGTACTGAGAGCGAAGTTTGCTTTAGGTGTAATTCATTTCAGTCTTACGTCTGTTAAAGAAGGAAGCTTTGGATCTGACTCTGTGGTAACCGCAATAGGCGCACATAGCTCTCCATTCACAGACGTCTAACAGTGGGACTATAGCAAGTTCTTTTTAAGGGAAACTCCTTCAGTCGGATAGTCACTTCTCACAGTGTCTTTCCACTGGAGGAAAGAAGATAGAACAAGGACGGTCAGAGAGAACGTTGCAAACCGTGAGTCAAGTACAGGGTAAGGCAATTAGGCCTCTATGAGGCATACGGGAATTACAACAGCGGAGGTGTTCCACAGTGTCTACCTCTGCTCAAAACACTTCCAATATATGAGGGAACTGTGCTACAGTAAGTTCTCACGACAGGGATGCATCTATGCTCAGGTGGAAACTCTAGGATGTGTCTGGGGAGCAATCATGAAGTGTCTCATACAGGCCCCTTAGAGGGGATGCGAAGGAAGGTATCTGCTCAGGGAACCTACTTCAGGGGCGTACTCATTCATAACTGTGCTCCTCCTTGGAGGAATGAAGGTAGAACACGGACGGACTACGGGCACATTAGGTACTGTGAGTAAAGGGCAGGCTATGGTGCTTAAGTCTGCCAAACACATATTGGATGTTCACCACCAGTGGTGATCCGCACTTAGTTTCTGCGTCTGAAACGCTTCCAACACTGAGAGGGAAGTGTGCTTTAGGAGGGCTTCACTGGAGTTTGACGTCTGTTAAAGTAGGAAGCTTTGGGGACTGACTCTGTGGTAATCGCAGTAGACGCACATAGCTTTCCAGTCTCCGACGTCTAACCGTTGGACTATAGCAAGTTCTGTGTAAGGGAAACTCCTTCATGCGGAATGTCACTTCTCCCAGTGTCTTTCCAGTGGAGGAAAGAAGATAGAACAAGGACGGACCGAGAGACAGTTGCAAACCGTGAGTCAAGTACAGGGTAAGGCACATAGGACTCTATGATGCATACTGGAATTACAACACCGGAGATGTTCCACAGTGTCTACCTCTTCTCAAAACACTTCCAATATATGAGGGAACTGTGCTACAGTAAGTTCTCACGACAGGGATGCATCTGTGCTCAGGTGAAAATTCTAGGATGTGTCTGGGGAGCAATCAGGAAGAGTCTCATACTGGCCCCTTAGAGGGGATGCGGAGGAAGGTATCTGCTCAGGGAACCTACTTCAGGGGCGTACTCATTCATAACAGTGCTTCTCCTTGGAGGAATGAAGGTAGAACACGGACGGACTAGGGGCACATTAGATACTGTGAGTAAAAGGCAGGCTATGGCGCTTAAGTCTGCCAAACACATATTGGATGTTCACTACCAGTGGTGATCCGCATTTAGTTTATGCGTCTAAAACGCTTCCAACCCTGAGAGGGAAGTGTGCTTTCGGAGGGATTCACTGCAGTGCTACGTCTGTTAAAGTAGGAAGCTTTTGGGACTGACTCTGTGGTAACCGCAATAGGCGCACATAGCTTTCCAGGCTCCAACGTCTAACCGTTGCACTCTAGCAAGTTCTGTGTAAGGGAAACTCCTTCATGCAGAATGTCACTTCTCACAGTGTCATTCCAGTGGAGGAAAGAAGATAGAACAAGGACGGAGCAGAGAGAATGTTACAACCCGTAGGTGAAGGAAAGGGTAAGGCACTTAGGCCTCTATGATGCATACTGGAAGTTCAACACATGGGATGTTCCACAGTGTCTACCACTTCTCAAAACACTTCCAATATATGAAGGAGCTGTGCTACAGTAACTTCTCACGACAGGGAAGCGTCTGTGCTCAGTTGGAAAGTGTAGGACGTGTCTGTGTAGCAATTTTGAAGTGTCTCATACAGGCCCCTTAGAGGGGTTTCGGAGGAAGGTATCTGCTCTGGGAACCTACTTCAGGTGCGCACTCATTCATAACAGTGTTTCTCCTTTGAGGATGAAGATAAAACAGGGAAGGACTACGGGCACATTAGGTACTGTGAGTAAAGGGCAGGCTATGGCGCACTCCAAACACATATTGGATGTTCACCACCATTGGTAATCCGCACTTAGTTTCTGTGTCTAAAACGCTTCCAACACTTAGAGGGAAGTGTGCTTTAGGAGGGATTCACTGCAGTGTTACGTCTGTTAAAGAAGGAAGCTTTGGGGACTTACTCTGTGGTAACCGCAATAGACGTACATAGCTTTCCATTCAAAGTCGTCTAACCGTTGCACTATAGCAAGTTCTGTTTAAGGGAAATTCCTTCAGGTGGATAGCACTTCTCACAGTGTCTTCAAGTGGAGAAAAGAAGATAGAACAAGGACGGAGCAGAGAGAATGTTGCAAACCGTGCGTGAAGTACAGGGTAAGTCAATTAGGCCTCTAGGATGCCTCCTGGAAGTTCAACACTTGGGATGTTCCACAGTGTCTAACACTTCTCAAAACACTTCCAATATATGAGAGAACTGTGCTAGAGTAAGTTCTCACGACAGGGAAGCGTCTGCGCTCAGTTGGAAAGTGGAGGACGTGTCTGAGTAGCAATCATGAAGTGTCTCATACAGGCCCCTTAGAGGAGATGCGGAGGAAGGTATCTGCTCTGGGAACCAACTTCAGGTGCGTACTCATTCATAACAGCGTTTCTCCTTTGAGGATGAAGATAGAACAGGGAAGGTCTACGGGCACATTAGGTACTGTTAGTAAAGGGCAGGCTATGGCGCTTAGCCTGCCAAACACAAAATGGATGTTCACCACCAGTGGTGATCCGCACTTAGTTTCTGCGTCTAAAACGCTTCCAACACTGAGCGGGAAGTGTGCTTTAGGAGGGATTCACTGCAGTGTTACGTCTGTTAAAGAAGGAAGCTTTTGGGACTGACTCTGTGGTAACCGCATTAGACGCTCATAGCTTTCCAGTCTCAAACGTCTAACTGATAGACTATAGGAAGTTCTGTTTAAGGGAAACTCCTTCATGCGGAATGTTACTTCTCACAGTTTCTTTCCAGTGGAGGAAAGAAGATAGAACAAGGACGGACAGAGAGAACGTTGCAAACCGTGAGTCAAGTACAGGGTAAGGCACTTAGGCCTCTATGATGCATACTGGAATTACAACACCGGAGATGTTCCACAGTGTCTACCTCTTCTCAAAACACTTCCAATATATGAGGGAACTGTGATCCAGTAAGTTCTCACCACAGGGATGCATCTGTGCTCAGTTGAGAACTCTAGGACATGTCTGGGTAGCAATCATGAAGTGTCTCATACAGGCCCCTTAGAGGGGATGCGTAGGAAGGTATCTGCTCAGGGAACCTATTTCAGGTGCGTACTCATTCATAACAGTGCTTCTCTTTGGAGGAATGAAGGTAGAACACGGACGGACTAGGGGCACATTAGGTACTGTGAGTAAAGGGCAGGCTATGGCGCTTAAGCCTGCCAAACACATATTGGATGTTCACCATAAGTGGTGATCCGCACTTAGTTTCTGCGTCTAAAACGCTTCCAACACTGAGAGGGATGTTTGATTTAGGAGGGATTCACTGCAGTGTTACGTCTGTTAAAGAAGGATGCTTTTGGGACTGACTCTGTTGTAACCGCAATAGACGCACATAGCTTGCCAGTCTCCAACGTCTATCCGTTGGACTACAGCAAGTTCTCTTTAAGGGAAACTCCTTCATGCGGAATGTCACTTCACACAGTGTCTTTCCAGTGGAGGAAAGAAGATAGAACAAGGATGGAGCAGAGAGAACGTTGCAACCCGTGAGTGAAGTACAGGGTAATGCACTTAGGCCTCTATTATGCATACTGGAGATTCAACACCAGAGATGTTCCACAGTGTCTACCTCTGCTCAAAACACTTCCAATATATGAGGGAACTGTGCTACAGTAAGTTCTCACGACAGGGATGGTTCTGTGCTCAGTTGGAAACTCTAGGACGTGTCTGGGTAGCAATCATGAAGTGTCTCATACAGACCCCATAGAGGGGATGCGAAGGAAGGTATCTGCTCAGGGAACCTACTACACTTGTGTATTCATTCATAACAGCTATTCTCCTTTGAGGAATGAAGATAGAACAGTTAAGGACTACGGGCACATTAGGTACTGTGGGAAAATGGCAGGCTATGGCGCTTAAGCCGCCAAACACATATTTGAGGTTCCCCACGAGCGGTCATGCGCACTTTGTTTCTGCGTCCAAAACGCTACCAGTACTGAGAGCGAAGTGTGCTTTAGGTGTAATTCATTTCAGTCTTATGTCTGTTAAAGAAGGAAGCTTTGGATCTGACTCTGTGGTAACCGCAATAGGCGCACATAGCTCTCCATTCACAGACGTCTAACAGTGGGACTATAGCAAGTTCTTTTTAAGGGAAACTCCTTCAGTCGGATAGTCACTTCTCACAGTGTCTTTCCACTGGAGGAAAGAAGATAGAACAAGGACGGTCAGAGAGAACGTTGCAAACCGTGAGTCAAGTACAGGGTAAGGCAATTAGGCCTCTATGAGGCATACGGGAATTACAACAGCGGAGGTGTTCCACAGTGTCTACCTCTGCTCAAAACACTTCCAATATATGAGGGAACTGTGCTACAGTAAGTTCTCACGACAGGGATGCATCTGTGCTCAGGTGGAAACTCTAGGATGTGTCTGGGGAGCAATCATGAAGTGTCTCATACAGGCCCCTTAGAGGGGATGCGAAGGAAGGTATCTGCTCAGGGAACCTACTTCAGGGGCGTACTCATTCATAACAGTGCTCCTCCTTGGAGGAATGAAGGTAGAACACGGACGGACTACGGGCACATTAGGTACTGTGAGTAAAGGGCAGGCTATGGCGCTTAAGTCTGCCAAACACATATTGGATGTTCACCACCAGTGGTGATCCGCACTTAGTTTCTGCGTCTGAAACGCTTCCAACACTGAGAGGGAAGTGTGCTTTAGGAGGGCTTCACTGGAGTTTGACGTCTGTTAAAGTAGGAAGCTTTGGGGACTGACTCTGTGGTAATCGCAGTAGACGCACATAGCTTTCCAGTCTCCGACGTCTAACCGTTGGACTATAGCAAGTTCTGTGTAAGGGAAACTCCTTCATGCGGAATGTCACTTCTCACAGTGTCTTTCCAGTGGAGGAAAGAAGATAGAACAAGGACGGACCGAGAGACAGTTGCAAACCGTGAGTCAAGTACAGGGTAAGGCACATAGGACTCTATGATGCATACTGGAATTACAACACCGGAGATGTTCCACAGTGTCTACCTCTTCTCAAAACACTTCCAATATATGAGGGAACTGTGCTACAGTAAGTTCTCACGACAGGGATGCATCTGTGCTCAGGTGAAAATTCTAGGATGTGTCTGGGGAGCAATCAGGAAGAGTCTCATACTGGCCCCTTAGAGGGGATGCGGAGGAAGGTATCTGCTCAGGGAACCTACTTCAGGGGCGTACTCATTCATAACAGTGCTTCTCCTTGGAGGAATGAAGGTAGAACACGGACTGACTAGGGGCACATTAGATACTGTGAGTAAAAGGCAGGCTATGGCGCTTAAGTCTGCCAAACACATATTGGATGTTCACTACCAGTGGTGATCCGCATTTAGTTTATGCGTCTAAAACGCTTCCAACACTGAGAGGGAAGTGTTCTTTCGGAGGGATTCACTGCAGTGCTACGTCTGTTAAAGTAGGAAGCTTTTGGGACTGACTCTGTGGTAACCGCAATAGGCGCACATAGCTTTCCAGGCTCCAACGTCTAACCGTTGCACTCTAGCAAGTTCTGTGTAAGGGAAACTCCTTCATGCAGAATGTCACTTCTCACAGTGTCATTCCAGTGGAGGAAAGAAGATAGAACAAGGACGGAGCAGAGAGAATGTTACAACCCGTAGGTGAAGGAAAGGGTAAGGCACTTAGGTCTCTATGATGCATACTGGAAGTTCAACACATGGGATGTTCCACAGTGTCTACCACTTCTCAAAACACTTCCAATATATGAAGGAGCTGTGCTACAGTAACTTCTCACGACAGGGAAGCGTCTGTGCTCAGTTGGAAAGTGTAGGACGTGTCTGTGTAGCAATTTTGAAGTGTCTCATACAGGCCCCTTAGAGGGGTTTCGGAGGAAGGTATCTGCTCTGGGAACCTACTTCAGGTGCGCACTCATTCATAACAGTGTTTCTCCTTTGAGGATGAAGATAAAACAGGGAAGGACTACGGGCACATTAGGTACTGTGAGTAAAGGGCAGACTATGGCGCACTCCAAACACATATTGGATGTTCACCACCATTGGTAATCCGCACTTAGTTTCTGTGTCTAAAACGCTTCCAACACTTAGAGGGAAGTGTGCTTTAGGAGGGATTCACTGCAGTGTTACGTCTGTTAAAGAAGGAAGCTTTGGGGACTTACTCTGTGGTAACAGCAATAGACGTACATAGCTTTCCATTCAAAGTCGTCTAACCGTTGCACTATAGCAAGTTCTGTTTAAGGGAAATTCCTTCAGGTGGATAGCACTTCTCACAGTGTCTTCAAGTGGAGAAAAGAAGATAGAACAAGGACGGAGCAGAGAGAATGTTGCAAACCGTGCGTGAAGTACAGGGTAAGTCAATTAGGCCTCTAGGATGCCTCCTGGAAGTTCAACACTTGGGATGTTCCACAGTGTCTAACACTTCTCAAAACACTTCCAATATATGAGAGAACTGTGCTAGAGTAAGTTCTCACGACAGGGAAGCGTCTGCGCTCAGTTGGAAAGTGGAGGACGTGTCTGAGTAGCAATCATGAAGTGTCTCATACAGGCCCCTTAGAGGAGATGCGGAGGAAGGTATCTGCTCTGGGAACCAACTTCAGGTGCGTACTCATTCATAACAGCGTTTCTCCTTTGAGGATGAAGATAGAACAGGGAAGGTCTACGGGCACATTAGGTATTGTTAGTAAAGGGCAGGCTATGGCGCTTAGCCTGCCAAACACAAAATGGATGTTCACCACCAGTGGTGATCCACACTTAGTTTCTGCGTCTAAAACGCTTCCAACACTGAGCGGGAAGTGTGCTTTAGGAGGGATTCACTGCAGTGTTACGTCTGTTAAAGAAGGAAGCTTTTGGGACTGACTCTGTGGTAACCGCATTAGACGCTCATAGCTTTCCAGTCTCAAACGTCTAACTGATAGACTATAGGAAGTTCTGTTTAAGGGAAACTCCTTCATGCGGAATGTTACTTCTCACAGTTTCTTTCCAGTGGAGGAAAGAAGATAGAACAAGGACGGACAGAGAGAACGTTGCAAACCGTGAGTCAAGTACAGGGTAAGGCACTTAGGCCTCTATGATGCATACTGGAATTACAACACCGGAGATGTTCCACAGTGTCTACCTCTTCTCAAAACACTTCCAATATATGAGGGAACTGTGATCCAGTAAGTTCTCACCACAGGGATGCATCTGTGCTCAGTTGAGAACTCTAGGACATGTCTGGGTAGCAATCATGAAGTGTCTCATACAGGCCCCTTAGAGGGGATGCGTAGGAAGGTATCTGCTCAGGGAACCTATTTCAGGTGCGTACTCATTCATAACAGTGCTTCTCTTTGGAGGAATGAAGGTAGAACACGGACGGACTAGGGGCACATTAGGTACTGTGAGTAAAGGGCAGGCTATGGCGCTTAAGCCTGCCAAACACATATTGGATGTTCACCATAAGTGGTGATCCGCACTTAGTTTCTGCGTCTAAAACGCTTCCAACACTGAGAGGGATGTTTGATTTAGGAGGGATTCACTGCAGTGTTACGTCTGTTAAAGAAGGATGCTTTTGGGACTGACTCTGTTGTAACCGCAATAGACGCACATAGCTTGCCAGTCTCCAACGTCTATCCGTTGGACTACAGCAAGTTCTCTTTAAGGGAAACTCCTTCATGCGGAATGTCACTTCACACAGTGTCTTTCCAGTGGAGGAAAGAAGATAGAACAAGGATGGAGCAGAGAGAACGTTGCAACCCGTGAGTGAAGTACAGGGTAATGCACTTAGGCCTCTATTATGCATACTGGAGATTCAACACCAGAGATGTTCCACAGTGTCTACCTCTGCTCAAAACACTTCCAATATATGAGGGAACTGTGCTACAGTAAGTTCTCACGACAGGGATGGTTCTGTGCTCAGTTGGAAACTCTAGGACGTGTCTGGGTAGCAATCATGAAGTGTCTCATACAGACCCCATAGAGGGGATGCGAAGGAAGGTATCTGCTCAGGGAACCTACTACACTTGTGTATTCATTCATAACAGCTATTCTCCTTTGAGGAATGAAGATAGAACAGTTAAGGACTACGGGCACATTAGGTACTGTGAGTAAATGGCAGGCTATGGCGCTTAAGCCGCCAAACACATATTTGATGTTCCCCACGAGTGGTGATCCGCACTTTGTTTCTGCGTCCAAAACGCTACCAGTACTGAGAGCGAAGTGTGCTTTAGGTGTAATTCATTTCAGTCTTACGTCTGTTAAAGAAGGAAGCTTTGGGACTGACTCTGTGGTAACCGCAATAGGCGCACATAGCTCTCCATTCACAGACGTCTAACAGTGGGACTATAGCAAGTTCTTTTTAAGGGAAACTCCTTCAGTCGGATAGTCACTTCTCACAGTGTCTTTTCACTGGAGGAAAGAAGATAGAACAAGGACGGTCAGAGAGAACGTTGCAAACCGTGAGTCAAGTACAGGGTAAGGCAATTAGGCCTCTATGAGGCATACTGGAATTACAACAGCGGAGGTATTCCACAGTGTCTACCTCTGCTCAAAACACTTCCAATATATGAGGGAACTGTGCTACAGTAAGTTCTCACGACAGGGATGCATCTGTGCTCAGGTGGAAACTCTAGGATGTGTCTGGGGAGCAATCATGAAGTGTCTCATACAGGCCCCTTAGAGGGGATGCGAAGGAAGGTATCTGCTCAGGGAACCTACTTCAGGGGCGTACTCATTCATAACAGTGCTCCTCCTTGGAGGAATGAAGGTAGAACACGGACGGACTACGGGCACATTAGGTACTGTGAGTAAAGGGCAGGCTATGGCGCTTAAGTCTGCCAAACACATATTGGATGTTCACCACCAGTGGTGATCCGCACTTAGTTTCTGCGTCTGAAACGCTTCCAACACTGAGAGGGAAGTGTGCTTTAGGAGGGCTTCACTGGAGTTTGACGTCTGTTAAAGTAGGAAGCATTGGGGACTGACTCTGTGGTAATCGCAGTAGACGCACATAGCTTTCCAGTCTCCGACGTCTAACCGTTGGACTATAGCAAGTTCTGTGTAAGGGAAACTCCTTCATGCGGAATGTCAATTCTCACAGTGTCTTTCCAGTGGAGGAAAGAAGATAGAACAAGGACGGACCGAGAGACAGTTGCAAACCGTGAGTCAAGTACAGGGTAAGGCACATAGGACTCTATGATGCATACTGGAATTACAACACCGGAGATGTTCCACAGTGTCTACCTCTTCTCAAAACACTTGCAATATATGAGGGAACTGTGCTACAGTAAGTTCTCACGACAGGGATGCATCTGTGCTCAGGTGAAAATTCTAGGATGTGTCTGGGGAGCAATCAGGAAGAGTCTCATACTGGCCCCTTAGAGGGGATGCGGAGGAAGGTATCTGCTCAGGGAACCTACTTCAGGGGCGTACTCATTCATAACAGTGCTTCTCCTTGGAGGAATGAAGGTAGAACACGGACGGACTAGGGGCACATTAGATACTGTGAGTAAAAGGCAGGCTATGGCGCTTAAGTCTGCCAAACACATATTGGATGTTCACTACCAGTGGTGATCCGCATTTAGTTTATGCGTCTAAAACGCTTCCAACACTGAGAGGGAAGTGTGCTTTCGGAGGGATTCACTGCAGTGCTACGTCTGTTAAAGAAGGAAGCTTTTGGGACTGACTCTGTGGTAACCACAATAGGCGCACATAGCTTTCCAGGCTCCAACGTCTAACCGTTGCACTCTAGCAAGTTCTGTGTAAGGGAAACTCCTTCATGCAGAATGTCACTTCTCACAGTGTCATTCCAGTGGAGGAAAGAAGATAGAACAAGGACGGAGCAGAGAGAATGTTACAACCCGTAGGTGAAGGAAAGGGTAAGGCACTTAGGCCTCTATGATGCATACTGGAAGTTCAACACATGGGATGTTCCACAGTGTCTACCACTTCTCAAAACACTTCCAATATATGAAGGAGCTGTGCTACAGTAACTTCTCACGACAGGGAAGCGTCTGTGCTCAGTTGGAAAGTGTAGGACGTGTCTGTGTAGCAATTTTGAAGTGTCTCATACAGGCCCCTTAGAGGGGTTTCGGAGGAAGGTATCTGCTCTGGGAACCTACTTCAGGTGCGCACTCATTCATAACAGTGTTTCTCCTTTGAGGATGAAGATAAAACAGGGAAGGACTACGGGCACATTAGGTACTGTGAGTAAAGGGCAGGCTATGGCGCTTACCCTCCAAACACATATTGGATGTTCACCACCATTGGTAATCCGCACTTAGTTTCTGTGTCTAAAACGCTTCCAACACTTAGAGGGAAGTGTGCTTTAGGAGGGATTCACTGCAGTGTTACGTCTGTTAAAGAAGGAAGCTTTGGGGACTTACTCTGTGGTAACCGCAATAGACGTACATAGCTTTCCATTCAAAGTCGTCTAACCGTTGCACTATAGCAAGTTCTGTTTAAGGGAAATTCCTTCAGGTGGATAGCACTTCTCACAGTGTCTTCAAGTGGAGAAAAGAAGATAGAACAAGGACGGAGCAGAGAGAATGTTGCAAACCGTGCGTGAAGTACAGGGTAAGTCAATTAGGCCTCTAGGATGCCTCCTGGAAGTTCAACACTTGGGATGTTCCACAGTGTCTAACACTTCTCAAAACACTTCCAATATATGAGAGAACTGTGCTAGAGTAAGTTCTCACGACAGGGAAGCGTCTGCGCTCAGTTGGAAAGTGGAGGACGTGTCTGAGTAGCAATCATGAAGTGTCTCATACAGGCCCCTTAGAGGAGATGCGGAGGAAGGTATCTGCTCTGGGAACCAACTTCAGGTGCGTACTCATTCATAACAGCGTTTCTCCTTTGAGGATGAAGATAGAACAGGGAAGGTCTACGGGCACATTAGGTATTGTTAGTAAAGGGCAGGCTATGGCGCTTAGCCTGCCAAACACAAAATGGATGTTCACCACCAGTGGTGATCCGCACTTAGTTTCTGCGTCTAAAACGCTTCCAACCCTGAGCGGGAAGTGTGCTTTAGGAGGGATTCACTGCAGTGTTACGTCTGTTAAAGAAGGAAGCTTTTGGGACTGACTCTGTGGTAACCGCATTAGACGCTCATAGCTTTCCAGTCTCAAACGTCTAACTGATAGACTATAGGAAGTTCTGTTTAAGGGAAACTCCTTCATGCGGAATGTTACTTCTCACAGTTTCTTTCCAGTGGAGGAAAGAAGATAGAACAAGGACGGACAGAGAGAACGTTGCAAACCGTGAGTCAAGTACAGGGTAAGGCACTTAGGCCTCTATGATGCATACTGGAATTACAACACCGGAGATGTTCCACAGTGTCTACCTCTTCTCAAAACACTTCCAATATATGAGGGAACTGTGATCCAGTAAGTTCTCACCACAGGGATGCATCTGTGCTCAGTTGAGAACTCTAGGACATGTCTGGGTAGCAATCATGAAGTGTCTCATACAGGCCCCTTAGAGGGGATGCGTAGGAAGGTATCTGCTCAGGGAACCTATTTCAGGTGCGTACTCATTCATAACAGTGCTTCTCTTTGGAGGAATGAAGGTAGAACACGGACGGACTAGGGGCACATTAGGTACTGTGAGTAAAGGGCAGGCTATGGCGCTTAAGCCTGCCAAACACATATTGGATGTTCACCATAAGTGGTGATCCGCACTTAGTTTCTGCGTCTAAAACGCTTCCAACACTGAGAGGGATGTTTGATTTAGGAGGGATTCACTGCAGTGTTACGTCTGTTAAAGAAGGATGCTTTTGGGACTGACTCTGTTGTAACCGCAATAGACGCACATAGCTTGCCAGTCTCCAACGTCTATCCGTTGGACTACAGCAAGTTCTCTTTAAGGGAAACTCCTTCATGCGGAATGTCACTTCACACAGTGTCTTTCCAGTGGAGGAAAGAAGATAGAACAAGGATGGAGCAGAGAGAACGTTGCAACCCGTGAGTGAAGTACAGGGTAATGCACTTAGGCCTCTATTATGCATACTGGAGATTCAACACCAGAGATGTTCCACAGTGTCTATCTCTGCTCAAAACACTTCCAATATATGAGGGAACTGTGCTACAGTAAGTTCTCACGACAGGGATGGTTCTGTGCTCAGTTGGAAACTCTAGGACGTGTCTGGGTAGCAATCATGAAGTGTCTCATACAGACCCCATAGAGGGGATGCGAAGGAAGGTATCTGCTCAGGGAACCTACTACACTTGTGTATTCATTCATAACAGCTATTCTCCTTTGAGGAATGAAGATAGAACAGTTAAGGACTACGGGCACATTAGGTACTGTGAGTAAATGGCAGGCTATGGCGCTTAAGCCGCCAAACACATATTTGATGTTCCCCACGAGTGGTGATCCGCACTTTGTTTCTGCGTCCAAAACGCTACCAGTACTGAGAGCGAAGTGTGCTTTAGGTGTAATTCATTTCAGTCTTACGTCTGTTAAAGAAGGAAGCTTTGGGACTGACTCTGTGGTAACCGCAATAGGCGCACATAGCTCTCCATTCACAGACGTCTAACAGTGGGACTATAGCAAGTTCTTTTTAAGGGAAACTCCTTCAGTCGGATAGTCACTTCTCACAGTGTCTTTCCACTGGAGGAAAGAAGATAGAGCAAGGACGGTCAGAGAGAACGTTGCAAACCGTGAGTCACGTACAGGGTAAGGCAATTAGGCCTCTATGAGGCATACTGGAATTACAACAGCGGAGGTATTCCACAGTGTCTACCTCTGCTCAAAACACTTCCAATATATGAGGGAACTGTGCTACAGTAAGTTCTCACGACAGGGATGCATCTGTGCTCAGGTGGAAACTCTAGGATGTGTCTGGGGAGCAATCATGAAGTGTCTCATACAGGCCCCTTAGAGGGGATGCGAAGGAAGGTATCTGCTCAGGGAACCTACTTCAGGGGCGTACTCATTCATAACAGTGCTCCTCCTTGGAGGAATGAAGGTAGAACACGGACGGACTACGGGCACATTAGGTACTGTGAGTAAAGGGCAGGCTATGGCGCTTAAGTCTGCCAAACACATATTGGATGTTCACCACCAGTGGTGATCCGCACTTAGTTTCTGCGTCTGAAACGCTTCCAACACTGAGAGGGAAGTGTGCTTTAGGAGGGCTTCACTGGAGTTTGACGTCTGTTAAAGTAGGAAGCTTTGGGGACTGACTCTGTGGTAATCGCAGTAGACGCACATAGCTTTCCAGTCTCCGACGTCTAACCGTTGGACTATAGCAAGTACTGTGTAAGGGAAACTCCTTCATGCGGAATGTCACTTCTCACAGTGTCTTTCCAGTGGAGGAAAGAAGATAGAACAAGGACGGACCGAGAGACAGTTGCAAACCGTGAGTCAAGTACAGGGTAAGGCACATAGGACTCTATGATGCATACTGGAATTACAACACCGGAGATGTTCCACAGTGTCTACCTCTTCTCAAAACACTTCCAATATATGAGGGAACTGTGCTACAGTAAGTTCTCACGACAGGGATGCATCTGTGCTCAGGTGAAAATTCTAGGATGTGTCTGGGGAGCAATCAGGAAGAGTCTCATACTGGCCCCTTAGAGGGGATGCGGAGGAAGGTATCTGCTCAGGGAACCTACTTCAGGGGCGTACTCATTCATAACAGTGCTTCTCCTTGGAGGAATGAAGGTAGAACACGGACGGACTAGGGGCACATTAGATACTGTGAGTAAAAGGCAGGCTATGGCGCTTAAGTCTGCCAAACACATATTGGATGTTCACTACCAGTGGTGATCCGCATTTAGTTTATGCGTCTAAAACGCTTCCAACACTGAGAGGGAAGTGTGCTTTCGGAGGGATTCACTGCAGTGCTACGTCTGTTAAAGAAGGAAGCTTTTGGGACTGACTCTGTGGTAACCACAATAGGCGCACATAGCTTTCCAGGCTCCAACGTCTAACCGTTGCACTCTAGCAAGTTCTGTGTAAGGGAAACTCCTTCATGCAGAATGTCACTTCTCACAGTGTCATTCCAGTGGAGGAAAGAAGATAGAACAAGGACGGAGCAGAGAGAATGTTACAACCCGTAGGTGAAGGAAAGGGTAAGGCACTTAGGCCTCTATGATGCATACTGGAAGTTCAACACATGGGATGTTCCACAGTGTCTACCACTTCTCAAAACACTTCCAATATATGAAGGAGCTGTGCTACAGTAACTTCTCACGACAGGGAAGCGTCTGTGCTCAGTTGGAAAGTGTAGGACGTGTCTGTGTAGCAATTTTGAAGTGTCTCATACAGGCCCCTTAGAGGGGTTTCGGAGGAAGGTATCTGCTCTGGGAACCTACTTCAGGTGCGCACTCATTCATAACAGTGTTTCTCCTTTGAGGATGAAGATAAAACAGGGAAGGACTACGGGCACATTAGGTACTGTGAGTAAAGGGCAGGCTATGGCGCTTACCCTCCAAACACATATTGGATGTTCACCACCATTGGTAATCCGCACTTAGTTTCTGCGTCTAAAACGCTTCCAACACTGAGAGGGAAGTGTGCTTTAGGAGGGATTCACTGCAGTGTTACGTCTGTTAAAGAAGGAAGCTTTGGGGACTTACTCTGTGGTAACCGCAATAGGCGTACATAGCTTTCCATTCAAAGTCGTCTAACCGTTGGACTATAGCAAGTTCTGTTTAAGGGAAATTCCTTCAGGTGGATAGCACTTCTCACAGTGTCTTCAAGTGGAGAAAAGAAGATAGAACAAGGACGGAGCAGAGAGAATGTTGCAAACCGTGCGTGAAGTACAGGGTAAGTCAATTAAGCCTCTAGGATGCCTCCTGGAAGTTCAACACTTGGGATGTTCCACAGTGTCTAACACTTCTCAAAACACTTCCAATATATGAGAGAACTGTGCTAGAGTAAGTTCTCACGACAGGGAAGCGTCTGCGCTCAGTTGGAAAGTGGAGGACGTGTCAGGGTAGCAATCATGAAGTGTCTCATACAGGCCCCTTAGAGGAGATGCGGAGGAAGGTATCTGCTCTGGGAACCTACTTCAGGTGCGTACTCATTCATAACAGCGTTTCTCCTTTGAGGATGAAGATAGAACAGGGAAGGACTACGGGCACATTAGGTACTGTTAGTAAAGGGCAGGCTATGGCGCTTAGCCTGCCAAACACAAAACGGATGTTCACCACCAGTGGTGATCCGCACTTAGTTTCTGCGTCTAAAACGCTTCCAACACTGAGCGGGAAGTGTGCTTTAGGAGGGATTCACTGCAGTGTTACGTCTGTTAAAAAGGAAGCTTTTGGGACTGACTCTGTGGTAACCGCATTAGACGCTCATAGCTTTCCAGTCTCAAACGTCTAACTGATCGACTATAGGAAGTTCTGTTTAAGGGAAACTCCTTCATGCGGAATGTTACTTCTCACAGTTTCTTTCCAGTGGAGGAAAGAAGATAGAACAAGGACGGACAGAGAGAACGTTGCAAACCGTGAGTCAAGTACAGGGTAAGGCACTTAGGCCTCTATGATGCATACTGGAATTACAACACCGGAGATGTTCCACAGTGTCTACCTCTTCTCAAAACACTTCCAATATATGAGGGAACTGTGATCCAGTAAGTTCTCACCACAGGGATGCATCTGTGCTCAGTTGAGAACTCTAGGACATGTCTGGGTAGCAATCATGAAGTGTCTCATACAGGCCCCTTAGAGGGGATGCGTAGGAAGGTATCTGCTCAGGGAACCTATTTCAGGTGCGTACTCATTCATAACAGTGCTTCTCTTTGGAGGAATGAAGGTAGAACACGGACGGACTAGGGGCACATTAGGTACTGTGAGTAAAGGGCAGGCTATGGCACTTAAGCCTGCCAAACACATATTGGATGTTCACCATAAGTGGTGATCCGCACTTAGTTTCTGCGTCTAAAACGCTTCCAACACTGAGAGGGATGTTTGATTTAGGAGGGATTCACTGCAGTGTTACGTCTGTTAAAGAAGGATGCTTTTGGGACTGACTCTGTTGTAACCGCAATAGACGCACATAGCTTGCCAGTCTCCAACGTCTATCCGTTGGACTACAGCAAGTTCTCTTTAAGGGAAACTCCTTCATGCGGAATGTCACTTCACACAGTGTCTTTCCAGTGGAGGAAAGAAGATAGAACAAGGATGGAGCAGAGAGAACGTTGCAACCCGTGAGTGAAGTACAGGGTAATGCACTTAGGCCTCTATTATGCATACTGGAGATTCAACACCAGAGATGTTCCACAGTGTCTACCTCTGCTCAAAACACTTCCAATATATGAGGGAACTGTGCTACAGTAAGTTCTCACGACAGGGATGGTTCTGTGCTCAGTTGGAAACTCTAGGACGTGTCTGGGTAGCAATCATGAAGTGTCTCATACAGACCCCATAGAGGGGATGCGAAGGAAGGTATCTGCTCAGGGAACCTACTACACTTGTGTATTCATTCATAACAGCTTTTCTCCTTTGAGGAATGAAGATAGAACAGTTAAGGACTACGGGCACATTAGGTACTGTGAGTAAATGGCAGGCTATGGCGCTTAAGCCGCCAAACACATATTTGATGTTCCCCATGAGTGGTGATCCGCACTTTGTTTCTGCGTCCAAAACGCTACCAGTACTGAGAGCGAAGTGTGCTTTAGGTGTAATTCATTTCAGTCTTACGTCTGTTAAAGAAGGAAGCTTTGGGACTGACTCTGTGGTAACCGCAATAGGCGCACATAGCTCTCCATTCACAGACGTCTAACAGTGGGACTATAGCAAGTTCTTTTTAAGGGAAACTCCTTCAGTCGGATAGTCACTTCTCACAGTGTCTTTCCACTGGAGGAAAGAAGATAGAACAAGGACGGTCAGAGAGAACGTTGCAAACCGTGAGTCAAGTACAGGGTAAGGCAATTAGGCCTCTATGAGGCATACGGGAATTACAACAGCGGAGGTGTTCCACAGTGTCTACCTCTGCTCAAAACACTTCCAATATATGAGGGAACTGTGCTACAGTAAGTTCTCACGACAGGGATGCATCTGTGCTCAGGTGGAAACTCTAGGATGTGTCTGGGGAGCAATCATGAAGTGTCTCATACAGGCCCCTTAGAGGGGATGCGAAGGAAGGTATCTGCTCAGGGAACCTACTTCAGGGGCGTACTCATTCATAACAGTGCTCTTCCTTGGAGGAATGAAGGTAGAACACGGACGGACTATGGGCACATTAGGTACTGTGAGTAAAGGGCAGGCTATGGCGCTTAAGTCTGCAAACACATATTGGATGTTCACCACCAGTGGTGATCCGCACTTAGTTTCTGCGTCTGAAACGCTTCCAACACTGAGAGGGAAGTGTGCTTTAGGAGGGCTTCACTGGAGTTTGACGTCTGTTAAAGTAGGAAGCTTTGGGGACTGACTCTGTGGTAATCGCAGTAGACGCACATAGCTTTCCAGTCTCCGACGTCTAACCGTTGGACTATAGCAAGTTCTGTGTAAGGGAAACTCCTTCATGCGGAATGTCACTTCTCACAGTGTCTTTCCAGTGGAGGAAAGAAGATAGAACAAGGACGGACCGAGAGACAGTTGCAAACCGTGAGTCAAGTACAGGGTAAGGCACATAGGACTCTATGATGCATACTGGAATTACAACACCGGAGATGTTCCACAGTGTCTACCTCTTCTCAAAACACTTCCAATATATGAGGGAACTGTGCTACAGTAAGTTCTCACGACAGGGATGCATCTGTGCTCAAGTGAAAATTCTAGGATGTGTCTGGGGAGCAATCAGGAAGAGTCTCATACTGGCCCCTTAGAGGGGATGCGGAGGAAGGTATCTGCTCAGTGAACCTACTTCAGGGGCGTACTCATTCATAACAGTGCTTCTCCTTGGAGGAATGAAGGTAGAACACGGACGGACTAGGGGCACATTAGATACTGTGAGTAAAAGGCAGGCTATGGCGCTTAAGTCTGCCAAACACATATTGGATGTTCACTACCAGTGGTGATCCGCATTTAGTTTATGCGTCTAAAACGCTTCCAAAACTGAGAGGGAAGTGTGCTTTCAGAGGGATTCACTGCAGTGCTACGTCTGTTAAAGAAGGAAGCTTTTGGGACTGACTCTGTGGTAACCGCAATAGGCGCACATAGCTTTCCAGGCTCCAACGTCTAACCGTTGCACTCTAGCAAGTTCTGTGTAAGGGAAACTCCTTCATGCAGAATGTCACTTCTCACAGTGTCATTCCGGTGGAGGAAAGAAGATAGAACAAGGACGGAGCAGAGAGAATGTTACAACCCGTAGGTGAAGGAAAGGGTAAGGCACTTAGGCCTCTATGATGCATACTGGAAGTTCAACACATGGGATGTTCCACAGTGTCTACCACTTCTCAAAACACTTCCAATATATGAAGGAGCTGTGCTACAGTAACTTCTCACGACAGGGAAGGGTCTGTGCTCAGTTGGAAAGTGTAGGACGTGTCTGTGTAGCAATTTTGAAGTGTCTCATACAGGCCCCTTAGAGGGGTTTCGGAGGAAGGTATCTGCTCTGGGAACCTACTTCAGGTGCGCACTCATTCATAACAGTGTTTCTCCTTTGAGGATGAAGATAAAACAGGGAAGGGCTACGGGCACATTAGGTACTGTGAGTAAAGGGCAGGCTATGGCGCTTACCCTCCAAACACATATTGGATGTTCACCACCATTGGTAATCCGCACTTAGTTTCTGCATCTAAAACGCTTCCAACACTGAGAGGGAAGTGTGCTTTAGGAGGGATTCACTGCAGTGTTACGTCTGTTAAAGAAGGAAGCTTTGGGGATTTACTCTGTGGTAACCGCAATAGGCGTGCATAGCTTTCCATTCAAAGTCGTCTAACCGTTGGACTATAGCAAGTTCTGTTTAAGGGAAATTCCTTCAGGTGGATAGCACTTCTCACAGTGTCTTCAAGTGGAGAAAAGAAGATAGAACAAGGACGGAGCAGAGAGAATGTTGCAAACCGTGCGTGAAGTACAGGGTAAGTCAATTAGGCCTCTAGGATGCCTCCTGGAAGTTCAACACTTGGGATGTTCCACAGTGTCTAACACTTCTCAAAACACTTCCAATATATGAGAGAACTGTGCTAGAGTAAGTTCTCACGACAGGGAAGCGTCTGCGCTCAGTTGGAAAGTGGAGGACGTGTCTGGGTAGCAATCATGAAGTGTCTCATACAGGCCCCTTAGAGGAGATGCGGAGGAAGGTATCTGCTCTGGGAACCTATTTCAGGTGCGTACTCATTCATAACAGTGCTTCTCTTTGGAGGAATGAAGATAGAACACGGACGGACTAGGGGCACATTAGGTACTGTGAGTAAAGGGCAGGCTATGGCGCTTAAGCCTGCCAAACACATATTGGATGTTCACCATAAGTGGTGATCCGCACTTAGTTTCTGCGTCTAAAACGCTTCCAACACTGAGAGGGATGTTTGATTTAGGAGGGATTCACTGCAGTGTTACGTCTGTTAAAGAAGGATGCTTTTGGGACTGACTCTGTTGTAACCGCAATAGACGCACATAGCTTGCCAGTCTCCAACGTCTATCCGTTGGACTACAGCAAGTTCTCTTTAAGGGAAACTCCTTCATGCGGAATGTCACTTCACACAGTGTCTTTCCAGTGGAGGAAAGAAGATAGAACAAGGATGGAGCAGAGAGAACGTTGCAACCCGTGAGTGAAGTACAGGGTAATGCACTTAGGCCTCTATTATGCATACTGGAGATTCAACACCAGAGATGTTCCACAGTGTCTACCTCTGCTCAAAACACTTCCAATATATGAGGGAACTGTGCTACAGTAAGTTCTCAAACAGGGATGGTTCTGTGCTCAGTTGGAAACTCTAGGACGTGTCTGGGTAGCAATCATGAAGTGTCTCATACAGACCCCATAGAGGGGATGCGAAGGAAGGTATCTGCTCAGGGAACCTACTACACTTGTGTATTCATTCATAACAGCTATTCTCCTTTGAGGAATGAAGATAGAACAGTTAAGGACTACGGGCACATTAGGTACTGTGAGTAAATGGCAGGCTATGGCGCTTAAGCCGCCAAACACATATTTGATGTTCCCCACGAGTGGTGATCCGCACTTTGTTTCTGCGTCCAAAACGCTACCAGTACTGAGAGCGAAGTGTGCTTTTGGTGTAATTCATTTCAGTCTTACGTCTGTTAAAGAAGGAAGCTTTGGGACTGACTCTGTGGTAACCGCAATAGGCGCACATAGCTCTCCATTCACAGACGTCTAACAGTGGGACTATAGCAAGTTCTTTTTACGGGAAACTCCTTCAGTCGGATAGTCACTTCTCACAGTGTCTTTCCACTGGAGGAAAGAAGATAGAACAAGGACGGTCAGAGAGAACGTTGCAAACCGTGAGTCAAGTACAGGGTAAGGCAATTAGGCCTCTATGAGGCATACTGGAATTACAACAGCGGAGGTGTTCCACAGTGTCTACCTCTGCTCAAAACTCTTCCAATATATGAGGGAACTGTGCTCATTAAGTTCTCACGACAGGGATGCATCTGTGCTCAGGTGGAAACTCTAGGATGTGTCTGGGGAGCAATCATGAAGTGTCTCATACAGGCCCTTTAGAGGGGATGCGAAGGAAGGTATCTGCTCAGGGAACCTACTTCAGGGGCGTACTCATTCATAACAGTGCTCCTCCTTGGAGGAATGAAGGTAGAACACGGACGGACTACGGGCACATTAGGTACTGTGAGTAAAGGGCAGGCTATGGCGCTTAAGTCTGCCAAACACATATTGGATGTTCACCACCAGTGGTGATCCGCACTTAGTTTCTGCGTCTGAAACGCTTCCAACACTGAGAGGGAAGTGTGCTTTAGGAGGGCTTCACTGGAATTTGACATCTGTTAAAGTAGGAAGCTTTGGGGACTGACTCTGTGGTAATCGCAGTAGACGCACATAGCTTTCCAGTCTCCGACGTCTAACCGTTGGACTATAGCAAGTTCTGTGTAAGGGAAACTCCTTCATGCGGAATGTCACTTCTCACAGTGTCATTCCAGTGGAGGAAAGAAGATAGAACAAGGACGGACCGAGAGACAGTTGCAAACCGTGAGTCAAGTACAGGGTAAGGCACATAGGACTCTATGATGCATACTGGAATTACAACACCGGAGATGTTCCACAGTGTCTACCTCTTCTCAAAACACTTGCAATATATGAGGGAACTGTGCTACAGTAAGTTCTCACGACAGGGATGCATCTGTGCTCAGGTGAAAATTCTAGGATGTGTCTGGGGAGCAATCAGGAAGAGTCTCATACTGGCCCCTTAGAGGGGATGCGGAGGAAGGTATCTGCTCAGGGAACCTACTTCAGGGGCGTACTCATTCATAACAGTGCTTCTCCTTGGAGGAATGAAGGTAGAACACGGACGGACTAGGGGCACATTAGATACTGTGAGTAAAAGGCAGGCTATGGCGCTTAAGTCTGCCAAACACATATTGGATGTTCACTACCAGTGGTGATCCGCATTTAGTTTATGCGTCTAAAACGCTTCCAACACTGAGAGGGAAGTGTGCTTTCGGAGGGATTCACTGCAGTGCTACGTCTGTTAAAGAAGGAAGCTTTTGGGACTGACTCTGTGGTAACCGCAATAGGCGCACATAGCTTTCCAGGCTCCAACGTCTAACCGTTGCACTCTAGCAAGTTCTGTGTAAGGGAAACTCCTTCATGCAGAATGTCACTTCTCACAGTGTCATTCCAGTGGAGGAAAGAAGATAGAACAAGGACGGAGCAGAGAGAATGTTACAACCCGTAGGTGAAGGAAAGGGTAAGGCACTTAGGCCTCTATGATGCATACTGGAAGTTCAACACATGGGATGTTCCACAGTGTCTACCACGTCTCAAAACACTTCCAATATATGAAGGAGCTGTGCTACAGTAACTTCTCACGACAGGGAAGCGTCTGTGCTCAGTTGGAAAGTGTAGGACGTGTCTGTGTAGCAATTTTGAAGTGTCTCATACAGGCCCCTTAGAGGGGTTTCGGAGGAAGGTATCTGCTCTGGGAACCTACTTCAGGTGCGCACTCATTCATAACAGTGTTTCTCCTTTGAGGATTTAGATAAAACAGGGAAGGACTATGGGCACATTAGGTACTGTGAGTAAAGGGCAGGCTATGGCGCTTACCCTCCAAACACATATTGGATGTTCACCACCATTGGTAATCCGCACTTAGTTTCTGCGTCTAAAACGCTTCCAACACTGAGAGGGAAGTGTGCTTTAGGAGGGATTCACTGCAGTGTTACGTCTGTTAAAGAAGGAAGCTTTGGGGACTTACTCTGTGGTAACCGCAATAGGCGTACATAGCTTTCCATTCAAAGTCGTCTAACCGTTGGACTATAGCAAGTTCTGTTTAAGGGAAATTCCTTCAGGTGGATAGCACTTCTCACAGTGTCTTCAAGTGGAGAAAAGAAGATAGAACAAGGACGGAGCAGAGAGAATGTTGCAAACCGTGCGTGAAGTACAGGGTAAGTCAATTAGGCCTCTATGATGCCTCCTGGAAGTTCAACACTTGGGATGTTCCACAGTGTCTAACACTTCTCAAAACACTTCCAATATATGAGAGAACTGTGCTAGAGTAAGTTCTCACGGCAGGGAAGCGTCTGCGCTCAGTTGGAAAGTGGAGGACGTGTCTGGGTAGCAATCATGAAGTGTCTCATACAGGCCCCTTAGAGGAGATGCGGAGGAAGGTATCTGCTCTGGGAACCTACTTCAGGTGCGTACTCATTCATAACAGCGTTTCTCCTTTGAGGATGAAGATAGAACAGGGAAGGACTACGGGCACATTAGGTACTGTTAGTAAAGGGCAGGCTATGGCGCTTAGCCTGCCAAACACAAAATGGATGTTCACCACCAGTGGTGATCCGCACTTAGTTTCTGCGTCGAAAACGCTTCCAACACTGAGCGGGAAGTGTGCTTTAGGAGGGATTCACTGCAGTGCTACGTCTGTTAAAGAAGGAAGCTTTTGGGACTGACTCTGTGGTAACCGCATTAGACGCTCATAGCTTTCCAGTCTCAAACGTCTAACTGATAGACTATAGGAAGTTCTGTTTAAGGGAAACTCCTTCATGCGGAATGTTACTTCTCACAGTTTCTTTCCAGTGGAGGAAAGAAGATAGAACAAGGACGGACAGAGAGAACGTTGCAAACTGTGAGTCAAGTACAGGGTAAGGCACTTAGGCCTCTATGATGCATACTGGAATTACAACACCGGAGATGTTCCACAGTGTCTACCTCTTCTCAAAACACTTCCAATATATGAGGGAACTGTGATCCAGTAAGTTCTCACCACAGGGATGCATCTGTGCTCAGTTGAGAACTCTAGGACATGTCTGGGTAGCAATCATGAAGTGTCTCATACAGGCCCCTTAGAGGGGATGCGTAGGAAGGTATCTGCTCAGGGAACCTATTTCAGGTGCGTACTCATTCATAACAGTGCTTCTCTTTGGAGGAATGAAGGTAGAACACGGACGGACTAGGGGCACATTAGGTACTGTGAGTAAAGGGCAGGCTATGGCGCTTAAGCCTGCCAAACACATATTGGATGTTCACCATAAGTGGTGATCCGCACTTAGTTTCTGCGTCTAAAACGCTTCCAACACTGAGAGGGATGTTTGATTTAGGAGGGATTCACTGCAGTGTTACGTCTGTTAAAGAAGGATGCTTTTGGGACTGACTCTGTTGTAACCGCAATAGACGCACATAGCTTGCCAGTCTCCAACGTCTATCCGTTGGACTACAGCAAGTTCTCTTTAAGGGAAACTCCTTCATGCGGAATGTCACTTCACACAGTGTCTTTCCAGTGGAGGAAAGAAGATAGAACAAGGATGGAGCAGAGAGAACGTTGCAACCCGTGAGTGAAGTACAGGGTAATGCACTTAGGCCTCTATTATGCATACTGGAGATTCAACACCAGAGATGTTCCACAGTGTCTACCTCTGCTCAAAACACTTCCAATATATGAGGGAACTGTGCTACAGTAAGTTCTCACGACAGGGATGGTTCTGTGCTCAGTTGGAAACTCTAGGACGTGTCTGGGTAGCAATCATGAAGTGTCTCATACAGACCCCATAGAGGGGATGCGGAGGAAGGTATCTGCTCAGGGAACCTACTTCAGGGGCGTACTCATTCATAACAGTGCTCCTCATTGGAGGAATGAAGGTAGAACACGGACGGACTACGGGCACATTAGGTACTGTGAGTAAAGGGCAGGCTATGGCGCTTAAGTCTGCCAAACACATATTGGATGTTCACCACCAGTGGTGATCCGCACTTAGTTTCTGCGTCTGAAATGCTTCCAACACTGAGAGGGAAGTGTGCTTTAGGAGGGCTTCACTGGAGTTTTACGTCTGTTATAGTAGGAAGCTTTGGGGACTGACTCTGTGGTAATCGCAGTAGACGCACATAGCTTTCCAGTCTCCGACGTCTAACCGTTGGACTATAGCAAGTTCTGTGTAAGGGAAACTCCTTCATGCGGAATGTCACTTCTCACAGTGTCTTTCCAGTGGAGGAAAGAAGATAGAACAAGGACGGACCGAGAGACAGTTGCAAACCGTGAGTCAAGTACAGGGTAAGGCACATAGGACTCTATGATGCATACTGGAATTACAACACCGGAGATGTTCCACAGTGTCTACCTCTTCTCAAAACACTTCCAATATATGAGGGAACTGTGCTACAGTAAGTTCTCACGACAGGGATGCATCTGTGCTCAGGTGAAAATTCTAGGATGTGTCTGGGGAGCAATCAGGAAGAGTCTCATACTGGCCCCTTAGAGGGGATGCGGAGGAAGGTATCTGCTCAGGGAACCTACTTCAGGGGCGTACTCATTCATAACAGTGCTTCTCCTTGGAGGAATGAAGGTAGAACACGGACGGACTAGGGGCACATTAGATACTGTGAGTAAAAGGCAGGCTATGGCGCTTAAGTCTGCCAAACACATATTGGATGTTCACTACCAGTGGTGATCCGCATTTAGTTTATGCGTCTAAAACGCTTCCAACACTGAGAGGGAAGTGTGCTTTCGGAGGGATTCACTGCAGTGCTACGTCTGTTAAAGAAGGAAGCTTTTGGGACTGACTCTGTAGTAACCGCAATAGGCGCACATAGCTTTCCAGGCTCCAACGTCTAACCGTTGCACTCTAGCAAGTTCTGTGTAAGGGAAATTCCTTCATGCAGAATGTCACTTCTCACAGTGTCCTTCCAGTGGAGGAAAGAAGATAGAACAAGGACGGAGCAGAGAGAATGTTACAACCCGTAGGTGAAGGAAAGGGTAAGGCACTTAGGCCTCTATGATGCATACTGGAAGTTCAACACATGGGATGTTCCACAGTGTCTACCACTTCTCAAAACACTTCCAATATATGAAGGAGCTGTGCTACAGTAACTTCTCACGACAGGGAAGCGTCTGTGCTCAGTTGGAAAGTGTAGGACGTGTCTGTGTAGCAATTTTGAAGTGTCTCATACAGGCCCCTTAGAGGGGTTTCGGTGGAAGGTATCTGCTCTGGGAACCTACTTCAGGTGCGCACTCATTCATAACAGTGTTTCTCCTTTGAGGATGAAGATAAAACAGGGAAGGACTACGGGGACATTAGGTACTGTGAGTAAAGGGCAGGCTATGGCGCTTACCCTCCAAACACATATTGGATGTTCACCACCATTGGTAATCCGCACTTAGTTTCTGCGTCTAAAACGCTTCCAACACTGAGAGGGAAGTGTGCTTTAGGAGGGATTCACTGCAGTGTTACGTCTGTTAAAGAAGGAAGCTTTGGGGACTTACTCTGTGGTAACCGCAATAGGCGTACATAGCTTTCCATTCAAAGTCGTCTAACCGTTGGACTATAGCAAGTTCTGTTTAAGGGAAATTCCTTCAGGTGGATAGCACTTCTCACAGTGTCTTCAAGTGGAGAAAAGAAGATAGAACCAGGACGGAGCAGAGAGAATGTTGCAAACCGTGCGTGAAGTACAGGGTAAGTCAATTAGGCCTCTATGATGCCTCCTGGAAGTTCAACACTTGGGATGTTCCACAGTGTCTAACACTTCTCAAAACACTTCCAATATATGAGAGAACTGTGCTAGAGTAAGTTCTCACGGCAGGGAAGCGTCTGCGCTCAGTTGGAAAGTGGAGGACGTGTCTGGGTAGCAATCATGAAGTGTCTCATACAGGCCCCTTAGAGGAGATGCGGAGGAAGGTATCTGCTCTGGGAACCTACCTCAGGTCCGTACTCATTCATAACAGCGTTTCTCCTTTGAGGATGAAGATAGAACAGGGAAGGACTACGGGCACATTAGGTACTGTTAGTAAAGGGCAGGCTATGGCGCTTAGCCTGCCAAACACAAAATGGATGTTCACCGCCAGTGGTGATCCGCACTTAGTTTCTGCGTCTAAAACGCTTCCAACACTGAGCGGGAAGTGTGCTTTAGGAGGGATTCACTGCAGTGTTACGTCTGTTAAAGAAGGAAGCTTTTGGGACTGACTCTGTGGTAACCGCATTAGACGCTCATAGCTTTCCAGTCTCAAACGTCTAACTGATAGACTATAGGAAGTTCTGTTAAGGGAAACTCCTTCATGCGGAATGTTACTTCTCACAGTTTCTTTCCAGTGGAGGAAAGAAGATAGAACAAGGACGGACAGAGAGAACGTTGCAAACCGTGAGTCAAGTACAGGGTAAGGCACTTAGGCCTCTATGATGCATACTGGAATTACAACACCGGAGATGTTCCACAGTGTCTACCTCTTCTCAAAACACTTCCAATATATGAGGGAACTGTGATCCAGTAAGTTCTCACCACAGGGATGCATCTGTGCTCAGTTGAGAACTCTAGGACATGTCTGGGTAGCAATCATGAAGTGTCTCATACAGGCCCCTTAGAGGGGATGCGTAGGAAGGTATCTGCTCAGGGAACCTATTTCAGGTGCGTACTCATTCATAACAGTGCTTCTCTTTGGAGGAATGAAGGTAGAACACGGACGGACTAGGGGCACATTAGGTACTGTGAGTAAAGGGCAGGCTATGGCGCTTAAGCCTGCAAAACACATATTGGATGTTCACCATAAGTGGTGATCCGCAATTAGTTTCTGCACTTAGTTAGCACTGCAGTGAATCCCTCCGAAAGCACACTTCCCTCTCAGTGTTGGAAGCGTTTTAGACGCATAAACTAAATGCGGATCACCACTGGTAGTGAACATCCAATATGTGTTTGGCAGACTTAAGCGCCATAGACTGCCTTTTACTCACAGTATCTAATGTGCCCCTGGTCCGTCCATGTTCTACCTTCATTCGTCCAAGGAGAAGCACTGTTATGAATGAGTACGCCCCTGAAGTAGGTTCCCTAGGCAGATACCTTCCCCCGCATCCCCTCTAAGGGGCCAGTATGAGACTCTTCCTGATTGCTCCCCAGACACATCCTAGAATTTTCACCTGAGCACAGATGCATCCCTGTCGTGAGAACTTACAGTAGCACAGTTCCCTCATATATTGGAAGTGTTTTGAGAATAGGTAGACACTGTGGAACATCTCCGGTGTTGTAATTCCAGTATGCATCATAGAGTCCTATGTGCCTTACCCTGTACTTGACTCACGGTTTGCAACTTTCTCTCGGTCCGTCCTTGTTCTATCTTCTTTCCTCCACTGGAAAGACACTGTGAGAAGTGACATTCCGCATGAAGGAGTTTCCCTTACACAGAACTTGCTATATTCCAACGGTTAGACGTCGGAGACTGGAAAGCTATGTGCGTCTACTGCGATTACCACAGAGTCAGACCCCAAAGCTTCCTACTTTAACAGACGTAAAACTCCAGTGAAGCCCTCCTAAAGCACACTTCCCTCTCAGTGTTGGAAGCGTTTCAGACGCAGAAACTAAGTGCGGATCACCATGGTGGTGAACATCCAATATGTGTTTGGCAGACTTAAGCGCCATAGCTGGCCGTTACTCACATTACCTAATGTGCCCGTAGTCCGTCCGTGTTCTACCTTCATTCCTCCAAGGAGGAGCACTGTTATGAATGAGTACGCCCCTGAAGTAGGTTCCCTGAGCAGATACCTTCCTTCGCATCCCCTCTAAGGGGCCTGTATGAGACACTTCATGATTGCTCCCCAGACACATCCTAGAGTTTCCACCTGAGCACAGATGCATCCCTGTCGTGAGAACTTACTGTAGCACAGTTCCCCCATATATTGGAAGTGTTTTAGCAGACGTAGACACTGTGTAACACCTCCGCTGTTGTAATTCCAGTATGCATCATAGAAGCCTAATTGCCTTACCCTGTACTTGACTCACGGTTTGCAACGTTCTCTCTGACCGTCCTTGTTCTATCTTCTTTCCTCCAGTGGAAAGACACTGTGAGAAGTGACTATCCGACTGAAGGAGTGTCCCTTAAAAAGAACTTGCTATAGTCCCACTGATATACGTCTGTGAATGGAGAGCTATGTGCGCCTATTGCGGTTACCACAGAGTCAGTCCCAAAGCTTCCTTCTTTAACAGACGTAAGACTGAAATGAATTACACCTAAAGCACACTTCGCTCTCAGTACTGGTAGCGTTTTGGACGCAGAAACAAAGTGCGGATCACCACTCGTGGGGAACATCAAATATGTGTTTGGCGGCTTAAGCGCCATAGCCTGCCATTTACTCACAGTACCTAATGTGCCCCTAGTCCTTAACTGTTCTATCTTCATTCCTCCAATGAGAAAAGCTGTTATGAATGAATACACAAGAGTAGCCGGTTCCCTGAGCAGATACCTTCCTTCGCATCCCCTCTAAGTGGCCTGTATGAGATGCTTCATGATTGCTCCCCAGACACATCCTAGAGTTTCCACCTGAGCACAGATGCATCCCTGTCGTGAGAACTTACCTTAGCACAGTTCCCTCATATATTGGAATTGTTTTGAGCAGAGGTAGACACTGTGGAACACCTCCGCTGTTGTAATTCCAGTATGCATCATAGAGGCCTAATTGCCTTACCCTGTACTTGACTCACGGTTTGCAACGTTCTCTCTGTCCGTCCTTGTTCTATCTTCTTTCCTCCACTGGAAAGACACAGTGAGAAGTGACTATCCGACTGAAGGAGTTTCCCTTAAAAAGAACTTGCTATAGTCCAACTGTTAGACGTCTGTGAATGGAGAGCTATGTGCGCCTATTGCGGTTACCACAGAGTCAGTCCCAAAGCTTCCTTCTTTAACAGACGTAAGACTGAAATGAATTACACCTAAAGCACACTTCGCTCTCAGTACTGGTAGCGTTTTGGACGCAGAAACAAAGTGCGGATCACCACTCGTGGGGAACATAAAATATGTGTTTGGCGGCTTAAGCGCCATAGCCTGCCATTTACTCACAGTACCTAATGTGCCCGTAGTCCTTAACTGTTCTATCTTCATTCCTCAAAGGAGAAAAGCTGTTATGAATGAATACACAAGTGTAGTAGGTTCCCTGAGCAGATACCTTCCTCCGCATCTCCTCTAAGGGGCCTGTAGGAGACACTTCATGATTGCTACCCAGACACGTCCTCCACTTTCCAACTGAGCGCAGACGCTTCCCTGCCGTGAGAACTTACTCTAGCACAGTTCTCTCATATATTGGAAGTGTTTTGAGAAGTGTTAGACACTGTGGAACATCCCAAGTGTTGAACTTCCAGGAGGCATCATAGAGGCCTAATTGACTTACCCTGTACTTCACGCACGGTTTGCAACATTCTCTCTGCTCCGTCCTTGTTCTATCTTCTTTTCTCCACTTGAAGACACTGTGAGAAGTGCTATCCACCTGAAGGAATTTCCCTTAAACAGAACTTGCTATAGTCCAACGGTTAGACGACTTTGAATGGAAAGCTATGTACGCCTATTGCGGTTACCACAGAGTAAGTCCCCAAAGCTTCCTTCTTTAACAGACGTAACACTGCAGTGAATCCCTCCTAAAGCACACTTCCCTCTCAGTGTTGGAAGCGTTTTAGACGCAGAAACTAAGTGCGGATTACCAATGGTGGTGAACATCCAATATGTGTTTGGAGGGTAAGCGCCATAGCCTGCCCTTTACTCACAGTACCTAATGTGCCCGTAGTCCTTCCCTGTTTTATCTTCATCCTCAAAGGAGAAACAATGTTATGAATGAGTGCGCACCTGAAGTAGGTTCCCAGAGCAGATACCTTCCTCCGAAACCCCTCTAAGGGGCCTGTATGAGACACTTCAAAATTGCTACACAGACACGTCCTCCACTTTCCAACTGAGCACAGACGCTTCCCTGTCGTGAGAAGTTACTGTAGCACAGCTCCTTCATATATTGGAAGTGTTTTGAGAAGTGGTAGACACTGTGGAACATCCCATGTGTTGAACTTCCAGTATGCATCATAGAGGCCTAAGTGCCTTACCCTTTCCTTCACCTACGGGTTGTAACATTCTCTCTGCTCCGTCCTTGTTCTATCTTCTTTCCTCCACTGGAATGACACTGTGAGAAGTGACATTCTGCATGAAGGAGTTTCCCTTACACAGAACTTGCTAGAGTGCAACGGTTAGACGTTGGAGCCTGGAAAGCTATGTGCGCCTATTGCGGTTACCACAGAGTCAGTCCCAAAAGCTTCCTTCTTTAACAGACGTAGCACTGCAGTGAATCCCTCCGAAAGCACACTTCCCTCTCAGTGTTGGAAGCGTTTTAGACGCATAAACTAAATGCGGATCACCACTGGTAGTGAACATCCAATATGTGTTTGGCAGACTTAAGCGCCATAGCCTGCCTTTTACTCACAGTATCTAATGTGCCCCTAGTCCGTCCGTGTTCTACCTTCATTCCTCCAAGGAGAAGCACTGTTATGAATGAGTACGCCCCTGAAGTAGGTTCCCTGAGCAGATACCTTCCTCCGCATCCCCTCTAAGGGGCCAGTATGAGACTCTTCCTGATTGCTCGCCAGACACATCCTAGAATTTTCACCTGAGCACAGATGCATCCCTGTCGTGAGAACTTACTGTAGCACAGTTGCCTCATATATTGGAAGTGTTTTGAGAAGAGGTAGACACTGTGGAACATCTCCGGTGTTGTAATTCCAGTATGCATCATAGAGTCCTATGTGCCTTACCCTGTACTTGACTCACGGTTTGCAACTGTCTCTCGGTCCGTCCTTGTTCTATCTTCTTTCCTCCACTGGAAAGACACTGTGAGAAGTGACATTCCGCATGAAGGAGTTTCCCTTACACAGAACTTGCTATAGTGCAACGGTTAGACGTTGGAGCCTGGAAAGCTATGTGCGCCTATTGCGGTTACCACAGAGTCAGTCCCAAAAGCTTCCTTCTTTAACAGACGTAACACTGCAGTGAATCCCTCCGAAAGCACACTTCCCTCTCAGTGTTGGAAGCGATTTAGACGCAGAAACTAAGTGCGGATCACCACTGGTAGTGAACATCCAATATGTGTTTGGCAGACTTAAGCGCCATAGCCTGCCTTTTACTCACAGTATCTAATGTGCCCCTAGTCCGTCCGTGTTCTACCTTCATTCCATCAAGGAGAAGCACTGTTATGAATGAGTATGCCCCTGAAGTAGGTTCCCTGAGCAGATACCTTCCTCCGCATACCCTCTAAGGGGCCAGTATGAGACTCTTCCTGATTGCTCCCCAGACACATCCTAGAATTTTCACCTGAGCACAGATGCATCCCTGTTGTGAGAACTTACAGTAGCACAGTTCCCTCATATATTGGAAGTGTTTTGAGAAGAGGTAGACACTGTGGAACATCCCCGGTGTTGTAATTCCAGTATGCATCATAGAGTCCTATGTGCCTTACCCTGTACTTGACTCACGATTTGCAACTTTCTCTCGGTCCGTCCTTGTTCTATCTTCTTTCCTCCACTGGAAAGACACTGTGAGAAGTGACATTCCGCATGAAGGAGTTTCCCTTACACAGAACTTGCTAGAGTCCAGCGGTTAGACGTCGGAGACTGGAAAGCTATGTGCGTCTACTGCGATTACCACAGAGCCAGTCCCCAAAGCTTCCTACTTTAACAGACGTAAAACTCCAGTGAAGCCCTCCTAAAGCACACTTCCCTCTCAGTGTTGGAAGCGTTTCAGACGCAGAAACTAAGTGCGGATCACCACTGGTGGTGAACATCCAATATGTGTTTGGCAGACTTAAGCGCCATAGCCTGCCCGTTACTCACAGTACCTAATGTGCCCGTAGTCGGTCCGTGTTCTACCTTCATTCCTCCAAGGAGGAGCACTGTTATGAATGAGTACGCCCCTGAAGTAGGTTCCCTGAGCAGATACCTTCCTTCGCATCCCCTCTAAGGGGCCTCTATGAGACACTTCATGATTGCTCCCCAGACACATCCTAGAGTTTCCACCTGAGCACAGATGCATCCCTGTCGTGAAAACTTACTGTAGCACAGTTCCCTCATATATTGGAAGTGTTTTGAGCAGAGGTAGACACTGTGGAACACCTCCGCTGTTGTAATTACAGTATGCCTCATAGAGGCCTAATTGCCTTACCATGTACTTGACTCACGGTTTGCAACGTTCTCTCTGACCGTCCTTGTTCTATCTTCTTTCCTCCAGTGGAAAGACACTGTGAGAAGTGACTATCCGACTGAAGGAGTTTCCCTTCAAAAGAACTTGCTATAGTCCCACTGTTAGACGTCTTTGAATGGAGAGCTATGTGCGCCTATTGCGGTTACCACAGAGTCAGTCCCAAAGCTTCCTTCTTTAACAGACGTAAGACTGAAATGAATTACACCTAATGCACTATTCGCTCTCAGTACTGGTAGCGTTTTTGACGCAGAAACAACGTGCGGATCACCACTCGTGGGTACATCAAATATGTGTTTGGCGGCTTAAGCGCCATAGCCTGCCATTTACTCACAGTACCTAATGTGCCCGTAGTCCTTAACTGTTCTATCTTCATTCCTCAAAGGAGAAAAGCTGTTATGAATGAATACACAAGTGTAGTAGGTTCCCTGAGCAGATACCTTCCTTCGCATCCCCTCTATGGGGTCTGTATGAGACACTTCATGATTGCTACCCAGACACGTCCTAGAGTTTCCAACTGAGCACCGAACCATCCCTGTCGTGAGAACTTACTGTAGCACAGTTCCCTCATATATTGGAAGTGTTTTGAGAAGAGGTAAATATTGTGGAACATCTCTGGTGTTGAATCTCCAGTATGCATAATAGAGGCCTAAGTGCATTACCCTGTACTTCACTCACGGGTTGCAACGTTCTCTCTGCTCCATCCTTGTTCTATCTTCTTTCCTCCACTGGAAAGACACTGTGTGAAGTGACATTCCGCATGAAGGAGTTTTCCTTAAAGAGAACTTGCTGTAGTCCAACGGATAGACGTTGGAGACTGGCAAGCTATGTGCGTCTATTGCGGTTACAACAGAGTCAGTCCCAAAAGCATCCTTCTTTAACAGACGTAACACTGCAGTGAATCCCTCTTAAATCAAACATCCCTCTCAGTGTTGGAAGCGTTTTAGACGCAGAAACTAAGTGCGGATCACCACTTATGGTGAACATCCAATATGTGTTTGGCAGGCTTAAGCGCCATAGCCTGCCCTTTACTCACAGTACCTAATGTGCCCCTAGTCCGTCCGTGTTCTACCTTCATTCCTCCAAAGAGAAGCACTGTTATGAATGAGTACGCACTTGAAATAGGTTCCCTGAGTAGATACCTTCCTACGCATCCCCTCTAAGGGGCCTGTATGAGACACTTCATGATTGCTACCCAGACATGTCCTAGAGTTCTCAACTGAGCACAGATGCATCCCTGTGGTGAGAACTTACTGGATCACAGTTCCCTCATATATTGGAAGTGTTTTGAGAAGAGGTAGACACTGTGGAACATCTCCGGTGTTGTAATTCCAGTATGCATCATAGAGGCCTAAGTGCCTTACCCTGTACTTGACTCACGGTTTGCAACGTTCTCTCTGTCCGTCCTTGTTCTATCTTCTTTCCTCCACTGGAAAGAAACTGTGAGAAGTAACATTCCGCATGAAGGAGTTTCCCTTAAACAGAACTTCCTATAGTCTATCAGTTAGACGTTTGAGACTGGAAAGCTATGAGCGTCTAATGCGGTTACCACAGAGTCAGTCCCAAAAGCTTCCTTCTTTAACAGACGTAACACTGCAGTGAATCCCTCCTAAAGCACACTTCCCGCTCAGTGTTGGAAGCGTTTTCGACGCAGAAACTAAGTGCGGATCACCACTGTTGGTGAACATCCATTTTGTGTTTGGCAGGCTAAGCGCCATAGCCTGCCCTTTACTAACAGTACCTAATGTGCCCGTAGTCCTTCCCTGTTCTATCTTCATCCTCAAAGGAGAAACGCTGTTATGAATGAGTACGCACCTGAAGTAGGTTCCCAGAGCAGATACCTTCCTCCGCATCTCCTCTAAGGGGCCTGTATGAGACACTTCATGATTGCTACCCAGACACGTCCTCCACTTTCCAACTGAGCGCAGACGCTTCCCTGCCGTGAGAACTTACTCTAGCACAGTTCTCTCATATATTGGAAGTGTTTTGAGAAGTGTTAGACACTGTGGAACATCCCAAGTGTTGAACTTCCAGGAGGCATCATAGAGGCCTAATTGACTTACCCTGTACTTCACGCACGGTTTGCAACATTCTCTCTGCTCCGTCCTGGTTCTATCTTCTTTTCTCCACTTGAAGACACTGTGAGAAGTGCTATCCACCTGAAGGAATTTCCCTTAAACAGAACTTGCTATAGTCCAACGGTTAGACGACTTTGAATGGAAAGCTATGTACGCCTATTGCGGTTACCACAGAGTAAGTCCCCAAAGCTTCCTTCTTTAACAGACGTAACACTGCAGTGAATCCCTCCTAAAGCACACTTCCCTCTCAGTGTTGGAAGCGTTTTAGACGCAGAAACTAAGTGCGGATTACCAATGGTGGTGAACATCCAATATGTGTTTGGAGGGTAAGCGCCATAGCCTGCCCTTTACTCACAGTAGCTAATGTGCCCGTAGTCCTTCCCTGTTTTATCTTCATCCTCAAAGGAGAAACACTGTTATGAATGAGTGCGCACCTGAAGTAGGTTCCCAGAGCAGATACCTTCCTCCGAAACCCCTCTAAGGGGCCTGTATGAGACACTTCAAAATTGCTACACAGACACGTCCTACACTTTCCAACTGAGCACAGACGCTTCCCTGTCGTGAGAAGTTACTGTAGCACAGCTCCTTCATATATTGGAAGTGTTTTGAGAAGTGGTAGACACTGTGGAACATCCCATGTGTTGAACTTCCAGTATGCATCATAGAGGCCTAAGTGCCTTACCCTTTCCTTCACCTACGGTTTGTAACATTCTCTCTGCTCCGTCCTTGTTCTATCTTCTTTCCTCCACTGGAATGACACTGTGAGAAGTGACATTCTGCATGAAGGAGTTTCCCTTACACAGAACTTGCTAGAGTGCAACGGTTAGACGTTGGAGCCTGGAAAGCTATGTGCGCCTATTGCGGTTACCACAGAGTCAGTCCCAAAAGCTTCCTTCTTTAACAGACGTAGCACTGCAGTGAATCCCTCCGAAAGCACACTTCCCTCTCAGTGTTGGAAGCGTTTTAGACGCATAAACTAAATGCGGATCACCACTGGTAGTGAACATCCAATATGTGTTTGGCAGACTTAAGCGCCATAGCCTGCCTTTTACTCACAGTATCTAATGTGCCCCTAGTCCGTCCGTGTTCTACCTTCATTCCTCCAAGGAGAAGCACTGTTATGAATGAGTACGCCCCTGAAGTAGGTTCCCTGAGCAGATACCTTCCTCCGCATCCCCTCTAAGGGGCCAGTATGAGACTCTTCCTGATTGCTCGCCAGACACATCCTAGAATTTTCACCTGAGCACAGATGCATCCCTGTCGTGAGAACTTACTGTAGCACAGTTGCCTCATATATTGGAAGTGTTTTGAGAAGAGGTAGACACTGTGGAACATCTCCGGTGTTGTAATTCCAGTATGCATCATAGAGTCCTATGTGCCTTACCCTGTACTTGACTCACGGTTTGCAACTGTCTCTCGGTCCGTCCTTGTTCTATCTTCTTTCCTCCACTGGAAAAACACTGTGAGAAGTGACATTCCGCATGAAGGAGTTTCCCTTACACAGAACTTGCTATAGTGCAACGGTTAGACGTTGGAGCCTGGAAAGCTATGTGCGCCTATTGCGGTTACCACAGAGTCAGTCCCAAAAGCTTCCTTCTTTAACAGACGTAACACTGCAGTGAATCCCTCCGAAAGCACACTTCCCTCTCAGTGTTGGAAGCGATTTAGACGCAGAAACTAAGTGCGGATCACCACTGGTAGTGAACATCCAATATGTGTTTGGCAGACTTAAGCGCCATAGCCTGCCTTTTACTCACAGTATCTAATGTGCCCCTGGTCCGTCCATGTTCTACCTTCATTCGTCCAAGGAGAAGCACTGTTATGAATGAGTACGCCCCTGAAGTAGGTTCCCTAGGCAGATACCTTCCCCCGCATCCCCTCTAAGGGGCCAGTATGAGACTCTTCCTGATTGCTCCCCAGACACATCCTAGAATTTTCACCTGAGCACAGATGCATCCCTGTCGTGAGAACTTACAGTAGCACAGTTCCCTCATATATTGGAAGTGTTTTGAGAATAGGTAGACACTGTGGAACATCTCCGGTGTTGTAATTCCAGTATGCATCATAGAGTCCTATGTGCCTTACCCTGTACTTGACTCACGGTTTGCAACTTTCTCTCGGTCCGTCCTTGTTCTATCTTCTTTCCTCCACTGGAAAGACACTGTGAGAAGTGACATTCCGCATGAAGGAGTTTCCCTTACACAGAACTTGCTATATTCCAACGGTTAGACGTCGGAGACTGGAAAGCTATGTGCGTCTACTGCGATTACCACAGAGTCAGACCCCAAAGCTTCCTACTTTAACAGACGTAAAACTCCAGTGAAGCCCTCCTAAAGCACACTTCCCTCTCAGTGTTGGAAGCGTTTCAGACGCAGAAACTAAGTGCGGATCACCATGGTGGTGAACATCCAATATGTGTTTGGCAGACTTAAGCGCCATAGCTGGCCGTTACTCACATTACCTAATGTGCCCGTAGTCCGTCCGTGTTCTACCTTCATTCCTCCAAGGAGGAGCACTGTTATGAATGAGTACGCCCCTGAAGTAGGTTCCCTGAGCAGATACCTTCCTTCGCATCCCCTCTAAGGGGCCTGTATGAGACACTTCATGATTGCTCCCCAGACACATCCTAGAGTTTCCACCTGAGCACAGATGCATCCCTGTCGTGAGAACTTACTGTAGCACAGTTCCCCCATATATTGGAAGTGTTTTAGCAGACGTAGACACTGTGTAACACCTCCGCTGTTGTAATTCCAGTATGCATCATAGAAGCCTAATTGCCTTACCCTGTACTTGACTCACGGTTTGCAACGTTCTCTCTGACCGTCCTTGTTCTATCTTCTTTCCTCCAGTGGAAAGACACTGTGAGAAGTGACTATCCGACTGAAGGAGTGTCCCTTAAAAAGAACTTGCTATAGTCCCACTGATATACGTCTGTGAATGGAGAGCTATGTGCGCCTATTGCGGTTACCACAGAGTCAGTCCCAAAGCTTCCTTCTTTAACAGACGTAAGACTGAAATGAATTACACCTAAAGCACACTTCGCTCTCAGTACTGGTAGCGTTTTGGACGCAGAAACAAAGTGCGGATCACCACTCGTGGGGAACATCAAATATGTGTTTGGCGGCTTAAGCGCCATAGCCTGCCATTTACTCACAGTACCTAATGTGCCCCTAGTCCTTAACTGTTCTATCTTCATTCCTCCAATGAGAAAAGCTGTTATGAATGAATACACAAGAGTAGCCGGTTCCCTGAGCAGATACCTTCCTTCGCATCCCCTCTAAGTGGCCTGTATGAGATGCTTCATGATTGCTCCCCAGACACATCCTAGAGTTTCCACCTGAGCACAGATGCATCCCTGTCGTGAGAACTTACCTTAGCACAGTTCCCTCATATATTGGAATTGTTTTGAGCAGAGGTAGACACTGTGGAACACCTCCGCTGTTGTAATTCCAGTATGCATCATAGAGGCCTAATTGCCTTACCCTGTACTTGACTCACGGTTTGCAACGTTCTCTCTGTCCGTCCTTGTTCTATCTTCTTTCCTCCACTGGAAAGACACAGTGAGAAGTGACTATCCGACTGAAGGAGTTTCCCTTAAAAAGAACTTGCTATAGTCCAACTGTTAGACGTCTGTGAATGGAGAGCTATGTGCGCCTATTGCGGTTACCACAGAGTCAGTCCCAAAGCTTCCTTCTTTAACAGACGTAAGACTGAAATGAATTACACCTAAAGCACACTTCGCTCTCAGTACTGGTAGCGTTTTGGACGCAGAAACAAAGTGCGGATCACCACTCGTGGGGAACATAAAATATGTGTTTGGCGGCTTAAGCGCCATAGCCTGCCATTTACTCACAGTACCTAATGTGCCCGTAGTCCTTAACTGTTCTATCTTCATTCCTCAAAGGAGAAAAGCTGTTATGAATGAATACACAAGTGTAGTAGGTTCCCTGAGCAGATACCTTCCTCCGCATCTCCTCTAAGGGGCCTGTAGGAGACACTTCATGATTGCTACCCAGACACGTCCTCCACTTTCCAACTGAGCGCAGACGCTTCCCTGCCGTGAGAACTTACTCTAGCACAGTTCTCTCATATATTGGAAGTGTTTTGAGAAGTGTTAGACACTGTGGAACATCCCAAGTGTTGAACTTCCAGGAGGCATCATAGAGGCCTAATTGACTTACCCTGTACTTCACGCACGGTTTGCAACATTCTCTCTGCTCCGTCCTTGTTCTATCTTCTTTTCTCCACTTGAAGACACTGTGAGAAGTGCTATCCACCTGAAGGAATTTCCCTTAAACAGAACTTGCTATAGTCCAACGGTTAGACGACTTTGAATGGAAAGCTATGTACGCCTATTGCGGTTACCACAGAGTAAGTCCCCAAAGCTTCCTTCTTTAACAGACGTAACACTGCAGTGAATCCCTCCTAAAGCACACTTCCCTCTCAGTGTTGGAAGCGTTTTAGACGCAGAAACTAAGTGCGGATTACCAATGGTGGTGAACATCCAATATGTGTTTGGAGGGTAAGCGCCATAGCCTGCCCTTTACTCACAGTACCTAATGTGCCCGTAGTCCTTCCCTGTTTTATCTTCATCCTCAAAGGAGAAACAATGTTATGAATGAGTGCGCACCTGAAGTAGGTTCCCAGAGCAGATACCTTCCTCCGAAACCCCTCTAAGGGGCCTGTATGAGACACTTCAAAATTGCTACACAGACACGTCCTCCACTTTCCAACTGAGCACAGACGCTTCCCTGTCGTGAGAAGTTACTGTAGCACAGCTCCTTCATATATTGGAAGTGTTTTGAGAAGTGGTAGACACTGTGGAACATCCCATGTGTTGAACTTCCAGTATGCATCATAGAGGCCTAAGTGCCTTACCCTTTCCTTCACCTACGGGTTGTAACATTCTCTCTGCTCCGTCCTTGTTCTATCTTCTTTCCTCCACTGGAATGACACTGTGAGAAGTGACATTCTGCATGAAGGAGTTTCCCTTACACAGAACTTGCTAGAGTGCAACGGTTAGACGTTGGAGCCTGGAAAGCTATGTGCGCCTATTGCGGTTACCACAGAGTCAGTCCCAAAAGCTTCCTTCTTTAACAGACGTAGCACTGCAGTGAATCCCTCCGAAAGCACACTTCCCTCTCAGTGTTGGAAGCGTTTTAGACGCATAAACTAAATGCGGATCACCACTGGTAGTGAACATCCAATATGTGTTTGGCAGACTTAAGCGCCATAGCCTGCCTTTTACTCACAGTATCTAATGTGCCCCTAGTCCGTCCGTGTTCTACCTTCATTCCTCCAAGGAGAAGCACTGTTATGAATGAGTACGCCCCTGAAGTAGGTTCCCTGAGCAGATACCTTCCTCCGCATCCCCTCTAAGGGGCCAGTATGAGACTCTTCCTGATTGCTCGCCAGACACATCCTAGAATTTTCACCTGAGCACAGATGCATCCCTGTCGTGAGAACTTACTGTAGCACAGTTGCCTCATATATTGGAAGTGTTTTGAGAAGAGGTAGACACTGTGGAACATCTCCGGTGTTGTAATTCCAGTATGCATCATAGAGTCCTATGTGCCTTACCCTGTACTTGACTCACGGTTTGCAACTGTCTCTCGGTCCGTCCTTGTTCTATCTTCTTTCCTCCACTGGAAAGACACTGTGAGAAGTGACATTCCGCATGAAGGAGTTTCCCTTACACAGAACTTGCTATAGTGCAACGGTTAGACGTTGGAGCCTGGAAAGCTATGTGCGCCTATTGCGGTTACCACAGAGTCAGTCCCAAAAGCTTCCTTCTTTAACAGACGTAACACTGCAGTGAATCCCTCCGAAAGCACACTTCCCTCTCAGTGTTGGAAGCGATTTAGACGCAGAAACTAAGTGCGGATCACCACTGGTAGTGAACATCCAATATGTGTTTGGCAGACTTAAGCGCCATAGCCTGCCTTTTACTCACAGTATCTAATGTGCCCCTAGTCCGTCCGTGTTCTACCTTCATTCCATCAAGGAGAAGCACTGTTATGAATGAGTATGCCCCTGAAGTAGGTTCCCTGAGCAGATACCTTCCTCCGCATACCCTCTAAGGGGCCAGTATGAGACTCTTCCTGATTGCTCCCCAGACACATCCTAGAATTTTCACCTGAGCACAGATGCATCCCTGTTGTGAGAACTTACAGTAGCACAGTTCCCTCATATATTGGAAGTGTTTTGAGAAGAGGTAGACACTGTGGAACATCCCCGGTGTTGTAATTCCAGTATGCATCATAGAGTCCTATGTGCCTTACCCTGTACTTGACTCACGATTTGCAACTTTCTCTCGGTCCGTCCTTGTTCTATCTTCTTTCCTCCACTGGAAAGACACTGTGAGAAGTGACATTCCGCATGAAGGAGTTTCCCTTACACAGAACTTGCTAGAGTCCAGCGGTTAGACGTCGGAGACTGGAAAGCTATGTGCGTCTACTGCGATTACCACAGAGCCAGTCCCCAAAGCTTCCTACTTTAACAGACGTAAAACTCCAGTGAAGCCCTCCTAAAGCACACTTCCCTCTCAGTGTTGGAAGCGTTTCAGACGCAGAAACTAAGTGCGGATCACCACTGGTGGTGAACATCCAATATGTGTTTGGCAGACTTAAGCGCCATAGCCTGCCCGTTACTCACAGTACCTAATGTGCCCGTAGTCGGTCCGTGTTCTACCTTCATTCCTCCAAGGAGGAGCACTGTTATGAATGAGTACGCCCCTGAAGTAGGTTCCCTGAGCAGATACCTTCCTTCGCATCCCCTCTAAGGGGCCTCTATGAGACACTTCATGATTGCTCCCCAGACACATCCTAGAGTTTCCACCTGAGCACAGATGCATCCCTGTCGTGAAAACTTACTGTAGCACAGTTCCCTCATATATTGGAAGTGTTTTGAGCAGAGGTAGACACTGTGGAACACCTCCGCTGTTGTAATTACAGTATGCCTCATAGAGGCCTAATTGCCTTACCATGTACTTGACTCACGGTTTGCAACGTTCTCTCTGACCGTCCTTGTTCTATCTTCTTTCCTCCAGTGGAAAGACACTGTGAGAAGTGACTATCCGACTGAAGGAGTTTCCCTTCAAAAGAACTTGCTATAGTCCCACTGTTAGACGTCTTTGAATGGAGAGCTATGTGCGCCTATTGCGGTTACCACAGAGTCAGTCCCAAAGCTTCCTTCTTTAACAGACGTAAGACTGAAATGAATTACACCTAATGCACTATTCGCTCTCAGTACTGGTAGCGTTTTTGACGCAGAAACAACGTGCGGATCACCACTCGTGGGTACATCAAATATGTGTTTGGCGGCTTAAGCGCCATAGCCTGCCATTTACTCACAGTACCTAATGTGCCCGTAGTCCTTAACTGTTCTATCTTCATTCCTCAAAGGAGAAAAGCTGTTATGAATGAATACACAAGTGTAGTAGGTTCCCTGAGCAGATACCTTCCTTCGCATCCCCTCTATGGGGTCTGTATGAGACACTTCATGATTGCTACCCAGACACGTCCTAGAGTTTCCAACTGAGCACCGAACCATCCCTGTCGTGAGAACTTACTGTAGCACAGTTCCCTCATATATTGGAAGTGTTTTGAGAAGAGGTAAATATTGTGGAACATCTCTGGTGTTGAATCTCCAGTATGCATAATAGAGGCCTAAGTGCATTACCCTGTACTTCACTCACGGGTTGCAACGTTCTCTCTGCTCCATCCTTGTTCTATCTTCTTTCCTCCACTGGAAAGACACTGTGTGAAGTGACATTCCGCATGAAGGAGTTTTCCTTAAAGAGAACTTGCTGTAGTCCAACGGATAGACGTTGGAGACTGGCAAGCTATGTGCGTCTATTGCGGTTACAACAGAGTCAGTCCCAAAAGCATCCTTCTTTAACAGACGTAACACTGCAGTGAATCCCTCTTAAATCAAACATCCCTCTCAGTGTTGGAAGCGTTTTAGACGCAGAAACTAAGTGCGGATCACCACTTATGGTGAACATCCAATATGTGTTTGGCAGGCTTAAGCGCCATAGCCTGCCCTTTACTCACAGTACCTAATGTGCCCCTAGTCCGTCCGTGTTCTACCTTCATTCCTCCAAAGAGAAGCACTGTTATGAATGAGTACGCACTTGAAATAGGTTCCCTGAGTAGATACCTTCCTACGCATCCCCTCTAAGGGGCCTGTATGAGACACTTCATGATTGCTACCCAGACATGTCCTAGAGTTCTCAACTGAGCACAGATGCATCCCTGTGGTGAGAACTTACTGGATCACAGTTCCCTCATATATTGGAAGTGTTTTGAGAAGAGGTAGACACTGTGGAACATCTCCGGTGTTGTAATTCCAGTATGCATCATAGAGGCCTAAGTGCCTTACCCTGTACTTGACTCACGGTTTGCAACGTTCTCTCTGTCCGTCCTTGTTCTATCTTCTTTCCTCCACTGGAAAGAAACTGTGAGAAGTAACATTCCGCATGAAGGAGTTTCCCTTAAACAGAACTTCCTATAGTCTATCAGTTAGACGTTTGAGACTGGAAAGCTATGAGCGTCTAATGCGGTTACCACAGAGTCAGTCCCAAAAGCTTCCTTCTTTAACAGACGTAACACTGCAGTGAATCCCTCCTAAAGCACACTTCCCGCTCAGTGTTGGAAGCGTTTTCGACGCAGAAACTAAGTGCGGATCACCACTGTTGGTGAACATCCATTTTGTGTTTGGCAGGCTAAGCGCCATAGCCTGCCCTTTACTAACAGTACCTAATGTGCCCGTAGTCCTTCCCTGTTCTATCTTCATCCTCAAAGGAGAAACGCTGTTATGAATGAGTACGCACCTGAAGTAGGTTCCCAGAGCAGATACCTTCCTCCGCATCTCCTCTAAGGGGCCTGTATGAGACACTTCATGATTGCTACCCAGACACGTCCTCCACTTTCCAACTGAGCGCAGACGCTTCCCTGCCGTGAGAACTTACTCTAGCACAGTTCTCTCATATATTGGAAGTGTTTTGAGAAGTGTTAGACACTGTGGAACATCCCAAGTGTTGAACTTCCAGGAGGCATCATAGAGGCCTAATTGACTTACCCTGTACTTCACGCACGGTTTGCAACATTCTCTCTGCTCCGTCCTGGTTCTATCTTCTTTTCTCCACTTGAAGACACTGTGAGAAGTGCTATCCACCTGAAGGAATTTCCCTTAAACAGAACTTGCTATAGTCCAACGGTTAGACGACTTTGAATGGAAAGCTATGTACGCCTATTGCGGTTACCACAGAGTAAGTCCCCAAAGCTTCCTTCTTTAACAGACGTAACACTGCAGTGAATCCCTCCTAAAGCACACTTCCCTCTCAGTGTTGGAAGCGTTTTAGACGCAGAAACTAAGTGCGGATTACCAATGGTGGTGAACATCCAATATGTGTTTGGAGGGTAAGCGCCATAGCCTGCCCTTTACTCACAGTAGCTAATGTGCCCGTAGTCCTTCCCTGTTTTATCTTCATCCTCAAAGGAGAAACACTGTTATGAATGAGTGCGCACCTGAAGTAGGTTCCCAGAGCAGATACCTTCCTCCGAAACCCCTCTAAGGGGCCTGTATGAGACACTTCAAAATTGCTACACAGACACGTCCTACACTTTCCAACTGAGCACAGACGCTTCCCTGTCGTGAGAAGTTACTGTAGCACAGCTCCTTCATATATTGGAAGTGTTTTGAGAAGTGGTAGACACTGTGGAACATCCCATGTGTTGAACTTCCAGTATGCATCATAGAGGCCTAAGTGCCTTACCCTTTCCTTCACCTACGGTTTGTAACATTCTCTCTGCTCCGTCCTTGTTCTATCTTCTTTCCTCCACTGGAATGACACTGTGAGAAGTGACATTCTGCATGAAGGAGTTTCCCTTACACAGAACTTGCTAGAGTGCAACGGTTAGACGTTGGAGCCTGGAAAGCTATGTGCGCCTATTGCGGTTACCACAGAGTCAGTCCCAAAAGCTTCCTTCTTTAACAGACGTAGCACTGCAGTGAATCCCTCCGAAAGCACACTTCCCTCTCAGTGTTGGAAGCGTTTTAGACGCATAAACTAAATGCGGATCACCACTGGTAGTGAACATCCAATATGTGTTTGGCAGACTTAAGCGCCATAGCCTGCCTTTTACTCACAGTATCTAATGTGCCCCTAGTCCGTCCGTGTTCTACCTTCATTCCTCCAAGGAGAAGCACTGTTATGAATGAGTACGCCCCTGAAGTAGGTTCCCTGAGCAGATACCTTCCTCCGCATCCCCTCTAAGGGGCCAGTATGAGACTCTTCCTGATTGCTCGCCAGACACATCCTAGAATTTTCACCTGAGCACAGATGCATCCCTGTCGTGAGAACTTACTGTAGCACAGTTGCCTCATATATTGGAAGTGTTTTGAGAAGAGGTAGACACTGTGGAACATCTCCGGTGTTGTAATTCCAGTATGCATCATAGAGTCCTATGTGCCTTACCCTGTACTTGACTCACGGTTTGCAACTGTCTCTCGGTCCGTCCTTGTTCTATCTTCTTTCCTCCACTGGAAAAACACTGTGAGAAGTGACATTCCGCATGAAGGAGTTTCCCTTACACAGAACTTGCTATAGTGCAACGGTTAGACGTTGGAGCCTGGAAAGCTATGTGCGCCTATTGCGGTTACCACAGAGTCAGTCCCAAAAGCTTCCTTCTTTAACAGACGTAACACTGCAGTGAATCCCTCCGAAAGCACACTTCCCTCTCAGTGTTGGAAGCGATTTAGACGCAGAAACTAAGTGCGGATCACCACTGGTAGTGAACATCCAATATGTGTTTGGCAGACTTAAGCGCCATAGCCTGCCTTTTACTCACAGTATCTAATGTGCCCCTAGTCCGTCCGTGTTCTACCTTCATTCCATCAAGGAGAAGCACTGTTATGAATGAGTATGCCCCTGAAGTAGGTTCCCTGAGCAGATACCTTCCTCCGCATACCCTCTAAGGGGCCAGTATGAGACTCTTCCTGATTGCTCCCCAGACACATCCTAGAATTTTCACCTGAGCACAGATGCATCCCTGTCGTGAGAACTTACAGTAGCACAGTTCCCTCATATATTGGAAGTGTTTTGAGAAGAGGTAGACACTGTGGAACATCCCCGGTGTTGTAATTCCAGTATGCATCATAGAGTCCTATGTGCCTTACCCTGTACTTGACTCACGATTTGCAACTTTCTCTCGGTCCGTCCTTGTTCTATCTTCTTTCCTCCACTGGAAAGACACTGTGAGAAGTGACATTCCGCATGAAGGAGTTTCCCTTACACAGAACTTGCTATAGTCCAGCGGTTAGACGTCGGAGACTGGAAAGCTATGTGCGTCTACTGCGATTACCACAGAGCCAGTCCCCAAAGCTTCCTACTTTAACAGACGTAAAACTCCAGTGAAGCCCTCCTAAAGCACACTTCCCTCTCAGTGTTGGAAGCGTTTCAGACGCAGAAACTAAGTGCGGATCACCACTGGTGGTGAACATCCAATATGTGTTTGGCAGACTTAAGCGCCATAGCCTGCCCGTTACTCACAGTACCTAATGTGCCCGTAGTCGGTCCGTGTTCTACCTTCATTCCTCCAAGGAGGAGCACTGTTATGAATGAGTACGCCCCTGAAGTAGGTTCCCTGAGCAGATACCTTCCTTCGCATCCCCTCTAAGGGGCCTGTATGAGACACTTCATGATTGCTCCCCAGACACATCCTAGAGTTTCCACCTGAGCACAGATGCATCCCTGTCGTGAGAACTTACTGTAGCACAGTTCCCTCATATATTGGAAGTGTTTTGAGCAGAGGTAGACACTGTGGAACACCTCCGCTGTTGTAATTACAGTATGCCTCATAGAGGCCTAATTGCCTTACCATGTACTTGACTCACGGTTTGCAACGTTCTCTCTGACCGTCCTTGTTCTATCTTCTTTCCTCCAGTGGAAAGACACTGTGAGAAGTGACTATCCGACTGAAGGAGTTTCCCTTCAAAAGAACTTGCTATAGTCCCACTGTTAGACGTCTGTGAATGGAGAGCTATGTGCGCCTATTGCGGTTACCACAGAGTCAGTCCCAAAGCTTCCTTCTTTAACAGACGTAAGACTGAAATGAATTACACCTAATGCACTATTCGCTCTCAGTACTGGTAGCGTTTTTGACGCAGAAACAACGTGCGGATCACCACTCGTGGGTACATCAAATATGTGTTTGGCGGCTTAAGCGCCATAGCCTGCCATTTACTCACAGTACCTAATGTGCCCGTAGTCCTTAACTGTTCTATCTTCATTCCTCAAAGGAGAAAAGCTGTTATGAATGAATACACAAGTGTAGTAGGTTCCCTGAGCAGATACCTTCCTTCGCATCCCCTCTATGGGGTCTGTATGAGACACTTCATGATTGCTACCCAGACACGTCCTAGAGTTTCCAACTGAGCACCGAACCATCCCTGTCGTGAGAACTTACTGTAGCACAGTTCCCTCATATATTGGAAGTGTTTTGAGAAGAGGTAAATATTGTGGAACATCTCTGGTGTTGAATCTCCAGTATGCATAATAGAGGCCTAAGTGCATTACCCTGTACTTCACTCACGGGTTGCAACGTTCTCTCTGCTCCATCCTTGTTCTATCTTCTTTCCTCCACTGGAAAGACACTGTGTGAAGTGACATTCCGCATGAAGGAGTTTTCCTTAAAGATAACTTGCTGTAGTCCAACGGATAGACGTTGGAGACTGGCAAGCTATGTGCGTCTATTGCGGTTACAACAGAGTCAGTCCCAAAAGCATCCTTCTTTAACAGACGTAACACTGCAGTGAATCCCTCTTAAATCAAACATCCCTCTCAGTGTTGGAAGCGTTTTAGACGCAGAAACTAAGTGCGGATCACCACTTATGGTGAACATCCAATATGTGTTTGGCAGGCTTAAGCGCCATAGCCTGCCCTTTACTCACAGTACCTAATGTGCCCCTAGTCCGTCCGTGTTCTACCTTCATTCCTCCAAAGAGAAGCACTGTTATGAATGAGTACGCACTTGAAATAGGTTCCCTGAGCAGATACCTTCCTACGCATCCCCTCTAAGGGGCCTGTATGAGACACTTCATGATTGCTACCCAGACATGTCCTAGAGTTCTCAACTGAGCACAGATGCATCCCTGTGGTGAGAACTTACTGGATCACAGTTCCCTCATATATTGGAAGTGTTTTGAGAAGAGGTAGACACTGTGGAACATCTCCGGTGTTGTAATTCCAGTATGCATCATAGAGGCCTAAGTGCCTTACCCTGTACTTGACTCACGGTTTGCAACGTTCTCTCTGTCCGTCCTTGTTCTATCTTCTTTCCTCCACTGGAAAGAAACTGTGAGAAGTAACATTCCGCATGAAGGAGTTTCCCTTAAACAGAACTTCCTATAGTCTATCAGTTAGACGTTTGAGACTGGAAAGCTATGAGCGTCTAATGCAGTTACCACAGAGTCAGTCCCAAAAGCTTCCTTCTTTAACAGACGTAACACTGCAGTGAATCCCTCCTAAAGCACACTTCCCGCTCAGTGTTGGAAGCGTTTTCGACGCAGAAACTAAGTGCGGATCACCACTGTTGGTGAACATCCATTTTGTGTTTGGCAGGCTAAGCGCCATAGCCTGCCCTTTACTAACAGTACCTAATGTGCCCGTAGTCCTTCCCTGTTCTATCTTCATCCTCAAAGGAGAAACGCTGTTATGAATGAGTACGCACCTGAAGTAGGTTCCCAGAGCAGATACCTTCCTCCGCATCTCCTCTAAGGGGCCTGTATGAGACACTTCATGATTGCTACCCAGACACGTCCTCCACTTTCCAACTGAGCGCAGACGCTTCCCTGCCGTGAGAACTTACTCTAGCACAGTTCTCTCATATATTGGAAGTGTTTTGAGAAGTGTTAGACACTGTGGAACATCCCAAGTGTTGAACTTCCAGGAGGCATCATAGAGGCCTAATTGACTTACCCTGTACTTCACGCACGGTTTGCAACATTCTCTCTGCTCCGTCCTGGTTCTATCTTCTTTTCTCAACTTGAAGACACTGTGAGAAGTGCTATCCACCTGAAGGAATTTCCCTTAAACAGAACTTGCTATAGTCCAACGGTTAGACGACTTTGAATGGAAAGCTATGTACGCCTATTGCGGTTACCACAGAGTAAGTCCCCAAAGCTTCCTTCTTTAACAGACGTAACACTGCAGTGAATCCCTCCTAAAGCACACTTCCCTCTCAGTGTTGGAAGCGTTTTAGACGCAGAAACTAAGTGCGGATTACCAATGGTGGTGAACATCCAATATGTGTTTGGAGGGTAAGCGCCATAGCCTGCCCTTTACTCACAGTACCTAATGTGCCCGTAGTCCTTCCCTGTTTTATCTTCATCCTCAAAGGAGAAACACTGTTATGAATGAGTGCGCACCTGAAGTAGGTTCCCAGAGCAGATACCTTCCTCCGAAACCCCTCTAAGGGGCCTGTATGAGACACTTCAAAATTGCTACACAGACACGTCCTACACTTTCCAACTGAGCACAGACGCTTCCCTGTCGTGAGAAGTTACTGTAGCACAGCTCCTTCATATATTGGAAGTGTTTTGAGAAGTGGTAGACACTGTGGAACATCCCATGTGTTGAACTTCCAGTATGCATCATAGAGGCCTAAGTGCCTTACCCTTTCCTTCACCTACGGTTTGTAACATTCTCTCTGCTCCGTCCTTGTTCTATCTTCTTTCCTCCACTGGAATGACACTGTGAGAAGTGACATTCTGCATGAAGGAGTTTCCCTTACACAGAACTTGCTAGAGTGCAACGGTTAGACGTTGGAGCCTGGAAAGCTATGTGCGCCTATTGCGGTTACCACAGAGTCAGTCCCAAAAGCTTCCTTCTTTAACAGACGTAGCACTGCAGTGAATCCCTCCGAAAGCACACTTCCCTCTCAGTGTTGGAAGCGTTTTAGACGCATAAACTAAATGCGGATCACCACTGGTAGTGAACATCCAATATGTGTTTGGCAGACTTAAGCGCCATAGCCTGCCTTTTACTCACAGTATCTAATGTGCCCCTAGTCCGTCCGTGTTCTACCTTCATTCCTCCAAGGAGAAGCACTGTTATGAATGAGTACGCCCCTGAAGTAGGTTCCCTGAGCAGATACCTTCCTCCGCATCCCCTCTAAGGGGCCAGTATGAGACTCTTCCTGATTGCTCGCCAGACACATCCTAGAATTTTCACCTGAGCACAGATGCATCCCTGTCGTGAGAACTTACTGTAGCACAGTTGCCTCATATATTGGAAGTGTTTTGAGAAGAGGTAGACACTGTGGAACATCTCCGGTGTTGTAATTCCAGTATGCATCATAGAGTCCTATGTGCCTTACCCTGTACTTGACTCACGGTTTGCAACTGTCTCTCGGTCCGTCCTTGTTCTATCTTCTTTCCTCCACTGGAAAGACACTGTGAGAAGTGACATTCCGCATGAAGGAGTTTCCCTTACACAGAACTTGCTAAAGTGCAACGGTTAGACGTTGGAGCCTGGAAAGCTATGTGCGCCTATTGCGGTTACCACAGAGTCAGTCCCAAAAGCTTCCTTCTTTAACAGACGTAACACTGCAGTGAATCCCTCCGAAAGCACACTTCCCTCTCAGTGTTGGAAGCGATTTAGACGCAGAAACTAAGTGCGGATCACCACTGGTAGTGAACATCCAATATGTGTTTGGCAGACTTAAGCGCCATAGCCTGCCTTTTACTCACAGTATCTAATGTGCCCCTAGTCCGTCCGTGTTCTACCTTCATTCCATCAAGGAGAAGCACTGTTATGAATGAGTATGCCCCTGAAGTAGGTTCCCTGAGCAGATACCTTCCTCCGCATACCCTCTAAGGGGCCAGTATGAGACTCTTCCTGATTGCTCCCCAGACACATCCTAGAATTTTCACCTGAGCACAGATGCATCCCTGTCGTGAGAACTTACAGTAGCACAGTTCCCTCATATATTGGAAGTGTTTTGAGAAGAGGTAGACACTGTGGAACATCCCCGGTGTTGTAATTCCAGTATGCATCATAGAGTCCTATGAGCCTTACCCTGTACTTGACTCACGATTTGCAACTTTCTCTCGGTCCGTCCTTGTTCTATCTTCTTTCCTCCACTGGAAAGACACTGTGAGAAGTGACATTCCGCATGAAGCAGTTTCCCTTACACAGAACTTGCTAGAGTCCAGCGGTTAGACGTCGGAGACTGGAAAGCTATGTGCGTCTACTGCGATTACCACAGAGCCAGTCCCCAAAGCTTCCTACTTTAACAGACGTAAAACTCCAGTGAAGCCCTCCTAAAGCACACTTCCCTCTCAGTGTTGGAAGCGTTTCAGACGCAGAAACTAAGTGCGGATCACCACTGGTGGTGAACATCCAATATGTGTTTGGCAGACTTAAGCGCCATAGCCTGCCCGTTACTCACAGTACCTAATGTGCCCGTAGTCGGTCCGTGTTCTACCTTCATTCCTCCAAGGAGGAGCACTGTTATGAATGAGTACGCCCCTGAAGTAGGTTCCCTGAGCAGACACCTTCCTTCGCATCCCCTCTAAGGGGCCTCTATGAGACACTTCATGATTGCTCCCCAGACACATCCTAGAGTTTCCACCTGAGCACAGATGCATCCCTGTCGTGAGAACTTACTGTAGCACAGTTCCCTCATATATTGGAAGTGTTTTGAGCAGAGGTAGACACTGTGGAACACCTCCGCTGTTGTAATTACAGTATGCCTCATAGAGGCCTAATTGCCTTACCATGTACTTGACTCACGGTTTGCAACGTTCTCTCTGACCGTCCTTGTTCTATCTTCTTTCCTCCAGTGGAAAGACACTGTGAGAAGTGACTATCCGACTGAAGGAGTTTCCCTTCAAAAGAACTTGCTATAGTCCCACTGTTAGACGTCTGTGAATGGAGAGCTATGTGCGCCTATTGCGGTTACCACAGAGTCAGTCCCAAAGCTTCCTTCTTTAACAGACGTAAGACTGAAATGAATTACACCTAATGCACTATTCGCTCTCAGTACTGGTAGCGTTTTTGACGCAGAAACAACGTGCGGATCACCACTCGTGGGTACATCAAATATGTGTTTGGCGGCTTAAGCGCCATAGCCTGCCATTTACTCACAGTACCTAATGTGCCCGTAGTCCTTAACTGTTCTATCTTCATTCCTCAAAGGAGAAAAGCTGTTATGAATGAATACACAAGTGTAGTAGGTTCCCTGAGCAGATACCTTCCTTCGCATCCCCTCTATGGGGTCTGTATGAGACACTTCATGATTGCTACCCAGACACGTCCTAGAGTTTCCAACTGAGCACCGAACCATCCCTGTCGTGAGAACTTACTGTAGCACAGTTCCCTCATATATTGGAAGTGTTTTGAGAAGAGGTAAATATTGTGGAACATCTCTGGTGTTGAATCTCCAGTATGCATAATAGAGGCCTAAGTGCATTACCCTGTACTTCACTCACGGGTTGCAACGTTCTCTCTGCTCCATCCTTGTTCTATCTTCTTTCCTCCACTGGAAAGACACTGTGTGAAGTGACATTCCGCATGAAGGAGTTTTCCTTAAAGAGAACTTGCTGTAGTCCAACGGATAGACGTTGGAGACTGGCAAGCTATGTGCGTCTATTGCGGTTACAACAGAGTCAGTCCCAAAAGCATCCTTCTTTAACAGACGTAACACTGCAGTGAATCCCTCCTAAATCAAACATCCCTCTCAGTGTTGGAAGCGTTTTAGACGCAGAAACTAAGTGCGGATCACCACTTATGGTGAACATCCAATATGTGTTTGGCAGGCTTAAGCGCCATAGCCTGCCCTTTACTCACAGTACCTAATGTGCCCCTAGTCCGTCCGTGTTCTACCTTCATTCCTCCAAAGAGAAGCACTGTTATGAATGAGTACGCACTTGAAATAGGTTCCCTGAGCAGATACCTTCCTACGCATCCCCTCTAAGGGGCCTGTATGAGACACTTCATGATTGCTACCCAGACATGTCCTAGAGTTCTCAACTGAGCACAGATGCATCCCTGTGGTGAGAACTTACTGGATCACAGTTCCCTCATATATTGGAAGTGTTTTGAGAAGAGGTAGACACTGTGGAACATCTCCGGTGTTGTAATTCCAGTATGCATCATAGAGGCCTAAGTGCCTTACCCTGTACTTGACTCACGGTTTGCAACGTTCTCTCTGTCCGTCCTTGTTCTATCTTCTTTCCTCCACTGGAAAGAAACTGTGAGAAGTAACATTCCGCATGAAGGAGTTTCCCTTAAACAGAACTTCCTATAGTCTATCAGTTAGACGTTTGAGACTGGAAAGCTATGAGCGTCTAATGCGGTTACCACAGAGTCAGTCCCAAAAGCTTCCTTCTTTAACAGTCGTAACACTGCAGTGAATCCCTCCTAAAGAACACTTCCCGCTCAGTGTTGGAAGCGTTTTCGACGCAGAAACTAAGTGCGGATCACCACTGGTGGTGAACATCCATTTTGTGTTTGGCAGGCTAAGCGCCATAGCCTGCCCTTTACTAACAGTACCTAATGTGCCCGTAGTCCTTCCCTGTTCTATCTTCATCCTCAAAGGAGAAACGCTGTTATGAATGAGTACGCACCTGAAGTAGGTTCCCAGAGCAGATACCTTCCTCCGCATCTCCTCTAAGGGGCCTGTATGAGACACTTCATGATTGCTACCCTGACACGTCCTCCACTTTCCAACTGAGCGCAGACGCTTCCCTGTCGTGAGAACTTACTCTAGCACAGTTTTCTCATATATTGGAAGTGTTTTGAGAAGTGTTAGACACTGTGGAACATCCCAAGTGTTGAACTTCCAGGAGGCATCATAGAGGCCTAATTGACTTACCCTGTACTTCACGCACGGTTTGCAACATTCTCTCTGCTCCGTCCTTGTTCTATCTTCTTTTCTCCACTTGAAGACACTGTGAGAAGTGCTATCCACCTGAAGGAATTTCCCTTAAACAGAACTTGCTATAGTCCAACGGTTAGACGACTTTGAATGGAAAGCTATGTACGCCTATTGCGGTTACCACAGAGTAAGTCCCCAAAGCTTCCTTCTTTAACAGACGTAACACTGCAGTGAATCCCTCCTAAAGCACACTTCCCTCTCAGTGTTGGAAGCGTTTTAGACGCAGAAACTAAGTGCGGATTACCAATGGTGGTGAACATCCAATATGTGTTCGGAGGGTAAGCGCCATAGCCTGCCCTTTACTCACAGTACCTAATGTGCCCGTAGTCCTTCCCTGTTTTATCTTCATCTTCAAAGGAGAAACACTGTTATGAATGAGTGCGCACCTGAAGTAGGTTCCCAGAGCAGATACCTTCCTCCGAAACCCCTCTAAGGGGCCTGTATGAGACACTTCAAAATTGCTACACAGACACGTCCTACACTTTCCAACTGAGCACAGACGCTTCCCTGTCGTGAGAAGTTACTGTAGCACAGCTCCTTCATATATTGGAAGTGTTTTGAGAAGTGGTAGACACTGTGGATCATCCCATGTGTTGAACTTCCAGTATGCATCAGAGGCCTAAGTGCCTTACCCTTTCCTTCACCTACGGGTTGTAACATTCTCTCTGCTCCGTCCTTGTTCTATCTTCTTTCCTCCACTGGAATGACACTGTGAGAAGTGACATTCTGCATGAAGGAGTTTCCCTTACACAGAACTTGCTAGAGTGCAACGGTTAGACGTTGGAGCCTGGAAAGCTATGTGCGCCTATTGCGGTTACCACAGAGTAAGTTCCAAAAGCTTCCTTCTATAACAGACGTAACACTGCAGTGAATCCCTCCGAAAGCACACTTCCCTCTCAGTGTTGGAAGCGTTTTAGACGCATAAACTAAATGCGGATCACCACTGGTAGTGAACATCCAATATGTGTTTGGCAGACTTAAGCGCCATAGCCTGCCTTTTACTCACAGTATCTAATGTGCCCCTAGTCCGTCCGTGTTCTACCTTCATTCCTCCAAGGAGAAGCACTGTTATGAATGAGTACGCCCCTGAAGTAGGTTCCCTGAGCAGATACCTTCCTCCGCATCCCCTCTAAGGGGCCAGTATGAGACTCTTCCTGATTGCTCCCCAGACACATCCTAGAATTTTCACCTGAGCACAGATGCATCCCTGTCGTGAGAACTTACTGTAGCACACTTCCCTCATATATTGGAAGTGTTTTGAGAAGAGGTAGACACTGTGGAACATCTCCGGTGTTGTAATTCCAGTATGCATCATAGAGTCCTATGTGCCTTACCCTGTACTTGACTCACGGTTTGCAACTGTCTCTCGGTCCGTCCTTGTTCTATCTTCTTTCCTCCACTGGAAAGACACTGTGAGAAGTGACATTCCGCATGAAGGAGTTTCCCTTACACAGAACTTGCTATAGTCCAACGGTTAGACGTCGGAGACTGGAAAGCTAGGTGCGTCTACTGCGATTACCACAGAGTCAGTCCCCAAAGCTTCCTACTTTAACAGACGTCAAACTCCAGTGAAGCCCTCCTAAAGCACACTTCCCTCTCAGTGTTGGAAGCGTTTCAGACGCAGAAACTAAGTGCGGATCACCACTGGTGGTGAACATCCAATATGTGTTTGGCAGACTTAAGCGCCATAGCCTGCCCTTTACTCACAGTACCTAATGTGCCCGTAGTCCGTCCGTGTTCTACCTTCATTCCTCCAAGGAGGAGCACTGTTATGAATGAGTACGCCCCTGAAGTAGGTTCCCTGAGCAGATACCTTCCTTCGCATCCCCTCTAAGGGGCCTGTATGAGACACTTCATGATTGCTCCCCAGACACATCCTAGAGTTTCCACCTGAGCACAGATGCATCCCTGTCGTGAGAACTTACTGTAGCACAGTTCCCTCATATATTGGAAGTGTTTTGAGCAGAGGTAGACACTGTGGAACACCTCCGCTGTTGTAATTCCAGTATGCCTCATAGAGGCCTAATTGCCTTACCCTGTACTTGACTCACGGTTTGCAACGTTCTCTCTGAAAGTTCTTGTTCTATCTTCTTTCCTCCAGTGGAAAGACACTGTGAGAAGTGACTATCCGACTGAAGGAGTTTCCCTTAAAAAGAACTTGCTATAGTCCCACTGTTAGACGTCTCTGAATGGAGAGCTATGTGCGCCTATTGCGGTTACCACAGAGTCTGTCCCAAAGCTTCCTTCTTTAACAGACGTAAGACTGAAATGAATTACACCTAAAGCACACTTCGCTCTCAGTACTGTTGCGTTTTGGACGCAGAAACAAAGTGCGGATCACCACTCGTGGGGAACATCAAATATGTGTTTGGCGGCTTAAGCGCCATAGCCTGCCATTTACTCACAGTACCTAATGTGCCCGTAGTCCTTAACTGTTCTATCTTCATTCCTCAAAGGAGAAAAGCTGTTATGAATGAATACACAAGTGTAGTAGGTTCCCTGAGCAGATACCTTCCTTCGCATCCCCTCTATGGGGTCTGTATGAGACACTTCATGATTGCTACCCAGACACGTCCTAGAGTTTCCAACTGAGCACAGAACCATCCCTGTCGTGAGAACTTACTGTAGCACAGTTCCCTCATATATTGGAAGTATTTTGAGCAGAGGTAGACACTGTGGAACATCTCTGGTGTTGAATCTCCAGTATGCATAATAGAGGCCTAAGTGCATTACCCTGTACTTCACTCACGGGTTGCAACGTTCTCTCTGCTCCATCCTTGTTCTATCTTCTTTCCTCCACTGGAAAGACACTGTGTGAAGTGACATTCCGCATGAAGGAGTTTCCCTTAAAGAGAACTTGCTGTAGTCCAACGGATAGACGTTGGAGACTGGCAAGCTATGTGCGTCTATTGCGGTTACCACAGAGTCAGTCCCAAAAGCATCCTTCTTTAACAGACGTAACACTGCAGTGAATCCCTCCTAAATCAAACATCCCTCTCAGTGTTGGAAGCGTTTTAGACGCAGAAACTAAGTGCGGATCACCACTTATGGTGAACATCCAATATGTGTTTGGCAGGCTTAAGCGCCATTGCCTGCCCTTTACTCACAGTACCTAATGTGCCCCTAGTCCGTCCGTGTTCTACCTTTATTCCTCCAAAGAGAAGCACTGTTATGAATGAGTACGCACCTGAAATAGGTTCCCTGAGCAGATACCTTCCTACGCATCCCCTCTAAGGGGCCTGTATGAGACACTTCATGATTGCTACCCAGACATGTCCTAGAGTTCTCAACTGAGCACAGATGCATCCCTGTGGTGAGAACTTACTGGATCACAGTTCCCTCATATATTGGAAGTGTTTTGAGAAGAGGTAGACACTGTGGAACATCTCCGGTGTTGTAATTCCAGTATGCATCATAGAGGCCTAAGTGCCTTACCCTGTACTTGACTCACGGTTTGCAACGTTCTCTCTGTCCGTCCTTGTTCTATCTTCTTTCCTCCACTGGAAAGAAACTGTGAGAAGTAACATTCCGCATGAAGGAGTTTCCCTTAAACAGAACTTCCTATAGTCTATCAGTTAGACGTTTGAGACTGGAAAGCTATGAGCGTCTAATGCGGTTACCACAGAGTCAGTCCCAAAAGCTTCCTTCTTTAACAGACGTAACACTGCAGTGAATCCCTCCTAAAGCACACTTCCCGCTCAGTGTTGGAAGCGTTTTCGACGCAGAAACTAAGTGTGGATCACCACTGGTGGTGAACATCCATTTTGTGTTTGGCAGGCTAAGCGCCATAGCCTGCCCTTTACTAACAGTACCTAATGTGCCCGTAGTCCTTCCCTGTTCTATCTTCATCCTCAAAGGAGAAACGCTGTTATGAATGAGTACGCACCTGAAGTAGGTTCCCAGAGCAGATACCTTCCTCCGCATCTCCTCTAAGGGGCCTGTAGGAGACACTTCATGATTGCTACCCAGACACGTCCTCCACTTTCCAACTGAGCGCAGACGCTTCCCTGTCGTGAGAACTTACTCTAGCACAGTTCTCTCATATATTGGAAGTGTTTTGAGAAATGTTAGACACTGTGGAACATCCCAAGTGTTGAACTTCCAGGAGGCATCCTAGAGGCCTAATTGACTTACCCTGTACTTCACGCACGGTTTGCAACATTCTCTCTGCTCCGTCCTTTTTCTATCTTCTTTTCTCCACTTGAAGACACTGTGAGAAGTGCTATCCACCTGAAGGAATTTCCCTTAAACAGAACTTGCTATAGTCCAACGGTTAGACGACTTTGAATGGAAAGCTATGTACGCCTATTGCGGTTACCACAGAGTAAGTCCCCAAAGCTTCCTTCTTTAACAGACGTAACACTGCAGTGAATCCCTCCTAAAGCACACTTCCCTCTCAGTGTTGGAAGCGTTTTAGACGCAGAAACTAAGTGCGGATTACCAATGGTGGTGAACATCCAATATGTGTTTGGAGGGTAAGCGCCATAGCCTGCCCTTTACTCACAGTACCTAATGTGCCCGTAGTCCTTCCCTGTTTTATCTTCATCCTCAAAGGAGAAACACTGTTATGAATGAGTGCGCACCTGAAGTAGGTTCCCAGAGCAGATACCTTCCTCCGAAACCCCTCTAAGGGGCCTGTATGAGACACTTCAAAATTGCTACACAGACACGTCCTACACTTTCCAACTGAGCACAGACGCTTCCCTGTCGTGAGAAGTTACTGTAGCACAGCTCCTTCATATATTGGAAGTGTTTTGAGAAGTGGTAGACACTGTGGAACATCCCATGTGTTGAACTTCCAGTATGCATCATAGAGGCCTAAGTGCCTTACCCTTTCCTTCACCTACGGGTTGTAACATTCTCTCTGCTCCGTCCTTGTTCTATCTTCTTTCCTCCACTGGAATGACACTGTGAGAAGTGACATTCTGCATGAAGGAGTTTCCCTTACACAGAACTTGCTAGAGTGCAACGGTTAGACGTTGGAGCCTGGAAAGCTATGTGCGCCTATTGCGGTTACCACAGAGTCAGTCCCAAAAGCTTCCTTCTTTAACAGACGTAGCACTGCAGTGAATCCCTCCGAAAGCACACTTCCCTCTCAGTGTTGGAAGCGTTTTAGACGCATAAACTAAATGCGGATCACCACTGGTAGTGAACATCCAATATGTGTTTGGCAGACTTAAGCGCCATAGCCTGCCTTTTACTCACAGTATCTAATGTGCCCCTAGTCCGTCCGTGTTCTACCTTCATTCCTCCAAGGAGAAGCACTGTTATGAATGAGTACGCCCCTGAAGTAGGTTCCCTGAGCAGATACCTTCCTCCGCATCCCCTCTAAGGGGCCAGTATGAGACTCTTCCTGATTGCTCCCCAGACACATCCTAGAATTTTCACCTGAGCACAGATGCATCCCTGTCGTGAGAACTTACTGTAGCACAGTTCCCTCATATATTGGAAGTGTTTTGAGAAGAGGTAGACACTGTGGAACATCCCCGGTGTTGTAATTCCAGTATGCATCATAGAGTCCTATGTGCCTTACCCTGTACTTGACTCACGGTTTGCAACTGTCTCTCAGTCCGTCCTTGTTCTATCTTCTTTCCTCCACTGGAAAGACACTGTGAGAAGTGACATTCCGCATGAAGGAGTTTCCCTTACACAGAACTTGCTATAGTCCAACGGTTAGACGTCGGAGACTGGAAAGCTATGTGCGTCTACTGCGATTACCACAGAGTCAGTCCCCAAAGCTTCCTACTTTAAAAGACGTCAAACTCCAGTGAAGCCCTCCTAAAGCACACTTCCCTCTCAGTGTTGGAAGCGTTTCAGACGCAGAAACTAAGTGCGGATCACCACTGGTGGTGAACATCCAATATGTGTTTGGCAGACTTAAGCGCCATAGCCTGCCCTTTACTCACAGTACCTAATGTGCCCGTAGTCCGTCCGTGTTCTACCTTCATTCCTCCAAGGAGGAGCACTGTTATGAATGAGTACGCCCCTGAAGTAGGTTCCCTGAGCAGATACCTTCCTTCGCATCCCCTCTAAGGGGCCTGTATGAGACACTTCATGATTGCTCCCCAGACACATCCTAGAGTTTCCACCTGAGCACAGATGCATCCCTGTCGTGAGAACTTACTGTAGCACAGTTCCCTCATATATTGGAAGTGTTTTGAGCAGAGGTAGACACTGTGGAACACCTCCGCTGTTGTAATTCCAGTATGCCTCATAGAGGCCTAATTGCCTTACCCTGTACTTGACTCACGGTTTGCAACGTTCTCTCTGAAAGTCCTTGTTCTATCTTCTTTCCTCCAGTGGAAAGACACTGTGAGAAGTGACTATCCGACTGAAGGAGTTTCCCTTAAAAAGAACTTGCTATAGTCCCACTGTTAGACGTCTGTGAATGGAGAGCTATGTGCGCCTATTGCGGTTACCACAGAGTCAGTCCCAAAGCTTCCTTCTTTAACAGACGTAAGACTGAAATGAATTACACCTAAAGCACACTTCGCTCTCAGTACTGGTAGCGTTTTGGACGCAGAAACAAAGTGCGGATCACCACTCGTGGGGAACATCAAATATGTGTTTGGCGACTTAAGCGCCATAGCCTGCCATTTACTCACAGTACCTAATGTGCCCGTAGTCCTTAACTGTTCTATCTTCATTCCTCAAAGGAGAATAGCTGTTATGAATGAATACACAAGTGTAGTAGGTTCCCTGAGCAGATACCTTCCTTCGCATCCCCTCTATGGGGTCTGTATGAGACACTTCATGATTGCTACCCAGACACGTCCTAGAGTTTCCAACTGAGCACAGAACCATCCCTGTCGTGAGAACTTACTGTAGCACAGTTCCCTCATATATTGGAAGTGTTTTGAGCAGAGGTAGACACTGTGGAACATCTCTGGTGTTGAATCTCCAGTATGCATAATAGAGGCCTAAGTGCATTACCCTGTACTTCACTCACGGGTTGCAACGTTCTCTCTGCTCCATCCTTGTTCTATCTTCTTTCCTCCACTGGAAAGACACTGTGTGAAGTGACATTCCGCATGAAGGAGTTTCCCTTAAAGAGAACTTGCTGTAGTCCAACGGATAGACGTTGGAGACTGGCAAGCTATGTGCGTCTATTGCGGTTACAACAGAGTCAGTCCCAAAAGCATCCTTCTTTAACAGACGTAACACTGCAGTGAATCCCTCCTAAATCAAACATCCCTCTCAGTGTTGGAAGCGTTTTAGACGCAGAAACTAAGTGCGGATCACCACTTATGGTGAACATCCAATATGTGTTTGGCAGGCTTAAGCGCCATAGCCTGCCCTTTACTCACAGTACCTAATGTGTCCCTAGTCCGTCCGTGTTCTACCTTCATTCCTCCAAAGAGAAGCACTGTTATGAATGAGTACGCACCTGAAATAGGTTCCCTGAGCAGATACCTTCCTACGCATCCCCTCTAAGGGGCCTGTATGAGACACTTCATGATTGCTACCCAGACATGTCCTAGAGTTCTCAACTGAGCACAGATGCATCCCTGTGGTGAGAACTTACTGGATCACAGTTCCCTCATATATTGGAAGTGTTTTGAGAAGAGGTAGACACTGTGGAACATCTCCGGTGTTGTAATTCCAGTATGCATCATAGAGGCCTAAGTGCCTTACCCTGTACTTGACTCACGGTTTGCAACGTTCTCTCTGTCCGTCCTTGTTCTATCTTCTTTCCTCCACTGGAAAGAAACTGTGAGAAGTAACATTCCGCATGAAGGAGTTTCCCTTAAACAGAACTTCCTATAGTCTATCAGTTAGACGTTTGAGACTGGAAAGCTATGAGCGTCTAATGCGGTTACCACAGAGTCAGTCCCAAAAGCTTCCTTCTTTAACAGACGTAACACTGCAGTGAATCCCTCCTAAAGCACACTTCCCGCTCAGTGTTGGAAGCGTTTTAGACGCAGAAACTAAGTGCGGATCACCACTGGTGGTGAACATCCATTTTGTGTTTGGCAGGCTAAGCGCCATAGCCTGCCCTTTACTAACAGTACCTAATGTGCCCGTAGTCCTTCCCTGTTCTATCTTCATCCTCAAAGGAGAAACGCTGTTATGAATGAGTACGCACCTGAAGTAGGTTCCCAGAGCAGATACCTTCCTCCGCATCTCCTCTAAGGGGCCTGTATGAGACACTTCAAAATTGCTACACAGACACGTCCTACACTTTCCAACTGAGCACAGACGCTTCCCTGTCGTGAGAAGTTACTGTAGCACAGCTCCTTCATATATTGGAAGTGTTTTGAGAAGTGGTAGACACTGTGGAACATCCCATGTGTTGAACTTCCAGTATGCATCATAGAGGCCTAAGTGCCTTACCCTTTCCTTCACCTACGGGTTGTAACATTCTCTCTGCTCCGTCCTTGTTCTATCTTCTTTCCTCCACTGGAATGACACTGTGAGAAGTGACATTCTGCATGAAGGAGTTTCCCTTACACAGAACTTGCTAGAGTGCAACGGTTAGACGTTGGAGCCTGGAAAGCTATGTGCGCCTATTGCGGTTACCACAGAGTCAGTCCCAAAAGCTTCCTTCTTTAACAGACGTAGCACTGCAGTGAATCCCTCCGAAAGCACACTTCCCTCTCAGTGTTGGAAGCGTTTTAGACGCATAAACTAAATGCGGATCACCACTGGTAGTGAACATCCAATATGTGTTTGGCAGACTTAAGCGCCATAGCCTGCCTTTTACTCACAGTATCTAATGTGCCCCTAGTCCGTCCGTGTTCTACCTTCATTCCTCCAAGGAGAAGCACTGTTATGAATGAGTACGCCCCTGAAGTAGGTTCCCTGAGCAGATACCTTCCTCCGCATCCCCTCTAAGGGGCCAGTATGAGACTCTTCCTGATTGCTCCCCAGACACATCCTAGAATTTTACCTGAGCACAGATGCATCCCTGTCGTGAGAACTTACTGTAGCACAGTTCCCTCATATATTGGAAGTGTTTTGAGAAGAGGTAGACACTGTGGAACATCTCCGGTGTTGTAATTCCAGTATGCATCATAGAGTCCTATGTGCCTTACCCTGTACTTGACTCACGGTTTGCAACTGTCTCTCGGTCCGTCCTTGTTCTATCTTCTTTCCTCCACTGGAAAGACACTGTGAGAAGTGACATTCCGCATGAAGGAGTTTCCCTTACACAGAACTTGCTATAGTCCAACGGTTAGACGTCGGAGACTGGAAAGCTAGGTGTGTCTACTGCGATTACCACAGAGTCAGTCCCCAAAGCTTCCTACTTTAACAGACGTCAAACTCCAGTGAAGCCCTCCTAAAGCACACTTCCCTCTCAGTGTTGGAAGCGTTTCAGACGCAGAAACTAAGTGCGGATCACCACTGGTGGTGAACATCCAATATGTGTTTGGCAGACTTAAGCGCCATAGCCTGCCCTTTACTCACAGTACCTAATGTGCCCGTAGTCCGTCCGTGTTCTACCTTCATTCCTCCAAGGAGGAGCACTGTTATGAATGAGTACGCCCCTGAAGTAGGTTCCCTGAGCAGATACCTTCCTTCGCATCCCCTCTAAGGGGCCTGTATGAGACACTTCATGATTGCTCCCCAGACACATCCTAGAGTTTCCACCTGAGCACAGATGCATCCCTGTCGTGAGAACTTACTGTAGCACAGTTCCCTCATATATTGGAAGTGTTTTGAGCAGAGGTAGACACTGTGGAACACCTCCGCTGTTGTAATTCCAGTATGCCTCATAGAGGCCTAATTGCCTTACCCTGTACTTGACTCACGGTTTGCAACGTTTTCTCTGAAAGTCCTTGTTCTATCTTCTTTCCTCCAGTGGAAAGACACTGTGAGAAGTGACTATCCGACTGAAGGAGTTTCCCTTAAAAAGAACTTGCTATAGTCCCACTGTTAGACGTCTGTGAATGGAGAGCTATGTGCGCCTATTGCGGTTACCACAGAGTCAGTCCCAAAGCTTCCTTCTTTAACAGACGTAAGACTGAAATGAATTACACCTAAAGCACACTTCGCTCTCAGTACTGGTAGCGTTTTGGACGCAGAAACAAAGTGCGGATCACCACTCGTGGGGAACATCAAATATGTGTTTGGCGGCTTAAGCGCCATAGCCTGCCATTTACTCACAGTACCTAATGTGCCCGTAGTCCTTAACTGTTCTATCTTCATTCCTCAAAGGAGAAAAGCTGTTATGAATGAATACACAAGTGTAGTAGGTTCCCTGAGCAGATACCTTCCTTCGCATCCCCTCTATGGGGTCTGTATGAGACACTTCATGATTGCTACCCAGACACGTCCTAGAGTTTCCAACTGAGCACAGAACCATCCCTGTCGTGAGAACTTACTGTAGCACAGTTCCCTCATATATTGGAAGTGTTTTGAGCAGAGGTAGACACTGTGGAACATCTCTGGTGTTGAATCTCCAGTATGCATAATAGAGGCCTAAGTGCATTACCCTGTACTTCACTCACGGGTTGCAACGTTCTCTCTGCTCCATCCTTGTTCTATCTTCTTTCCTCCACTGGAAAGACACTGTGTGAAGTGACATTCCGCATGAAGGAGTTTCCCTTAAAGAGAACTTGCTGTAGTCCAACGGATAGACGTTGGAGACTGGCAAGCTATGTGCGTCTATTGCGGTTACCACAGAGTCAGTCCCAAAAGCATCCTTCTTTAACAGACGTAACACTGCAGTGAATCCCTCCTAAATCAAACATCCCTCTCAGTGTTGGAAGCGTTTTAGACGCAGAAACTAAGTGCGGATCACCACTTATGGTGAACATCCAATATGTGTTTGGCAGGCTTAAGCGCCATAGCCTGCCCTTTACTCACAGTACCTAATGTGCCCCTAGTCCGTCCGTGTTCTACCTTCATTCCTCCAAAGAGAAGCACTGTTATGAATGAGTACGCACCTGAAATAGGTTCCCTGAGCAGATACCTTCCTACGCATCCCCTCTAAGGGGCCTGTATGAGACACTTCATGATTGCTACCCAGACATGTCCTAGAGTTCTCAACTGAGCACAGATGCATCCCTGTGGTGAGAACTTACTGGATCACAGTTCCCTCATATATTGGAAGTGTTTTGAGAAGAGGTAGACACTGTGGAACATCTCCGGTGTTGTAATTCCAGTATGCATCATAGAGGCCTAAGTGCCTTACCCTGTACTTGACTCACGGTTTGCAACGTTCTCTCTGTCCGTCCTTGTTCTATCTTCTTTCCTCCACTGGAAAGAAACTGTGAGAAGTAACATTCCGCATGAAGGAGTTTCCCTTAAACAGAACTTCCTATAGTCTATCAGTTAGACGTTTGAGACTGGAAAGCTATGAGCGTCTAATGCGGTTACCACAGAGTCAGTCCCAAAAGCTTCCTTCTTTAACAGACGTAACACTGCAGTGAATCCCTCCTAAAGCACACTTCCCGCTCAGTGTTGGAAGCGTTTTAGACGCAGAAACTAAGTGCGGATCACCACTGGTGGTGAACATCCATTTTGTGTTTGGCAGGCTAAGCGCCATAGCCTGCCCTTTACTAACAGTACCTAATGTGCCCGTAGTCCTTCCCTGTTCTATCTTCATCCTCAAAGGAGAAACGCTGTTATGAATGAGTACGCACCTGAAGTAGGTTCCCAGAGCAGATACCTTCCTCCGCATCTCCTCTAAGGGGCCTGTAGGAGACACTTCATGATTGCTACCCAGACACGTCCTCCACTTTCCAACTGAGCGCAGACGCTTCCCTGTCGTGAGAACTTACTCTAGCACAGTTCTCTCATATATTGGAAGTGTTTTGAGAAGTGTTAGACACTGTGGAACATCCCAAGTGTTGAACTTCCAGGAGGCATCCTAGAGGCCTAATTGACTTACCCTGTACTTCACGCACGGTTTGCAACATTCTCTCTGCTCCGTCCTTGTTCTATCTTCCTTTCTCCACTTGAAGACACTGTGAGAAGTGCTATCCACCTGAAGGAATTTCCCTTAAACAGAACTTGCTATAGTCCAACGGTTAGACGACTTTGAATGGAAAGCTATGTACGCCTATTGCGGTTACCACAGAGTAAGTCCCCAAAGCTTCCTTCTTTAACAGACGTAACACTGCAGTGAATCCCTCCTAAAGCACACTTCCCTCTCAGTGTTGGAAGCGTTTTAGACGCAGAAACTAAGTGCGGATTACCAATGGTGGTGAACATCCAATATGTGTTTGGAGGGTAAGCGCCATAGCCTGCCCTTTACTCACAGTACCTAATGTGCCCGTAGTCCTTCCCTGTTTTATCTTCATCCTCAAAGGAGAAACACTGTTATGAATGAGCGCGCACCTGAAGTAGGTTCCCAGAGCAGATACCTTCCTCCGAAACCCCTCTAAGGGGCCTGTATGAGACACTTCAAAATTGCTACACAGACACGTCCTACACTTTCCAACTGAGCACAGACGCTTCCCTGTCGTGAGAAGTTACTGTAGCACAGCTCCTTCATATATTGGAAGTGTTTTGAGAAGTGGTAGACACTGTGGAACATCCCATGTGTTGAACTTCCAGTATGCATCATAGAGGCCTAAGTGCCTTACCCTTTCCTTCACCTACGGGTTGTAACATTCTCTCTGCTCCGTCCTTGTTCTATCTTCTTTCCTCCACTGGAATGACACTGTGAGAAGTGACATTCTGCATGAAGGAGTTTCCCTTACACAGAACTTGCTAGAGTGCAACGGTTAGACGTTGGAGCCTGGAAAGCTATGTGCGCCTATTGCGGTTACCACAGAGTCAGTCCCAAAAGCTTCCTTCTTTAACAGACGTAGCACTGCAGTGAATCCCTCCGAAAGCACACTTCCCTCTCAGTGTTGGAAGCGTTTTAGACGCATAAACTAAATGCGGATCACCACTGGTAGTGAACATCCAATATGTGTTTGGCAGACTTAAGCGCCATAGCCTGCCTTTTACTCACAGTATCTAATGTGCCCCTAGTCCGTCCGTGTTCTACCTTCATTCCTCCAAGGAGAAGCACTGTTATGAATGAGTACGCCCCTGAAGTAGGTTCCCTGAGCAGATACCTTCCTCCGCATCCCCTCTAAGGGGCCAGTATGAGACTCTTCCTGATTGCTCCCCAGACACATCCTAGAATTTTCACCTGAGCACAGATGCATCCCTGTCGTGAGAACTTACTGTAGCACAGTTCCCTCATATATTGGAAGTGTTTTGAGAAGAGGTAGACACTGTGGAACATCACCGGTGTTGTAATTCCAGTATGCATCATAGAGTCCTATGTGCCTTACCCTGTACTTGACTCACGGTTTGCAACTGTCTCTCGGTCCGTCCTTGTTCTATCTTCTTTCCTCCACTGGAAAGACACTGTGAGAAGTGACATTCCGCATGAAGGAGTTTCCCTTACACAGAACTTGCTATAGTCCAACGGTTAGACGTCGGAGACTGGAAAGCTAGGTGTGTCTACTGCGATTACCACAGAGTCAGTCCCCAAAGCTTCCTACTTTAACAGACGTCAAACTCCAGTGAAGCCCTCCTAAAGCACACTTCCCTCTCAGTGTTGGAAGCGTTTCAGACGCAGAAACTAAGTGCGGATCACCACTGGTGGTGAACATCCAATATGTGTTTGGCAGACTTAAGCGCCATAGCCTGCCCTTTACTCACAGTACCTAATGTGCCCGTAGTCCGTCCGTGTTCTACCTTCATTCCTCCAAGGAGGAGCACTGTTATGAATGAGTACGCCCCTGAAGTAGGTTCCCTGAGCAGATACCTTCCTTCGCATCCCCTCTAAGGGGCCTGTATGAGACACTTCATGATTGCTCCCCAGACACATCCTAGAGTTTCCACCTGAGCACAGATGCATCCCTGTCGTGAGAACTTACTGTAGCACAGTTCCCTCATATATTGGAAGTGTTTTGAGCAGAGGTAGACACTGTGGAACACCTCCGCTGTTGTAATTCCAGTATGCCTCATAGAGGCCTAATTGCCTTACCCTGTACTTGACTCACGGTTTGCAACGTTCTCTCTGAAAGTCCTTGTTCTATCTTCTTTCCTCCACTGGAAAGACACTGTGAGAAGTGACTATCCGACTGAAGGAGCTTCCCTTTAAAAGAACTTGCTATAGTCCCACTGTTAGACGTCTGTGAATGGAGAGCTATGTGCGCCTATTGCGGTTACCACAGAGTCAGTCCCAAAGCTTCCTTCTTTAACAGACGTAAGACTGAAATGAATTACACCTAAAGCACACTTCGCTCTCAGTACTGGTAGCGTTTTGGACGCAGAAACAAAGTGCGGATCACCACTCGTGGGGAACATCAATATGTGTTTGGCGGCTTAAGCGCCATAGCCTGCCATTTACTCACAGTACCTAATGTGCCCGTAGTCCTTAACTGTTCTATCTTCATTCCTCAAAGGAGAATAGCTGTTATGAATGAATACACAAGTGTAGTAGGTTCCCTGAGCAGATACCTTCCTTCGCATCCCCTCTATGGGGTCTGTATGAGACACTTCATGATTGCTACCCAGACACGTCCTAGAGTTTCCAACTGAGCACAGAACCATCCCTGTCGTGAGAACTTACTGTAGCACAGTTCCCTCATATATTGGAAGTGTTTTGAGCAGAGGTAGACACTGTGGAACATCTCTGGTGTTGAATCTCCAGTATGCATAATAGAGGCCTAAGTGCATTACCCTGTACTTCACTCACGGGTTGCAACGTTCTCTCTGCTCCATCCTTGTTCTATCTTCTTTCCTCCACTGGAAAGACACTGTGTGAAGTGACATTCCGCATGAAGGAGTTTCCCTTAAAGAGAACTTGCTGTAGTCCAACGGATAGACGTTGGAGACTGGCAAGCTATGTGCGTCTATTGCGGTTACAACAGAGTCAGTCCCAAAAGCATCCTTCTTTAACAGACGTAACATTGCAGTGAATCCCTCCTAAATCAAACATCCCTCTCAGTGTTGGAAGCGTTTTAGACGCAGAAACTAAGTGAGGATCACCACTTATGGTGAACATCCAATATGTGTTTGGCAGGCTTAAGCGCCATAGCCTGCCCTTTACTCACAGTACCTAATGTGCCCCTAGTCCGTCCGTGTTCTACCTTCATTCCTCCAAAGAGAAGCACTGTTATGAATGAGTACGCACCTGAAATAGGTTCCCTGAGCAGATACCTTCCTACGCATCCCCTCTAAGGGGCCTGTATGAGACACTTCATGATTGCTACCCAGACATGTCCTAGAGTTCTCAACTGAGCACAGATGCATCCCTGTGGTGAGAACTTACTGGATCACAGTTCCCTCATATATTGGAAGTGTTTTGAGAAGAGGTAGACACTGTGGAACATCTCCGGTGTTGTAATTCCAGTATGCATCATAGAGGCCTAAGTGCCTTACCCTGTACTTGACTCACGGTTTGCAACGTTCTCTCTGTCCGTCCTTGTTCTATCTTCTTTCCTCCACTGGAAAGAAACTGTGAGAAGTAACATTCCGCATGAAGGAGTTTCCCTTAAACAGAACTTCCTATAGTCTATCAGTTAGACGTTTGAGACTGGAAAGCTATGAGCGTCTAATGCGGTTACCACAGAGTCAGTCCCAAAAGCTTCCTTCTTTAACAGACGTAACACTGCAGTGAATCCCTCCTAAAGCACACTTCCCGCTCAGTGTTGGAAGCGTTTTAGACGCAGAAACTAAGTGCGGATCACCACTGGTGGTGAACATCCATTTTGCGTTTGGCAGGCTAAGCGCCATAGCCTGCCCTTTACTAACAGTACCTAATGTGCCCGTAGTCCTTCCCTGTTCTATCTTCATCCTCAAAGGAGAAACGCTGTTATGAATGAGTACGCACCTGAAGTAGGTTCCCAGAGCAGATACCTTCCTCCGCATCTCCTCTAAGGGGCCTGTAGGAGACACTTCATGATTGCTACCCAGACACGTCCTCCACTTTCCAACTGAGCGCAGACGCTTCCCTGTCGTGAGAACTTACTCTAGCACAGTTCTCTCATATATTGGAAGTGTTTTGAGAAGTGTTAGACACTGTGGAACATCCCAAGTGTTGAACTTCCAGGAGGCATCCTAGAGGCCTAATTGACTTACCCTGTACTTCACGCACGGTTTGCAACATTCTCTCTGCTCCGTCCTTGTTCTATCTTCCTTTCTCCACTTGAAGACACTGTGAGAAGTGCTATCCACCTGAAGGAATTTCCCTTAAACAGAACTTGCTATAGTCCAACGGTTAGACGACTTTGAATGGAAAGCTATGTACGCCTATTGCGGTTACCACAGAGTAAGTCCCCAAAGCTTCCTTCTTTAACAGACGTAACACTGCAGTGAATCCCTCCTAAAGCACACTTCCCTCTCAGTGTTGGAAGCGTTTTAGACGCAGAAACTAAGTGCGGATTACCAATGGTGGTGAACATCCAATATGTGTTTGGAGGGTAAGCGCCATAGCCTGCCCTTTACTCACAGTACCTAATGTGCCCGTAGTCCTTCCCTGTTTTATCTTCATCCTCAAAGGAGAAACACTGTTATGAATGAGCGCGCACCTGAAGTAGGTTCCCAGAGCAGATACCTTCCTCCGAAACCCCTCTAAGGGGCCTGTATGAGACACTTCAAAATTGCTACACAGACACGTCCTACACTTTCCAACTGAGCACAGACGCTTCCCTGTCGTGAGAAGTTACTGTAGCACAGCTCCTTCATATATTGGAAGTGTTTTGAGAAGTGGTAGACACTGTGGAACATCCCATGTGTTGAACTTCCAGTATGCATCATAGAGGCCTAAGTGCCTTACCCTTTCCTTCACCTACGGGTTGTAACATTCTCTCTGCTCCGTCCTTGTTCTATCTTCTTTCCTCCACTGGAATGACACTGTGAGAAGTGACATTCTGCATGAAGGAGTTTCCCTTACACAGAACTTGCTAGAGTGCAACGGTTAGACGTTGGAGCCTGGAAAGCTATGTGCGCCTATTGCGGTTACCACAGAGTCAGTCCCAAAAGCTTCCTTCTTTAACAGACGTAGCACTGCAGTGAATCCCTCCGAAAGCACACTTCCCTCTCAGTGTTGGAAGCGTTTTAGACGCATAAACTAAATGCGGATCACCACTGGTAGTGAACATCCAATATGTGTTTGGCAGACTTAAGCGCCATAGCCTGCCTTTTACTCACAGTATCTAATGTGCCCCTAGTCCGTCCGTGTTCTACCTTCATTCCTCCAAGGAGAAGCACTGTTATGAATGAGTACGCCCCTGAAGTAGGTTCCCTGAGCAGATACCTTCCTCCGCATCCCCTCTAAGGGGCCAGTATGAGACTCTTCCTGATTGCTCCCCAGACACATCCTAGAATTTTCACCTGAGCACAGATGCATCCCTGTCGTGAGAACTTACTGTAGCACAGTTCCCTCATATATTGGAAGTGTTTTGAGAAGAGGTAGACACTGTGGAACATCACCGGTGTTGTAATTCCAGTATGCATCATAGAGTCCTATGTGCCTTACCCTGTACTTGACTCACGGTTTGCAACTGTCTCTCGGTCCGTCCTTGTTCTATCTTCTTTCCTCCACTGGAAAGACACTGTGAGAAGTGACATTCCGCATGAAGGAGTTTCCCTTACACAGAACTTGCTATAGTCCAACGGTTAGACGTCGGAGACTGGAAAGCTAGGTGTGTCTACTGCGATTACCACAGAGTCAGTCCCCAAAGCTTCCTACTTTAACAGACGTCAAACTCCAGTGAAGCCCTCCTAAAGCACACTTCCCTCTCAGTGTTGGAAGCGTTTCAGACGCAGAAACTAAGTGCGGATCACCACTGGTGGTGAACATCCAATATGTGTTTGGCAGACTTAAGCGCCATAGCCTGCCCTTTACTCACAGTACCTAATGTGCCCGTAGTCCGTCCGTGTTCTACCTTCATTCCTCCAAGGAGGAGCACTGTTATGAATGAGTACGCCCCTGAAGTAGGTTCCCTGAGCAGATACCTTCCTTCGCATCCCCTCTAAGGGGCCTGTATGAGACACTTCATGATTGCTCCCCAGACACATCCTAGAGTTTCCACCTGAGCACAGATGCATCCCTGTCGTGAGAACTTACTGTAGCACAGTTCCCTCATATATTGGAAGTGTTTTGAGCAGAGGTAGACACTGTGGAACACCTCCGCTGTTGTAATTCCAGTATGCCTCATAGAGGCCTAATTGCCTTACCCTGTACTTGACTCACGGTTTGCAACGTTCTCTCTGAAAGTCCTTGTTCTATCTTCTTTCCTCCACTGGAAAGACACTGTGAGAAGTGACTATCCGACTGAAGGAGCTTCCCTTTAAAAGAACTTGCTATAGTCCCACTGTTAGACGTCTGTGAATGGAGAGCTATGTGCGCCTATTGCGGTTACCACAGAGTCAGTCCCAAAGCTTCCTTCTTTAACAGACGTAAGACTGAAATGAATTACACCTAAAGCACACTTCGCTCTCAGTACTGGTAGCGTTTTGGACGCAGAAACAAAGTGCGGATCACCACTCGTGGGGAACATCAATATGTGTTTGGCGGCTTAAGCGCCATAGCCTGCCATTTACTCACAGTACCTAATGTGCCCGTAGTCCTTAACTGTTCTATCTTCATTCCTCAAAGGAGAATAGCTGTTATGAATGAATACACAAGTGTAGTAGGTTCCCTGAGCAGATACCTTCCTTCGCATCCCCTCTATGGGGTCTGTATGAGACACTTCATGATTGCTACCCAGACACGTCCTAGAGTTTCCAACTGAGCACAGAACCATCCCTGTCGTGAGAACTTACTGTAGCACAGTTCCCTCATATATTGGAAGTGTTTTGAGCAGAGGTAGACACTGTGGAACATCTCTGGTGTTGAATCTCCAGTATGCATAATAGAGGCCTAAGTGCATTACCCTGTACTTCACTCACGGGTTGCAACGTTCTCTCTGCTCCATCCTTGTTCTATCTTCTTTCCTCCACTGGAAAGACACTGTGTGAAGTGACATTCCGCATGAAGGAGTTTCCCTTAAAGAGAACTTGCTGTAGTCCAACGGATAGACGTTGGAGACTGGCAAGCTATGTGCGTCTATTGCGGTTACAACAGAGTCAGTCCCAAAAGCATCCTTCTTTAACAGACGTAACATTGCAGTGAATCCCTCCTAAATCAAACATCCCTCTCAGTGTTGGAAGCGTTTTAGACGCAGAAACTAAGTGAGGATCACCACTTATGGTGAACATCCAATATGTGTTTGGCAGGCTTAAGCGCCATAGCCTGCCCTTTACTCACAGTACCTAATGTGCCCCTAGTCCGTCCGTGTTCTACCTTCATTCCTCCAAAGAGAAGCACTGTTATGAATGAGTACGCACCTGAAATAGGTTCCCTGAGCAGATACCTTCCTACGCATCCCCTCTAAGGGGCCTGTATGAGACACTTCATGATTGCTACCCAGACATGTCCTAGAGTTCTCAACTGAGCACAGATGCATCCCTGTGGTGAGAACTTACTGGATCACAGTTCCCTCATATATTGGAAGTGTTTTGAGAAGAGGTAGACACTGTGGAACATCTCCGGTGTTGTAATTCCAGTATGCATCATAGAGGCCTAAGTGCCTTACCCTGTACTTGACTCACGGTTTGCAACGTTCTCTCTGTCCGTCCTTGTTCTATCTTCTTTCCTCCACTGGAAAGAAACTGTGAGAAGTAACATTCCGCATGAAGGAGTTTCCCTTAAACAGAACTTCCTATAGTCTATCAGTTAGACGTTTGAGACTGGAAAGCTATGAGCGTCTAATGCGGTTACCACAGAGTCAGTCCCAAAAGCTTCCTTCTTTAACAGACGTAACACTGCAGTGAATCCCTCCTAAAGCACACTTCCCGCTCAGTGTTGGAAGCGTTTTAGACGCAGAAACTAAGTGCGGATCACCACTGGTGGTGAACATCCATTTTGTGTTTGGCAGGCTAAGCGCCATACCCTGCCCTTTAAAACAGTACCTAAGGTGCCCGTAGTCCTTCCCTGTTCTATCTTCATCCTCAAAGGAGAAACGCTGTTATGAATGAGTACGCACCTGAAGTAGGTTCCCAGTGCAGATACCTTCCTCCGCATCTCCTCTAAGGGGCCTGTAGGAGACACTTCATGATTGCTACCCAGACACGTCCTCCATTATCCAACTGAGCGCAGACGCTTCCCTGTCGTGAGAACTTACTCTAGCACAGTTCTCTCATATATTGGAAGTGTTTTGAGAAGTGTTAGACACTGTGGAACATCCCAAGTGTTGAACTTCCAGGAGGCATCATAGAGGCCTAATTGACTTACCCTGTACTTCACGCACGGTTTGCAACATTCTCTCTGCTCCGTCCTTGTTCTATCTTCTTTTCTCCACTTGAAGACACTGTGAGAAGTGCTATCCACCTGAAGGAATTTCCCTTAAACAGAACTTGCTATAGTCCAACGGTTAGACGACTTTGAATGGAAAGCTATGTACGCCTATTGCGGTTACCACAGAGTAAGTCCCCAAAGCTTCCTTCTTTAACAGACGTAACACTGCAGTGAATCCCTCCTAAAGCACACTTCCCTCTCAGTGTTGGAAGCGTTTTAGACGCAGAAACTAAGTGCGGATTACCAATGGTGGTGAACATCCAATATGTGTTTGGAGGGTAAGCGCCATAGCCTGCCCTTTACTCACAGTACCTAATGTGCCCGTAGTCCTTCCCTGTTTTATCTTCATCCTCAAAGGAGAAACACTGTTATGAATGAGTGCGCACCTGAAGTAGGTTCCCAGAGCAGATACCTTCCTCTGAAACCCCTCTAAGGGGCCTGTATGAGACACTTCAAAATTGCTACACAGACACGTCCTACACTTTCCAACTGAGCACAGACGCTTCCCTGTCGTGAGAAGTTACTGTAGCACAGCTCCTTCATATATTGGAAGTGTTTTGAGAAGTGGTAGACACTGTGGAACATCCCATGTGTTGAACTTCCAGTATGCATCATAGAGGCCTAAGTGCCTTACCCTTTCCTTCACCTACGGGTTGTAACATTCTCTCTGCTCCGTCCTTGTTCTATCTTCTTTCCTCCACTGGAATGACACTGTGAGAAGTGACATTCTGCATGAAGGAGTTTCCCTTACACAGAACTTGCTAGAGTGCAACGGTTAGACGTTGGAGCCTGGAAAGCTATGTGCGCCTATTGCGGTTACCACAGAGTCAGTCCCAAAAGCTTCCTTCTTTAACAGACGTAGCACTGCAGTGAATCCCTCCTAAAGCACACTTCCCTCTCAGTGTTGGAAGCGTTTTAGACGCATAAACTAAATGCGGATCACCACTGGTAGAGAACATCCAATATGTGTTTGGCAGACTTAAGCGCCATAGCCTGCCATTTACTCACAGTACCTAATGTGCCCCTAGTCCGTCCGTGTTCTACCTTCATTCCTCCAAGGAGAAGCACTGTTATGAATGAGTACGCCCCTGAAGTAGGTTCCCTGAGCAGATACCTTCCTCCGCATCCCCTCTAAGGGGCCAGTATGAGACTCTTCCTGATTGCTCCCCAGACACATCCTAGAATTTTCACCTGAGCACAGATGCATCCCTGTCGTGAGAACTTACTGTAGCACAGTTCCCTCATATATTGGAAGTGTTTTGAGAAGAGGTAGACACTGTGGAACATCTCCGGTGTTGTAATTCCAGTATGCATCATAGAGTCCTATGTGCCTTACCCTGTACTTGACTCACGGTTTGCAACTGTCTCTCGGTCCGTCCTTGTTCTATCTTCTTTCCTCCACTGGAAAGACACTGTGAGAAGTGACATTCCGCATGAAGGAGTTTCCCTTACACAGAACTTGCTATAGTCCAACGGTTAGACGTCGGAGACTGGAAAGCTATGTGCGTCTACTGCGATTACCACAGAGTCAGTCCCCAAAGCTTCCTACTTTAACAGACGTCAAACTCCAGTGAAGCCCTCCTAAAGCACACTTCCCTCTCAGTGTTGGAAGCGTTTCAGACGCAGAAACTAAGTGCGGATCACCACTGGTGGTGAACATCCAATATGTGTTTGGCAGACTTAAGCGCCATAGCCTGCCCTTTACTCACAGTACCTAATGTGCCCGTAGTCCGTCCGTGTTCTACCTTCATTCCTCCAAGGAGGAGCACTGTTATGAATGAGTACGCCCCTGAAGTAGGTTCCCTGAGCAGATACCTTCCTTCGCATCCCCTCTAAGGGGCCTGTATGAGACACTTCATGATTGCTCCCCAGACACATCCTAGAGTTTCCACCTGAGCACAGATGCATCCCTGTCGTGAGAACTTACTGTAGCACAGTTCCCTCATATATTGGAAGTGTTTTGAGCAGAGGTAGACACTGTGGAACACCTCCGCTGTTGTAATTCCAGTATGCCTCATAGAGGCCTAATTGCCTTACCCTGTACTTGACTCACGGTTTGCAACGTTCTCTCTGACCGTCCTTGTTCTATCTTCTTTCCTCCAGTGGAAAGACACTGTGAGAAGTGACTATCCGACTGAAGGAGTTTCCCTTAAAAAGAACTTGCTATAGTCCCACAGTTAGACGTCTGTGAATGGAGAGCTATGTGCGCCTATTGCGGTTACCACAGAGTCAGTCCCAAAGCTTCCTTCTTTAACAGACGTAAGACTGAAATGAATTACACCTAAAGCACACTTCGCTCTCAGTACTGGTAGCGTTTTGGACGCAGAAACAAAGTGCGGATCACCACTCGTGGGGAACATCAAATATGTGTTTGGCGGCTTAAGCGCCATAGCCTGCCATTTACTCACAGTACCTAATGTGCCCGTAGTCCTTAACTGTTCTATCTTCATTCCTCAAAGGAGAAAAGCTGTTATGAATGAATACACAAGTGTAGTAGGTTCCCTGAGCAGATACCTTCCTTCGCATCCCTTCTATGGTGTCTGTATGAGATACTTCATGATTGCTACCCAGACACGTCCTAGAGTTTCCAACTGAGCACAGAACCATCCCTGTCATGAGAACTTACTATAGCACAGTTCCCTCATATATTGGAAGTGTTTTGAGCAGAGGTAGACACTGTGGAACATCTCTGGTGTTGAATCTCCAGTATGCATAATAGAGGCCTAAGTGCATTACCCTGTACTTCACTCACGGGTTGCAACGTTCTCTCTGCTCCATCCTTGTTCTATCTTCTTTCCTCCACTGGAAAGACACTGTGTGAAGTGACATTCCGCATGAAGGAGTTTCCCTTAAAGAGAACTTGCTGTAGTCCAACGGATAGACGTTGGAGACTGGCAAGCTATGTGCGTCTATTGCGGTTACAACAGAGTCAGTCCCAAAAGCATCCTTCTTTAACAGACGTAACACTGCAGTGAATCCCTCCTAAATCAAACATCCCTCTCAGTGTTGGAAGCGTTTTAGATGCAGAAACTAAGTGCGGATCACCACTTATGGTGAACATCCAATATGTGTTTGGCAGGCTTAAGCGCCATAGCCTGCCCTTTACTCACAGTACCTAATGTGCCCCTAGTCCGTCCGTGTTCTACCTTCATTCCTCCAAAGAGAAGCACTGTTATGAATGAGTACGCACCTGAAATAGGTTCCCTGAGCAGATACCTTCCTACGCATCCCCTCTAAGGGGCCTGTATGAGACACTTCATGATTGCTACCCAGACATGTCCTAGAGTTCTCAACTGAGCACAGATGCATCCCTGTGGTGAGAACTTACTGGATCACAGTTCCCTCATATATTGGAAGTGTTTTGAGAAGAGGTAGACACTGTGGAACATCTCCGGTGTTGTAATTCCAGTATGCATCATAGAGGCCTAAGTGCCTTACCCTGTACTTGACTCACGGTTTGCAACGTTCTCTCTGTCCGTCCTTGTTCTATCTTCTTTCCTCCACTGGAAAGAAACTGTGAGAAGTAACATTCCGCATGAAGGAGTTTCCCTTAAACAGAACTTCCTATAGTCTATCAGTTAGACGTTTGAGACTGGAAAGCTATGAGCGTCTAATGCGGTTACCACAGAGTCAGTCCCAAAAGCTTCCTTCTTTAACAGACGTAACACTGCAGTGAATCCCTCCTAAAGCACACTTCCCGCTCAGTGTTGGAAGCGCTTTAGACGCAGAAACTAAGTGCGGATCACCACTGGTGGTGAACATCCATTTTGTGTTTGGCAGGCTAAGCGCCATAGCCTGCCCTTTACTAACAGTACCTAATGTGCCCGTAGTCCTTCCCTGTTCTATCTTCATCCTCAAAGGAGAAACGCTGTTATGAATGAGTACGCACCTGAAGTAGGTTCCCAGAGCAGATACCTTCCTCCGCATCTCCTCTAAGGGGCCTGTAGGAGACACTTCATGATTGCTACCCAGACACGTCCTCCACTTTCCAACTGAGCGCAGACGCTTCCCTGTCGTGAGAACTTACTCTAGCACAGTTCTCTCATATATTGGAAGTGTTTTGAGAAGTGTTAGACACTGTGGAACATCCCAAGTGTTGAACTTCCAGGAGGCATCCTAGAGGCCTAATTGACTTACCCTGTACTTCACGCACGGTTTGCAACATTCTCTCTGCTCCGTCCTTGTTCTATCTTCTTTTCTCCACTTGAAGACACTGTGAGAAGTGCTATCCACCTGAAGGAATTTCCCTTAAACAGAACTTGCTATAGTCCAACGGTTAGACGACTTTGAATGGAAAGCTATGTACGCCTATTGCGGTTACCACAGAGTAAGTCCCCAAAGCTTCCTTCTTTAACAGACGTAACACTGCAGTGAATCCCTCCTAAAGCACACTTCCCTCTCAGTGTTGGAAGCGTTTTAGACGCAGAAACTAAGTGCGGATTACCAATGGTGGTGAACATCCAATATGTGTTTGGAGGGTAAGCGCCATAGCCTGCCCTTTACTCACAGTACCTAATGTGCCCGTAGTCCTTCCCTGTTTTATCTTCATCCTCAAAGGAGAAACACTGTTATGAATGAGTGCGCACCTGAAGTAGGTTCCCAGAGCAGATACCTTCCTCCGAAACCCCTCTAAGGGGCCTGTATGAGACACTTCAAAATTGCTACACAGACACGTCCTACACTTTCCAACTGAGCACAGACGCTTCCCTGTCGTGAGAAGTTACTGTAGCACAGCTCCTTCATATATTGGAAGTGTTTTGAGAAGTGGTAGACACTGTGGAACATCCCATGTGTTGAACTTCCAGTATGCATCATAGAGGCCTAAGTGCCTTACCCTTTCCTTCACCTACGGGTTGTAACATTCTCTCTGTTCCGTCCTTGTTCTATCTTCTTTCCTCCACTGGAATGACACTGTGAGAAGTGACATTCTGCATGAAGGAGTTTCCCTTACACAGAACTTGCTATAGTCCAACGGTTAGACGTCGGAGACTGGAAAGCTATGTGCGTCTACTGCGATTACCACAGAGTCAGTCCCCAAAGCTTCCTACTTTAACAGACGTCAAACTCCAGTGAAGCCCTCCTAAAGCACACTTCCCTCTCAGTGTTGGAAGCGTTTCAGACGCAGAAACTAAGTGCGAATCACCACTGGTGGTGAACATCCAATATGTGTTTGGCAGACTTAAGCGCCATAGCCTGCCCTTTACTCACAGTACCTAATGTGCCCGTAGTCCGTCCGTGTTCTACCTTCATTCCTCCAAGGAGGAGCACTGTTATGAATGAGTACGCCCCTGAAGTAGGTTCCCTGAGCAGATACCTTCCTTCGCATCCCCTCTAAGGGGCCTGTATGAGACACTTCATGATTGCTCCCCAGACACATCCTAGAGTTTCCATCTGAGCACAGATGTATCCCTGTCGTGAGAACTTACTGTAGCACAGTTCCCTCATATATTGGAAGTGTTTTGAGCAGAGGTAGACACTGTGGAACACCTCCGCTGTTGTAATTCCAGTATGCCTCATAGAGGCCTAATTGCCTTACCCTGTACTTGACTCACGGTTTGCAACGTTCTCTCTGACCGTCCTTGTTCTATCTTCTTTCCTCCAGTGGAAAGACACTGTGAGAAGTGACTATCCGACTGAAGGAGTTTCCCTTAAAAAGAACTTGCTATAGTCCCACTGTTAGACGTCTGTGAATGGAGAGCTATGTGCGCCTATTGCGGTTACCACAGAGTCAGTCCCAAAGCTTCCTTCTTTAACAGACGTAAGACTGAAATGAATTACACCTAAAGCACACTTCGCTCTCAGTACTGGTAGCGTTTTGGACGCAGAAACAAAGTGCGGATCACCACTCGTGGGGAACATCAAATATGTGTTTGGCGGCTTAAGCGCCATAGCCTGCCATTTACTCACAGTACCTAATGTGCCCGTAGTCCTTAACTGTTCTATCTTCATTCCTCAAAGGAGAAAAGCTGTTATGAATGAATACACAAGTGTAGTAGGTTCCCTGAGCAGATACCTTCCTTCGCATCCCCTCTATGGGGTCTGTATGAGACACTTCATGATTGCTACCCAGACACGTCCTAGAGTTTCCAACTGAGCACAGAACCATCCCTGTCGTGAGAACTTACTGTAGCACAGTTCCCTCATATATTGGAAGTGTTTTGAGCAGAGGTAGACACTGTGGAACATCTCTGGTGTTGAATCTCCAGTATGCATAATAGAGGCCTAAGTGCATTACCCTGTACTTCACTCACGGGTTGCAACGTTCTCTCTGCTCCATCCTTGTTCTATCTTCTTTCCTCCACTGGAAAGACACTGTGTGAAGTGACATTCCGCATGAAGGAGTTTCCCTTAAAGAGAACTTGCTGTAGTCCAACGGATAGACGTTGGAGACTGGCAAGCTATGTGCGTCTATTGCGGTTACAACAGAGTCAGTCCCAAAAGCATCCTTCTTTAACAGACGTAACACTGCAGTGAATCCCTCCTAAATCAAACATCCCTCTCAGTGTTGGAAGCGTTTTAGACGCAGAAACTAAGTGCGGATCACCACTTATGGTGAACATCCAATATGTGTTTGGCAGGCTTAAGCGCCATAGCCTGCCCTTTACTCACAGTACCTAATGTGCCCCTAGTCCGTCCGTGTTCTACCTTCATTCCTCCAAAGAGAAGCACTGTTATGAATGAGTACGCACCTGAAATAGGTTCCCTGAGCAGATACCTTCCTACGCATCCCCTCTAAGGGGCCTGTATGAGACACTTCATGATTGCTACCCAGACATGTCCTAGAGTTCTCAACTGAGCACAGATGCATCCCTGTGGTGAGAACTTACTGGATCACAGTTCCCTCATATATTGGAAGTGTTTTGAGAAGAGGTAGACACTGTGGAACATCTCCGGTGTTGTAATTCCAGTATGCATCATAGAGGCCTAAGTGCCTTACCCTGTACTTGACTCACGGTTTGCAACGTTCTCTCTGTCCGTCCTTGTTCTATCTTCTTTCCTCCACTGGAAAGAAACTGTGAGAAGTAACATTCCGCATGAAGGAGTTTCCCTTAAACAGAACTTCCTATAGTCTATCAGTTAGACGTTTGAGACTGGAAAGCTATGAGCGTCTAATGCGGTTACCACAGAGTCAGTCCCAAAAGCTTCCTTCTTTAACAGACGTAACACTGCAGTGAATCCCTCCTAAAGCACACTTCCCGCTCAGTGTTGGAAGCGCTTTAGACGCAGAAACTAAGTGCGGATCACCACTGGTGGTGAACATCCATTTTGTGTTTGGCAGGCTAAGCGCCATAGCCTGCCCTTTACTAACAGTACCTAATGTGCCCGTAGTCCTTCCCTGTTCTATCTTCATCCTCAAAGGAGAAACGCTGTTATGAATGAGTACGCACCTGAAGTAGGTTCCCAGAGCAGATACCTTCCTCCGCATCTCCTCTAAGGGGCCTGTAGGAGACACTTCATGATTGCTACCCAGACACGTCCTCCACTTTCCAACTGAGCGCAGACGCTTCCCTGTCGTGAGAACTTACTCTAGCACAGTTCTCTCGTATATTGGAAGTGTTTTGAGAAGTGTTAGACACTGTGGAACATCCCAAGTGTTGAACTTCCAGGAGGCATCCTAGAGGCCTAATTGACTTACCCTGTACTTCACGCACGGTTTGCAACATTCTCTCTGCTCCGTCCTTGTTCTATCTTCTTTTCTCCACTTGAAGACACTGTGAGAAGTGCTATCCACCTGAAGGAATTTCCCTTAAACAGAACTTGCTATAGTCCAACGGTTAGACGACTTTGAATGGAAAGCTATGTACGCCTATTGCGGTTACCACAGAGTAAGTCCCCAAAGCTTCCTTCTTTAACAGACGTAACACTGCAGTGAATCCCTCCTAAAGCACACTTCCCTCTCAGTGTTGGAAGCGTTTTAGACGCAGAAACTAAGTGCGGATTACCAATGGTGGTGAACATCCAATATGTGTTTGGAGGGTAAGCGCCATAGCCTGCCCTTTACTCACAGTACCTAATGTGCCCGTAGTCCTTCCCTGTCTTATCTTCATCCTCAAAGGAGAAACACTGTTATGAATGAGTGCGCACCTGAAGTAGGTTCCCAGAGCAGATACCTTCCTCCGAAACCCCTCTAAGGGGCCTGTATGAGACACTTCAAAATTGCTACACAGACACGTCCTACACTTTCCAACTGAGCACAGACGCTTCCCTGTCGTGAGAAGTTACTGTAGCACAGCTCCTTCATATATTGGAAGTGTTTTGAGAAGTGGTAGACACTGTGGAACATCCCATGTGTTGAACTTCCAGTATGCATCATAGAGGCCTAAGTGCCTTACCCTTTCCTTCACCTACGGGTTGTAACATTCTCTCTGTTCCGTCCTTGTTCTATCTTCTTTCCTCCACTGGAATGACACTGTGAGAAGTGACATTCTGCATGAAGGAGTTTCCCTTACACAGAACTTGCTATAGTCCAACGGTTAGACGTCGGAGACTGGAAAGCTATGTGCGTCTACTGCGATTACCACAGAGTCAGTCCCCAAAGCTTCCTACTTTAACAGACGTCAAACTCCAGTGAAGCCCTCCTAAAGCACACTTCCCTCTCAGTGTTGGAAGCGTTTCAGACGCAGAAACTAAGTGCGAATCACCACTGGTGGTGAACATCCAATATGTGTTTGGCAGACTTAAGCGCCATAGCCTGCCCTTTACTCACAGTACCTAATGTGCCCGTAGTCCGTCCGTGTTCTACCTTCATTCCTCCAAGGAGGAGCACTGTTATGAATGAGTACGCCCCTGAAGTAGGTTCCCTGAGCAGATACCTTCCTTCGCATCCCCTCTAAGGGGCCTGTATGAGACACTTCATGATTGCTCCCCAGACACATCCTAGAGTTTCCATCTGAGCACAGATGCATCCCTGTCGTGAGAACTTACTGTAGCACAGTTCCCTCATATATTGGAAGTGTTTTGAGCAGAGGTAGACACTGTGGAACACCTCCGCTGTTGTAATTCCAGTATGCCTCATAGAGGCCTAATTGCCTTACCCTGTACTTGACTCACGGTTTGCAACGTTCTCTCTGACCGTCCTTGTTCTATCTTCTTTCCTCCAGTGGAAAGACACTGTGAGAAGTGACTATCCGACTGAAGGAGTTTCCCTTCAAAAGAACTTGCTATAGTCCCACTGTTAGACGTCTGTGAATGGAGAGCTATGTGCGCCTATTGCGGTTACCACAGAGTCAGTCCCAAAGCTTCCTTCTTTAACAGACGTAAGACTGAAATGAATTACACCTAAAGCACACTTCGCTCTCAGTACTGGTAGCGTTTTGGACGCAGAAACAAAGTGCGGATCACCACTCGTGGGGAACATCAAATATGTGTTTGGCGGCTTAAGCGCCATAGCCTGCCATTTACTCACAGTACCTAATGTGCCCGTAGTCCTTAACTGTTCTATCTTCATTCCTCAAAGGAGAAAAGCTGTTATGAATGAATACACAAGTGTAGTAGGTTCCCTGAGCAGATACCTTCCTTCGCATCCCCTCTATGGGGTCTGTATGAGACACTTCATGATTGCTACCCAGACACGTCCTAGAGTTTCCAACTGAGCACAGAACCATCCCTGTCGTGAGAACTTACTGTAGCACAGTTCCCGCATATATTGGAAGTGTTTTGAGCAGAGGTAGACACTGTGGAACATCTCTGGTGTTGAATCTCCAGTATGCATAATAGAGGCCTAAGTGCATTACCCTGTACTTCACTCACGGGTTGCAACGTTCTCTCTGCTCCATCCTTGTTCTATCTTCTTTCCTCCACTGGAAAGACACTGTGTGAAGTGACATTCCGCATGAAGGAGTTTCCCTTAAAGAGAACTTGCTGTAGTCCAACGGATAGACGTTGGAGACTGGCAAGCTATGTGCGTCTATTGCGGTTACAACAGAGTCAGTCCCAAAAGCATCCTTCTTTAACAGACGTAACACTGCAGTGAATCCCTCCTAAATCAAACATCCCTCTCAGTGTTGGAAGCGTTTTAGACGCAGAAACTAAGTGCGGATCACCACTTATGGTGAACATCCAATATGTGTTTGGCAGGCTTAAGCGCCATAGCCTGCCCTTTACTCACAGTACCTAATGTGCCCGTAGTCCGTCCGTGTTCTACCTTCATTCCTCCAAAGAGAAGCACTGTTATGAATGAGTACGCACCTGAAATAGGTTCCCTGAGCAGATACCTTCCTACGCATCCCCTCTAAGGGGCCTGTATGAGACACTTCATGATTGCTACCCAGACATGTCCTAGAGTTCTCAACTGAGCACAGATGCATCCCTGTGGTGAGAACTTACTGGATCACAGTTCCCTCATATATTGGAAGTGTTTTGAGAAGAGGTAGACACTGTGGAACATCTCCGGTGTTGTAATTCCAGTATGCATCATAGAGGCCTAAGTGCCTTACCCTGTACTTGACTCACGGTTTGCAAAGTTCTCTCTGTCCGTCCTTGTTCTATCTTCTTTCCTCCACTGGAAAGAAACTGTGAGAAGTAACATTCCGCATGAAGGAGTTTCCCTTAAACAGAACTTCCTATAGTCTATCAGTTAGACGTTTGAGACTGGAAAGCTATGAGCGTCTAATGCGGTTACCACAGAGTCAGTCCCAAAAGCTTCCTTCTTTAACAGACGTAACACTGCAGTGAATCCCTCCTAAAGCACACTTCCCGCTCAGGGTTGGAAGCGTTTTAGACGCAGAAACTAAGTGCGGATCACCACTGGTGGTGAACATCCATTTTGTGTTTGGCAGGCTAAGCGCCATAGCCTGCCCTTTACTAACAGTACCTAATGTGCCCGTAGTCCTTCCCTGTTCTATCTTCATCCTCAAAGGAGAAACGCTGTTATGAATGAGTACGCACCTGAAGTAGGTTCCCAGAGCAGATACCTTCCTCCGCATCTCCTCTAAGGGGCCTGTAGGAGACACTTCATGATTGCTACCCAGACACGTCCTCCACTTTCCAACTGAGCGCAGACGCTTCCCTGTCGTGAGAACTTACTCTAGCACAGTTCTCTCATATATTGGAAGTGTTTTGAGAAGTGTTAGACACTGTGGAACATCCCAAGTGTTGAACTTCCAGGAGGCATCATAGAGGCCTAATTGACTTACCCTGTACTTCACGCACGGTTTGCAACATTCTCTCTGCTCCGTCCTTGTTCTACCTTCTTTTCTCCACTTGAAGACACTGTGAGAAGTGCTATCCACCTGAAGGAATTTCCCTTAAACAGAACTTGCTATAGTCCAACGGTTAGACGACTTTGAATGGAAAGCTATGTACGCCTATTGCGGTTACCACAGAGTAAGTCCCCAAAGCTTCCTTCTTTAACAGACGTAACACTGCAGTGAATCCCTCCTAAAGCACACTTCCCTCTCAGTGTTGGAAGCGTTTTAGACGCAGAAACTAAGTGCGGATTACCAATGGTGGTGAACATCCAATATGTGTTTGGAGGGTAAGCGCCATAGCCTGCCCTTTACTCACAGTACCTAATGTGCCCGTAGTCCTTCCCTGTCTTATCTTCATCCTCAAAGGAGAAACACTGTTATGAATGAGTGCGCACCTGAAGTAGGTTCCCAGAGCAGATACCTTCCTCCGAAACCCCTCTAAGGGGCCTGTATGAGACACTTCAAAATTGCTACACAGACACGTCCTACACTTTCCAACTGAGCACAGACGCTTCCCTGTCGTGAGAAGTTACTGTAGCACAGCTCCTTCATATATTGGAAGTGTTTTGAGAAGTGGTAGACACTGTGGAACATCCCATGTGTTGAACTTCCAGTATGCATCATAGAGGCCTAAGTGCCTTACCCTTTCCTTCACCTACGGGTTGTAACATTCTCTCTGCTCCGTCCTTGTTCTATCTTCTTTCCTCCACTGGAATGACACTGTGAGAAGTGACATTCTGCATGAAGGAGTTTCCCTTACACAGAACTTGCTAGAGTGCAACGGTTAGACGTTGGAGCCTGGAAAGCTATGTGCGCCTATTGCGGTTACCACAGAGTCAGTCCCAAAAGCTTCCTTCTTTAACAGACGTAGCACTGCAGTGAATCCCTCCGAAAGCACACTTCCCTCTCAGTGTTGGAAGCGTTTTAGACGCATAAACTAAATGCGGATCACCACTGGTAGTGAACATCCAATATGTGTTTGGCAGACTTAAGCGCCATAGCCTGCCTTTTACTCACAGTATCTAATGTGCCCCTAGTCCGTCCGTGTTCTACCTTCATTCCTCCAAGGAGAAGCACTGTTATGAATGAGTACGCCCCTGAAGTAGGTTCCCTGAGCAGATACCTTCCTCCGAATCCCCTCTAAGGGGCCAGTATGAGACTCTTCCTGATTGCTCCCCAGACACATCCTAGAATTTTCACCTGAGCACAGATGCATCCCTGTCGTGAGAACTTACTGTAGCACAGTTCCCTCATATATTGGAAGTGTTTTGAGAAGAGGTAGACACTGTGGAACATCTCCGGTGTTGTAATTCCAGTATGCATCATAGAGTCCTATGTGCCTTACCCTGTACTTGACTCACGGATTGCAACGTTCTCTCGGTCCGTCCTTGTTCTATCTTCTTTCCTCCACTGGAAAGACACTGTGAGAAGTGACATTCCGCATGAAGGAGTTTCCCTTACACAGAACTTGCTATAGTCCAACGGTTAGACGTCGGAGACTGGAAAGCTAGGTGCGTCTACTGCGATTACCACAGAGTCAGTCCCCAAAGCTTCCTACTTTAACAGACGTCAAACTCCAGTGAAGCCCTCCTAAAGCACACTTCCCTCTCAGTGTTGGAAGCGTTTCAGACGCAGAAACTAAGTGCGGATCACCACTGGTGGTGAACATCCAATATGTGTTTGGCAGACTTAAGCGCCATAGCCTGCCCTTTACTCACAGTACCTAATGTGCCCGTAGTCCGTCCGTGTTCTACCTTCATTCCTCCAAGGAGGAGCACTGTTATGAATGAGTACGCCCCTGAAGTAGGTTCCCTGAGCAGAACCTTCCTTCGCATCCCCTCTAAGGGGCCTGTATGAGACACTTCATGATTGCTCCCCAGACACATCCTAGAGTTTCCACCTGAGCACAGATGCATCCCTGTCGTGAGAACTTACTGTAGCACAGTTCCCTCATATATTGGAAGTGTTTTGAGCAGAGGTAGACACTGTGGAACACCTCCGCTGTTGTAATTCCAGTATGCCTCATAGAGGCCTAATTGCCTTACCCTGTACTTGACTCACGGTTTGCAACGTTCTCTCTGAAAGTCCTTGTTCTATCTTCTTTCCTCCAGTGGAAAGACACTGTGAGAAGTGACTATCCGACTGAAGGAGTTTCCCTTCAAAAGAACTTGCTATAGTCCCACTGTTAGACGTCTGTGAATGGAGAGCTATGTGCGCCTATTGCGGTTACCACAGAGTCAGTCCCAAAGCTTCCTTCTTTAACAGACGTAAGACTGAAATGAATTACACCTAAAGCACACTTCGCTCTCAGTACTGGTAGCGTTTTGGACGCAGAAACAAAGTGCGGATCACCACTCGTGGGGAACATCAAATATGTGTTTGGCGGCTTAAGCGCCATAGCCTGCCATTTACTCACAGTACCTAATGTGCCCGTAGTCCTTAACTGTTCTATCTTCATTCCTCAAAGGAGAAAAGCTGTTATGAATGAATACACAAGTGTAGTAGGTTCCATGAGCAGATACCTTCCTTCGCATCCCCTCTATGGGGTCTGTATGAGACACTTCATGATTGCTACCCAGACACGTCCTAGAGTTTCCAACTGAGCACAGAATCATCCCTGTCGTGAGAACTTACTGTAGCACAGTTCCCTCATATATTGGAAGTGTTTTGAGCAGAGGTAGACACTGTGGAACATCTCTGGTGTTGAATCTCCAGTATGCATAATAGAGGCCTAAGTGCATTACCCTGTACTTCACTCACGGGTTGCAACGTTCTCTCTGCCCCATCCTTGTTCTATCTTCTTTCCTCCACTGGAAAGACACTGTGTGAAGTGACATTCCGCATGAAGGAGTTTCCCTTAAAGAGAACTTGCTGTAGTCCAACGGATAGACGTTGGAGACTGGCAAGCTATGTGCGTCTATTGCGGTTACAACAGAGTCAGTCCCAAAAGCATCCTTCTTTAACAGACGTAACACTGCAGTGAATCCCTCCTAAATCAAACATCCCTCTCAGTGTTGGAAGCGTTTTAGACGCAGAAACTAAGTGCGGATCACCACTTATGGTGAACATCCAATATGTGTTTGGCAGGCTTAAGCGCCATAACCTGCCCTTTACTCACAGTACCTAATGTGCCCCTAGTCCGTCCGTGTTCTACCTTCATTCCTCCAAAGAGAAGCACTGTTATGAATGAGTACGCACCTGAAATAGGTTCCCTGAGCAGATACCTTCCTACGCATCCCCTCTAAGGGGCCTGTATGAGACACTTCATGATTGCTCCCCAGACACATCCTAGAGTTTCCACCTGAGCACAGATGCATCCCTGTCGTGAGAACTTACTGTAGCACAGTTCCCTCATATATTGGAAGTGTTTTGAGCAGAGGTAGACACTGTGGAACACCTCCGCTGTTGTAATTCCAGTATGCCTCATAGAGGCCTAATTGCCTTACCCTGTACTTGACTCACGGTTTGCAACGTTCTCTCTGACCGTCCTTGTTCTATCTTCTTTCCTCCAGTGGAAAGACACTGTGAGAAGTGACTATCCGACTGAAGGAGTTTCCCTTCAAAAGAACTTGCTATAGTCCCACTGTTAGACGTCTGTGAATGGAGAGCTATGTGCGCCTATTGCGGTTACCACAGAGTCAGTCCCAAAGCTTCCTTCTTTAACAGACGTAAGACTGAAATGAATTACACTTAAAGCACACTTCGCTCTCAGTACTGGTAGTGTTTTGGACGCAGAAACAAAGTGCGGATCACCACTCGTGGGGAACATCAAATATGTGTTTGGCGGCTTAAGCGCCATAGCCTGCCATTTACTCACAGTACCTAATGTGCCCGTAGTCCTTAACTGTTCTATCTTCATTCCTCAAAGGAGAAAAGCTGTTATGAATGAATACACAAGTGTAGTAGGTTCCATGAGCAGATACCTTCCTTCGCATCCCCTCTATGGGGTCTGTATGAGACACTTCATGATTGCTACCCAGACACGTCCTAGAGTTTCCAACTGAGCACAGAATCATCCCTGTCGTGAGAACTTACTGTAGCACAGTTCCCTCATATATTGGAAGTGTTTTGAGCAGAGGTAGACACTGTGGAACATCTCTGGTGTTGAATCTCCAGTATGCATAATAGAGGCCTAAGTGCATTACCCTGTACTTCACTCACGGGTTGCAACGTTCTCTCTGCCCCATCCTTGTTCTATCTTCTTTCCTCCACTGGAAAGACACTGTGTGAAGTGACATTCCGCATGAAGGAGTTTCCCTTAAAGAGAACTTGCTGTAGTCCAACGGATAGACGTTGGAGACTGGCAAGCTATGTGCGTCTATTGCGGTTACAACAGAGTCAGTCCCAAAAGCATCCTTCTTTAACAGACGTAACACTGCAGTGAATCCCTCCTAAATCAAACATCCCTCTCAGTGTTGGAAGCGTTTTAGACGCAGAAACTAAGTGCGGATCACCACTTATGGTGAACATCCAATATGTGTTTGGCAGGCTTAAGCGCCATAGCCTGCCCTTTACTCACAGTACCTAATGTGCCCCTAGTCCGTCCGTGTTCTACCTTCATTCCTCCAAAGAGAAGCACTGTTATGAATGAGTACGCACCTGAAATAGGTTCCCTGAGCAGATACCTTCCTACGCATCCCCTCTAAGGGGCCTGTATGAGACACTTCATGATTGCTACCCAGACATGTCCTAGAGTTCTCAACTGAGCACAGATGCATCCCTGTGGTGAGAACTTACTGGATCACAGTTCCCTCATATATTGGAAGTGTTTTGAGAAGAGGTAGACACTGTGGAACATCTCCGGTGTTGTAATTCCAGTATGCATCATAGAGGCCTAAGTGCCTTACCCTGTACTTGACTCACGGTTTGCAACGTTCTCTCTGTCCGTCCTTGTTCTATCTTCTTTCCTCCACTGGAAAGAAACTGTGAGAAGTAACATTCCGCATGAAGGAGTTTCCCTTAAACAGAACTTCCTATAGTCTATCAGTTAGACGTTTGAGACTGGAAAGCTATGAGCGTCTAATGCGGTTACCACAGAGTCAGTCCCAAAAGCTTCCTTCTTTAACAGACGTAACACTGCAGTGAATCCCTCCTAAAGCACACTTCCCGCTCAGGGTTGGAAGCGTTTTAGACGCAGAAACTAAGTGCGGATCACCACTGGTGGTGAACATCCATTTTGTGTTTGGCAGGCTAAGCGCCATAGCCTGCCCTTTACTAACAGTACCTAATGTGCCCGTAGTCCTTCCCTGTTCTATCTTCATCCTCAAAGGAGAAACGCTGTTATGAATGAGTACGCACCTGAAGTAGGTTCCCAGAGCAGATACCTTCCTCCGCATCTCCTCTAAGGGGCCTGTAGGAGACACTTCATGATTGCTACCCAGACACGTCCTCCACTTTCCAACTGAGCGCAGACGCTTCCCTGTCGTGAGAACTTACTCTAGCACAGTTCTCTCATATATTGGAAGTGTTTTGAGAAGTGTTAGACACTGTGGAACATCCCAAGTGTTGAACTTCCAGGAGGCATCATAGAGGCCTAATTGACTTACCCTGTACTTCACGCACGGTTTGCAACATTCTCTCTGCTCCGTCCTTGTTCTACCTTCTTTTCTCCACTTGAAGACACTGTGAGAAGTGCTATCCACCTGAAGGAATTTCCCTTAAACAGAACTTGCTATAGTCCAACGGTTAGACGACTTTGAATGGAAAGCTATGTACGCCTATTGCGGTTACCACAGAGTAAGTCCCCAAAGCTTCCTTCTTTAACAGACGTAACACTGCAGTGAATCCCTCCTAAAGCACACTTCCCTCTCAGTGTTGGAAGCGTTTTAGACGCAGAAACTAAGTGCGGATTACCAATGGTGGTGAACATCCAATATGTGTTTGGAGGGTAAGCGCCATAGCCTGCCCTTTACTCACAGTACCTAATGTGCCCGTAGTCCTTCCCTGTCTTATCTTCATCCTCAAAGGAGAAACACTGTTATGAATGAGTGCGCACCTGAAGTAGGTTCCCAGAGCAGATACCTTCCTCCGAAACCCCTCTAAGGGGCCTGTATGAGACACTTCAAAATTGCTACACAGACACGTCCTACACTTTCCAACTGAGCACAGACGCTTCCCTGTCGTGAGAAGTTACTGTAGCACAGCTCCTTCATATATTAGAAGTGTTTTGAGAAGTGGTAGACACTGTGGAACATCCCATGTGTTGAACTTCCAGTATGCATCATAGAGGCCTAAGTGCCTTACCCTTTCCTTCACCTACGGGTTGTAACATTCTCTCTGCTCCGTCCTTGTTCTATCTTCTTTCCTCCACTGGAATGACACTGTGAGAAGTGACATTCTGCATGAAGGAGTTTCCCTTACACAGAACTTGCTAGAGTGCAACGGTTAGACGTTGGAGCCTGGAAAGCTATGTGCGCCTATTGCGGTTACCACAGAGTCAGTCCCAAAAGCTTCCTTCTTTAACAGACGTAGCACTGCAGTGAATCCCTCCGAAAGCACACTTCCCTCTCAGTGTTGGAAGCGTTTTAGACGCATAAACTAAATGCGGATCACCACTGGTAGTGAACATCCAATATGTGTTTGGCAGACTTAAGCGCCATAGCCTGCCTTTTACTCACAGTATCTAATGTGCCCCTAGTCCGTCCGTGTTCTACCTTCATTCCTCCAAGGAGAAGCACTGTTATGAATGAGTACGCCCCTGAAGTAGGTTCCCTGAGCAGATACCTTCCTCCGCATCCCCTCTAAGGGGCCAGTATGAGACTCTTCCTGATTGCTCCCCAGACACATCCTAGAATTTTCACCTGAGCACAGATGCATCCCTGTCGTGAGAACTTACTGTAGCACAGTTCCCTCATATATTGGAAGTGTTTTGAGAAGAGGTAGACACTGTGGAACATCTCCGGTGTTGTAATTCCAGTATGCATCATAGAGTCCTATGTGCCTTACCCTGTACTTGACTCACGGATTGCAACGTTCTCTCGGTCCGTCCTTGTTCTATCTTCTTTCCTCCACTGGAAAGACACTGTGAGAAGTGACATTCCGCATGAAGGAGTTTCCCTTACACAGAACTTGCTATAGTCCAACGGTTAGACGTCGGAGACTGGAAAGCTAGGTGCGTCTACTGCGATTACCACAGAGTCAGTCCCCAAAGCTTCCTACTTTAACAGACGTCAAACTCCAGTGAAGCCCTCCTAAAGCACACTTCCCTCTCAGTGTTGGAAGCGTTTCAGACGCAGAAACTAAGTGCGGATCACCACTGGTGGTGAACATCCAATATGTGTTTGGCAGACTTAAGCGCCATAGCCTGCCCTTTACTCACAGTACCTAATGTGCCCGTAGTCCGTCCGTGTTCTACCTTCATTCCTCCAAGGAGGAGCACTGTTATGAATGAGTACGCCCCTGAAGTAGGTTCCCTGAGCAGATACCTTCCTTCGCATCCCCTCTAAGGGGCCTGTATGAGACACTTCATGATTGCTCCCCAGACACATCCTAGAGTTTCCACCTGAGCACAGATGCATCCCTGTCGTGAGAACTTACTGTAGCACAGTTCCCTCATATATTGGAAGTGTTTTGAGCAGAGGTAGACACTGTGGAACACCTCCGCTGTTGTAATTCCAGTATGCCTCATAGAGGCCTAATTGCCTTACCCTGTACTTGACTCACGGTTTGCAACGTTCTCTCTGAAAGTCCTTGTTCTATCTTCTTTCCTCCAGTGGAAAGACACTGTGAGAAGTGACTATCCGACTGAAGGAGTTTCCCTTAAAAAGAACTTGCTATAGTCCCACTGTTAGACGTCTGTGAATGGAGAGCTATGTGCGCCTATTGCGGTTACCACAGAGTCAGTCCCAAAGCTTCCTTCTTTAACAGACGTAAGACTGAAATGAATTACACCTAAAGCACACTTCGCTCTCAGTACTGGTAGCGTTTTGGACGCAGAAACAAAGTGCGGATCACCACTCGTGGGGAACATCAAATATGTGTTTGGCGGCTTAAGCGCCATAGCCTGCCATTTACTCACAGTACCTAATGTGCCCGTAGTCCTTAACTGTTCTATCTTCATTCCTCAAAGGAGAAAAGCTGTTATGAATGAATACACAAGTGTAGTAGGTTCCATGAGCAGATACCTTCCTTCGCATCCCCTCTATGGGGTCTGTATGAGACACTTCATGATTGCTACCCAGACACGTCCTAGAGTTTCCAACTGAGCACAGAATCATCCCTGTCGTGAGAACTTACTGTAGCACAGTTCCCTCATATATTGGAAGTGTTTTGAGCAGAGGTAGACACTGTGGAACATCTCTGGTGTTGAATCTCCAGTATGCATAATAGAGGCCTAAGTGCATTACCCTGTACTTCACTCACGGGTTGCAACGTTCTCTCTGCCCCATCCTTGTTCTATCTTCTTTCCTCCATTGGAAAGACACTGTATGAAGTGACATTCCGCATGAAGGAGTTTCCCTTAAAGAGAACTTGCTGTAGTCCAACGGATAGACGTTGGAGACTGGCAAGCTATGTGCGTCTATTGCGGTTACAACAGAGTCAGTCCCAAAAGCATCCTTCTTTAACAGACGTAACACTGCAGTGAATCCCTCCTAAATCAAACATCCCTCTCAGTGTTGGAAGCGTTTTAGACGCAGAAACTAAGTGCGGATCACCACTTATGGTGAACATCCAATATGTGTTTGGCAGGCTTAAGCGCCATAGCCTGCCCTTTACTCACAGTACCTAATGTGCCCCTAGTCCGTCCGTGTTCTACCTTCATTCCTCCAAAGAGAAGCACTGTTATGAATGAGTACGCACCTGAAATAGGTTCCCTGAGCAGATACCTTCCTACGCATCCCCTCTAAGGGGCCTGTATGAGACACTTCATGATTGCTCCCCAGACACATCCTAGAGTTTCCACCTGAGCACAGATGCATCCCTGTCGTGAGAACTTACTGTAGCACAGTTCCCTCATATATTGGAAGTGTTTTGAGCAGAGGTAGACACTGTGGAACACCTCCGCTGTTGTAATTCCAGTATGCCTCATACCGGCCTAATTGCCTTACCCTGTACTTGACTCACGGTTTGCAACGTTCTCTCTGACCGTCCTTGTTCTATCTTCTTTCCTCCAGTGGAAAGACACTGTGAGAAGTGACTATCCGACTGAAGGAGTTTCCCTTCAAAAGAACTTGCTATAGTCCCACTGTTAGACGTCTGTGAATGGAGAGCTATGTGCGCCTATTGCGGTTACCACAGAGTCAGTCCCAAAGCTTCCTTCTTTAACAGACGTAAGACTGAAATGAATTACACCTAAAGCACACTTCGCTCTCAGTACTGGTAGTGTTTTGGACGCAGAAACAAAGTGCGGATCACCACTCGTGGGGAACATCAAATATGTGTTTGGCGGCTTAAGCGCCATAGCCTGCCATTTACTCACAGTACCTAATGTGCCCGTAGTCCTTAACTGTTCTATCTTCATTCCTCAAAGGAGAAAAGCTGTTATGAATGAATACACAAGTGTAGTAGGTTCCATGAGCAGATACCTTCCTTCGCATCCCCTCTATGGGGTCTGTATGAGACACTTCATGATTGCTACCCAGACACGTCCTAGAGTTTCCAACTGAGCACAGAATCATCCCTGTCGTGAGAACTTACTGTAGCACAGTTCCCTCATATATTGGAAGTGTTTTGAGCAGAGGTAGACACTGTGGAACATCTCTGGTGTTGAATCTCCAGTATGCATAATAGAGGCCTAAGTGCATTACCCTGTACTTCACTCACGGGTTGCAACGTTCTCTCTGCCCCATCCTTGTTCTATCTTCTTTCCTCCACTGGAAAGACACTGTGTGAAGTGACATTCCGCATGAAGGAGTTTCCCTTAAAGAGAACTTGCTGTAGTCCAACGGATAGACGTTGGAGACTGGCAAGCTATGTGCGTCTATTGCGGTTACAACAGAGTCAGTCCCAAAAGCATCCTTCTTTAACAGACGTAACACTGCAGTGAATCCCTCCTAAATCAAACATCCCTCTCAGTGTTGGAAGCGTTTTAGACGCAGAAAATAAGTGCGGATCACCACTTATGGTGAACATCCAATATGTGTTTGGCAGGCTTAAGCGCCATAGCCTGCCCTTTACTCACAGTACCTAATGTGCCCCTAGTCCGTCCGTGTTCTACCTTCATTCCTCCAAAGAGAAGCACTGTTATGAATGAGTACGCACCTGAAATAGGTTCCCTGAGCAGATACCTTCCTACGCATCCCCTCTAAGGGGCCTGTATGAGACACTTCATGATTGCTACCCAGACATGTCCTAGAGTTCTCAACTGAGCACAGATGCATCCCTGTGGTGAGAACTTACTGGATCACAGTTCCCTCATATATTGGAAGTGTTTTGAGAAGAGGTAGACACTGTGGAACATCTCCGGTGTTGTAATTCCAGTATGCATCATAGAGGCCTAAGTGCCTTACCCTGTACTTGACTCACGGTTTGCAACGTTCTCTCTGTCCGTCCTTGTTCTATCTTCTTTCCTCCACTGGAAAGAAACTGTGAGAAGTAACATTCCGCATGAAGGAGTTTCCCTTAAACAGAACTTCCTATAGTCTATCAGTTAGACGTTTGAGACTGGAAAGCTATGAGCGTCTAATGCGGTTACCACAGAGTCAGTCCCAAAAGCTTCCTTCTTTAACAGACGTAACACTGCAGTGAATCCCTCCTAAAGCACACTTCCCGCTCAGGGTTGGAAGCGTTTTAGACGCAGAAACTAAGTGCGGATCACCACTGGTGGTGAACATCCATTTTGTGTTTGGCAGGCTAAGCGCCATAGCCTGCCCTTTACTAACAGTACCTAATGTGCCCGTAGTCCTTCCCTGTTCTATCTTCATCCTCAAAGGAGAAACGCTGTTATGAATGAGTACGCACCTGAAGTAGGTTCCCAGAGCAGATACCTTCCTCCGCATCTCCTCTAAGGGGCCTGTAGGAGACACTTCATGATTGCTACCCAGACACGTCCTCCACTTTCCAACTGAGCGCAGACGCTTCCCTGTCGTGAGAACTTACTCTAGCACAGTTCTCTCATATATTGGAAGTGTTTTGAGAAGTGTTAGACACTGTGGAACATCCCAAGTGTTGAACTTCCAGGAGGCATCATAGAGGCCTAATTGACTTACCCTGTACTTCACGCACGGTTTGCAACATTCTCTCTGCTCCGTCCTTGTTCTACCTTCTTTTCTCCACTTGAAGACACTGTGAGAAGTGCTATCCACCTGAAGGAATTTCCCTTAAACAGAACTTGCTATAGTCCAACGGTTAGACGACTTTGAATGGAAAGCTATGTACGCCTATTGCGGTTACCACAGAGTAAGTCCCCAAAGCTTCCTTCTTTAACAGACGTAACACTGCAGTGAATCCCTCCTAAAGCACACTTCCCTCTCAGTGTTGGAAGCGTTTTAGACGCAGAAACTAAGTGCGGATTACCAATGGTGGTGAACATCCAATATGTGTTTGGAGGGTAAGCGCCATAGCCTGCCCTTTACTCACAGTACCTAATGTGCCCGTAGTCCTTCCCTGTCTTATCTTCATCCTCAAAGGAGAAACACTGTTATGAATGAGTGCGCACCTGAAGTAGGTTCCCAGAGCAGATACCTTCCTCCGAAACCCCTCTAAGGGGCCTGTATGAGACACTTCAAAATTGCTACACAGACACGTCCTACACTTTCCAACTGAGCACAGACGCTTCCCTGTCGTGAGAAGTTACTGTAGCACAGCTCCTTCATATATTAGAAGTGTTTTGAGAAGTGGTAGACACTGTGGAACATCCCATGTGTTGAACTTCCAGTATGCATCATAGAGGCCTAAGTGCCTTACCCTTTCCTTCACCTACGGGTTGTAACATTCTCTCTGCTCCGTCCTTGTTCTATCTTCTTTCCTCCACTGGAATGACACTGTGAGAAGTGACATTCTGCATGAAGGAGTTTCCCTTACACAGAACTTGCTAGAGTGCAACGGTTAGACGTTGGAGCCTGGAAAGCTATGTGCGCCTATTGCGGTTACCACAGAGTCAGTCCCAAAAGCTTCCTTCTTTAACAGACGTAGCACTGCAGTGAATCCCTCCGAAAGCACACTTCCCTCTCAGTGTTGGAAGCGTTTTAGACGCATAAACTAAATGCGGATCACCACTGGTAGTGAACATCCAATATGTGTTTGGCAGACTTAAGCGCCATAGCCTGCCTTTTACTCACAGTATCTAATGTGCCCCTAGTCCGTCCGTGTTCTACCTTCATTCCTCCAAGGAGAAGCACTGTTATGAATGAGTACGCCCCTGAAGTAGGTTCCCTGAGCAGATACCTTCCTCCGCATCCCCTCTAAGGGGCCAGTATGAGACTCTTCCTGATTGCTCCCCAGACACATCCTAGAATTTTCACCTGAGCACAGATGCATCCCTGTCGTGAGAACTTACTGTAGCACAGTTCCCTCATATATTGGAAGTGTTTTGAGAAGAGGTAGACACTGTGGAACATCTCCGGTGTTGTAATTCCAGTATGCATCATAGAGTCCTATGTGCCTTACCCTGTACTTGACTCACGGTTTGCAACTTTCTCTCGGTCCGTCCTTGTTCTATCTTCTTTCCTCCACTGGAAAGACACTGTGAGAAGTGACATTCCGCATGAAGGAGTTTCCCTTACACAGAACTTGCTATAGTCCAACGGTTAGACGTCGGAGACTGGAAAGCTATGTGCGTCTACTGCGATTACCACAGAGTCAGTCCCCAAAGCTTCCTACTTTAACAGACGTCAAACTCCAGTGAAGCCCTCCTAAAGCACACTTCCCTCTCAGTGTTGGAAGCGTTTCAGACGCAGAAACTAAGTGCGAATCACCACTGGTGGTGAACATCCAATATGTGTTTGGCAGACTTAAGCGCCATAGCCTGCCCTTTACTCACAGTACCTAATGTGCCCGTAGTCCGTCCGTGTTCTACCTTCATTCCTCCAAGGAGGAGCACTGTTATGAATGAGTACGCCCCTGAAGTAGGTTCCCTGAGCAGATACCTTCCTTCGCATCCCCTCTAAGGGGCCTGTATGAGACACTTCATGATTGCTCCCCAGACACATCCTAGAGTTTCCACCTGAGCACAGATGCATCCCTGTCGTGAGAACTTACTGTAGCACAGTTCCCTCATATATTGGAAGTGTTTTGAGCAGAGGTAGACACTGTGGAAAACCTCCGCTGTTGTAATTCCAGTATGCCTCATAGAGGCCTAATTGCCTTACCCTGTACTTGACTCACGGTTTGCAACGTTCTCTCTGACCGTCCTTGTTCTATCTTCTTTCCTCCAGTGCAAAGACACTGTGAGAAGTGACTATCCGACTGAAGGAGTTTCCCTTAAAAAGAACTTGCTATAGTCCCACTGTTAGACGTCTGTGAATGGAGAGCTATGTGCGCCTATTGCGGTTACCACAGAGTCAGTCCCAAAGCTTCCTTCTTTAACAGACGTAAGACTGAAATGAATTACACCTAAAGCACACTTCACTCTCAGTACTGGTAGCGTTTTGGACGCAGAAACAAAGTGCGGATCACCACTCGTGGGGAACATCAAATATGTGTTTGGCGGCTTAAGCGCCATAGCCTGCCATTTACTCACAGTACCTAATGTGCCCGTAGTCCTTAACTGTTCTATCTTCATTCCTCAAAGGAGAAAAGCTGTTATGAATGAATACACAAGTGTAGTAGGTTCCCTGAGCAGATACCTTCCTTCGCATCCCCACTATGGGGTCTGTATGAGACACTTCATGATTGCTACCCAGACACGTCCTAGAGTTTCCAACTGAGCACAGAACCATCCCTGTCGTGAGAACTTACTGTAGCACAGTTCCCTCATATATTGGAAGTGTTTTGAGCAGAGGTAGACACTGTGGAACATCTCTGGTGTTGAATCTCCAGTATGCATAATAGAGGCCTAAGTGCATTACCCTGTACTTCACTCACGGGTTGCAACGTTCTCTCTGCTCCATCCTTGTTCTATCTTCTTTCCTCCACTGGAAAGATACTGTGTGAAGTGACATTCCGCATGAAGGAGTTTCCCTTAAAGAGAACTTGCTGTAGTCCAACGGATAGACGTTGGAGACTGGCAAGCTATGTGCGTCTATTGCGGTTACAACAGAGTCAGTCCCAAAAGCATCCTTCTTTAACAGACGTAACACTGCAGTGAATCCCTCCTAAATCAAACATCCCTCTCAGTGTTGGAAGCGTTTTAGACGCAGAAACTAAGTGCGGATCACCACTTATGGTGAACATCCAATATGTGTTTGGCAGGCTTAAGCGCCATAGCCTGCCCTTTACTCACAGTACCTAATGTGCCCCTAGTCCGTCCGTGTTCTACCTTCATTCCTCCAAAGAGAAGCACTGTTATGAATGAGTACGCACCTGAAATAGGTTCCCTGAGCAGATACCTTCCTACGCATCCCCTCTAAGGGGCCTGTATGAGACACTTCATGATTGCTACCCAGACATGTCCTAGAGTTCTCAACTGAGCACAGATGCATCCCTGTGGTGAGAACTTACTGGATCACAGTTCCCTCATATATTGGAAGTGTTTTGAGAAGAGGTAGACACTGTGGAACATCTCCGGTGTTGTAATTCCAGTATGCATCATAGAGGCCTAAGTGCCTTACCCTGTACTTGACTCACGGTTTGCAACGTTCTCTCTGTCCGTCCTTGTTCTATCTTCTTTCCTCCACTGGAAAGAAACTGTGAGAAGTAACATTCCGCATGAAGGAGTTTCCCTTAAACAGAACTTCCTATAGTCTATCAGTTAGACGTTTGAGACTGGAAAGCTATGAGCGTCTAATGCGGTTACCACAGAGTCAGTCCCAAAAGCTTCCTTCTTTAACAGACGTAACACTGCAGTGAATCCCTCCTAAAGCACACTTCCCGCTCAGTGTTGGAAGCGTTTTAGACGCAGAAACTAAGTGCGGATCACCACTGGTGGTGAACATCCATTTTGTGTTTGGCAGGCTAAGCGCCATAGCCTGCCCTCTACTAACAGTACCTAATGTGCCCGTAGTCCTTCCCTGTTCTATCTTCATCCTCAAAGGAGAAACGCTGTTATGAATGAGTACGCACCTGAAGTAGGTTCCCAGAGCAGATACCTTCCTCCGCATCTCCTCTAAGGGGCCTGTATGAGACACTTCATGATTGCTCCCCAGACACATCCTAGAGTTTCCACCTGAGCACAGATGCATCCCTGTCGTGAGAACTTACTGTAGCACAGTTCCCTCATATATTGGAAGTGTTTTGAGCAGAGGTAGACACTGTGGAACACCTCCGCTGTTGTAATTCCAGTATGCCTCATAGAGGCCTAATTGCCTTACCCTGTACTTGACTCACGGTTTGCAACGTTCTCTCTGACCGTCCTTGTTCTATCTTCTTTCCTCCAGTGGAAAGACACTGTGAGAAGTGACTATCCGACTGAAGGAGTTTCCCTTCAAAAGAACTTGCTATAGTCCCACTGTTAGACGTCTGTGAATGGAGAGCTATGTGCGCCTATTGCGGTTACCACAGAGTCAGTCCCAAAGCTTCCTTCTTTAACAGACGTAAGACTGAAATGAATTACACCTAAAGCACACTTCGCTCTCAGTACTGGTAGTGTTTTGGACGCAGAAATAAAGTGCGGATCACCACTCGTGGGGAACATCAAATATGTGTTTGGCGGCTTAAGCGCCATAGCCTGCCATTTACTCACAGTACCTAATGTGCCCGTAGTCCTTAACTGTTCTATCTTCATTCCTCAAAGGAGAAAAGCTGTTATGAATGAATACACAAGTGTAGTAGGTTCCATGAGCAGATACCTTCCTTCGCATCCCCTCTATGGGGTCTGTATGAGACACTTCATGATTGCTACCCAGACACGTCCTAGAGTTTCCAACTGAGCACAGAATCATCCCTGTCGTGAGAACTTACTGTAGCACAGTTCCCTCATATATTGGAAGTGTTTTGAGCAGAGGTAGACACTGTGGAACATCTCTGGTGTTGAATCTCCAGTATGCATAATAGAGGCCTAAGTGCATTACCCTGTACTTCACTCACGGGTTGCAACGTTCTCTCTGCCCCATCCTTGTTCTATCTTCTTTCCTCCACTGGAAAGACACTGTGTGAAGTGACATTCCGCATGAAGGAGTTTCCCTTAAAGAGAACTTGCTGTAGTCCAACGGATAGACGTTGGAGACTGGCAAGCTATGTGCGTCTATTGCGGTTACAACAGAGTCAGTCCCAAAAGCATCCTTCTTTAACAGACGTAACACTGCAGTGAATCCCTCCTAAATCAAACATCCCTCTCAGTGTTGGAAGCGTTTTAGACGCAGAAACTAAGTGCGGATCACCACTTATGGTGAACATCCAATATGTGTTTGGCAGGCTTAAGCGCCATAGCCTGCCCTTTACTCACAGTACCTAATGTGCCCCTAGTCCGTCCGTGTTCTACCTTCATTCCTCCAAAGAGAAGCACTGTTATGAATGAGTACGCACCTGAAATAGGTTCCCTGAGCAGATACCTTCCTACGCATCCCCTCTAAGGGGCCTGTATGAGACACTTCAAGATTGCTACCCAGACATGTCCTAGAGTTCTCAACTGAGCACAGATGCATCCCTGTGGTGAGAACTTACTGGATCACAGTTCCCTCATATATTGGAAGTGTTTTGAGAAGAGGTAGACACTGTGGAACATCTCCGGTGTTGTAATTCCAGTATGCATCATAGAGGCCTAAGTGCCTTACCCTGTACTTGACTCACGGTTTGCAACGTTCTCTCTGTCCGTCCTTGTTCTATCTTCTTTCCTCCACTGGAAAGAAACTGTGAGAAGTAACATTCCGCATGAAGGAGTTTCCCTTAAACAGAACTTCCTATAGTCTATCAGTTAGACGTTTGAGACTGGAAAGCTATGAGCGTCTAATGCGGTTACCACAGAGTCAGTCCCAAAAGCTTCCTTCTTTAACAGACGTAACACTGCAGTGAATCCCTCCTAAAGCACACTTCCCGCTCAGGGTTGGAAGCGTTTTAGACGCAGAAACTAAGTGCGGATCACCACTGGTGGTGAACATCCATTTTGTGTTTGGCAGGCTAAGCGCCATAGCCTGCCCTTTACTAACAGTACCTAATGTGCCCGTAGTCCTTCCCTGTTCTATCTTCATCCTCAAAGGAGAAACGCTGTTATGAATGAGTACGCACCTGAAGTAGGTTCCCAGAGCAGATACCTTCCTCCGCATCTCCTCTAAGGGGCCTGTAGGAGACACTTCATGATTGCTACCCAGACACGTCCTCCACTTTCCAACTGAGCGCAGACGCTTCCCTGTCGTGAGAACTTACTCTAGCACAGTTCTCTCATATATTGGAAGTGTTTTGAGAAGTGTTAGACACTGTGGAACATCCCAAGTGTTGAACTTCCAGGAGGCATCATAGAGGCCTAATTGACTTACCCTGTACTTCACGCACGGTTTGCAACATTCTCTCTGCTCCGTCCTTGTTCTACCTTCTTTTCTCCACTTGAAGACACTGTGAGAAGTGCTATCCACCTGAAGGAATTTCCCTTAAACAGAACTTGCTATAGTCCAACGGTTAGACGACTTTGAATGGAAAGCTATGTACGCCTATTGCGGTTACCACAGAGTAAGTCCCCAAAGCTTCCTTCTTTAACAGACGTAACACTGCAGTGAATCCCTCCTAAAGCACACTTCCCTCTCAGTGTTGGAAGCGTTTTAGACGCAGAAACTAAGTGCGGATTACCAATGGTGGTGAACATCCAATATGTGTTTGGAGGGTAAGCGCCATAGCCTGCCCTTTACTCACAGTACCTAATGTGCCCGTAGTCCTTCCCTGTCTTATCTTCATCCTCAAAGGAGAAACACTGTTATGAATGAGTGCGCACCTGAAGTAGGTTCCCAGAGCAGATACCTTCCTCCGAAACCCCTCTAAGGGGCCTGTATGAGACACTTCAAAATTGCTACACAGACACGTCCTACACTTTCCAACTGAGCACAGACGCTTCCCTGTCGTGAGAAGTTACTGTAGCACAGCTCCTTCATATATTGGAAGTGTTTTGAGAAGTGGTAGACACTGTGGAACATCCCATGTGTTGAACTTCCAGTATGCATCATAGAGGCCTAAGTGCCTTACCCTTTCCTTCACCTACGGGTTGTAACATTCTCTCTGCTCCGTCCTTGTTCTATCTTCTTTCCTCCACTGGAATGACACTGTGAGAAGTGACATTCTGCATGAAGGAGTTTCCCTTACACAGAACTTGCTAGAGTGCAACGGTTAGACGTTGGAGCCTGGAAAGCTATGTGCGCCTATTGCGGTTACCACAGAGTCAGTCCCAAAAGCTTCCTTCTTTAACAGACGTAGCACTGCAGTGAATCCCTCCGAAAGCACACTTCCCTCTCAGTGTTGGAAGCGTTTTAGACGCATAAACTAAATGCGGATCACCACTGGTAGTGAACATCCAATATGTGTTTGGCAGACTTAAGCGCCATAGCCTGCCTTTTACTCACAGTATCTAATGTGCCCCTAGTCCGTCCGTGTTCTACCTTCATTCCTCCAAGGAGAAGCACTGTTATGAATGAGTACGCCCCTGAAGTAGGTTCCCTGAGCAGATACCTTCCTCCGCATCCCCTCTAAGGGGCCAGTATGAGACTCTTCCTGATTGCTCCCCAGACACATCCTAGAATTTTCACCTGAGCACAGATGCATCCCTGTCGTGAGAACTTACTGTAGCACAGTTCCCTCATATATTGGAAGTGTTTTGAGAAGAGGTAGACACTGTGGAACATCTCCGGTGTTGTAATTCCAGTATGCATCATAGAGTCCTATGTGCCTTACCCTGTACTTGACTCACGGATTGCAACGTTCTCTCGGTCCGTCCTTGTTCTATCTTCTTTCCTCCACTGGAAAGACACTGTGAGAAGTGACATTCCGCATGAAGGAGTTTCCCTTACACAGAACTTGCTATAGTCCAACGGTTAGACGTCGGAGACTGGAAAGCTAGGTGCGTCTACTGCGATTACCACAGAGTCAGTCCCCAAAGCTTCCTACTTTAACAGACGTCAAACTCCAGTGAAGCCCTCCTAAAGCACACTTCCCTCTCAGTGTTGGAAGCGTTTCAGACGCAGAAACTAAGTGCGGATCACCACTGGTGGTGAACATCCAATATGTGTTTGGCAGACTTAAGCGCCATAGCCTGCCCTTTACTCACAGTACCTAATGTGCCCGTAGTCCGTCCGTGTTCTACCTTCATTCCTCCAAGGAGGAGCACTGTTATGAATGAGTACGCCCCTGAAGTAGGTTCCCTGAGCAGATACCTTCCTTCGCATCCCCTCTAAGGGGCCTGTATGAGACACTTCATGATTGCTCCCCAGACACATCCTAGAGTTTCCACCTGAGCACAGATGCATCCCTGTCGTGAGAACTTACTGTAGCACAGTTCCCTCATATATTGGAAGTGTTTTGAGCAGAGGTAGACACTGTGGAACACCTCCGCTGTTGTAATTCCAGTATGCCTCATAGAGGCCTAATTGCCTTACCCTGTACTTGACTCACGGTTTGCAACGTTCTCTCTGAAAGTCCTTGTTCTATCTTCTTTCCTCCAGTGGAAAGACACTGTGAGAAGTGACTATCCGACTGAAGGAGTTTCCCTTCAAAAGAACTTGCTATAGTCCCACTGTTAGACGTCTGTGAATGGAGAGCTATGTGCGCCTATTGCGGTTACCACAGAGTCAGTCCCAAAGCTTCCTTCTTTAACAGACGTAAGACTGAAATGAATTACACCTAAAGCACACTTCGCTCTCAGTACTGGTAGCGTTTTGGACGCAGAAACAAAGTGCGGATCACCACCCGTGGGGAACATCAAATATGTGTTTGGCGGCTTAAGCGCCCTAGCCTGCCATTTACTCACAGTACCTAATGTGCCCGTAGTCCTTAACTGTTCTATCTTCATTCCTCAAAGGAGAAAAGCTGTTATGAATGAATACACAAGTGTAGTAGGTTCCATGAGCAGATACCTTCCTTCGCATCCCCTCTATGGGGTCTGTATGAGACACTTCATGATTGCTACCCAGACACGTCCTAGAGTTTCCAACTGAGCACAGAATCATCCCTGTCGTGAGAACTTACTGTAGCACAGTTCCCTCATATATTGGAAGTGTTTTGAGCAGAGGTAGACACTGTGGAACATCTCTGGTGTTGAATCTCCAGTATGCATAATAGAGGCCTAAGTGCTTTACCCTGTACTTCACTCACGGGTTGCAACGTTCTCTCTGCCCCATCCTTGTTCTATCTTCTTTCCTCCATTGGAAAGACACTGTATGAAGTGACATTCCGCATGAAGGAGTTTCCCTTAAAGAGAACTTGCTGTAGTCCAACAGATAGACGTTGGAGACTGGCAAGCTATGTGCGTCTATTGCGGTTACAACAGAGTCAGTCCCAAAAGCATCCTTCTTTAACAGACGTAACACTGCAGTGAATCCCTCCTAAATCAAACATCCCTCTCAGTGTTGGAACGTTTTAGACGCAGAAACTAAGTGCGGATCACCACTTATGGTGAACATCCAATATGTGTTTGGCAGGCTTAAGCGCCATAGCCTGCCCTTTACTCACAGTACCTAATGTGCCCCTAGTCCGTCCGTGTTCTACCTTCATTCCTCCAAAGAGAAGCACTGTTATGAATGAGTACGCACCTGAAATAGGTTCCCTGAGCAGATACCTTCCTACGCATCCCCTCTAAGGGGCCTGTATGAGACACTTCATGATTGCTCCCCAGACACATCCTAGAGTTTCCACCTGAGCACAGATGCATCCCTGTCGTGAGAACTTACTGTAGCACAGTTCCCTCATATATTGGAAGTGTTTTGAGCAGAGGTAGACACTGTGGAACACCTCCGCTGTTGTAATTCCAGTATGCCTCATAGAGGCCTAATTGCCTTACCCTGTACTTGACTCACGGTTTGCAACGTTCTCTCTGACCGTCCTTGTTCTATCTTCTTTCCTCCAGTGGAAAGACACTGTGAGAAGTGACTATCCGACTGAAGGAGTTTCCCTTCAAAAGAACTTGCTATAGTCCCACTGTTAGACGTCTGTGAATGGAGAGCTATGTGCGCCTATTGCGGTTACCACAGAGTCAGTCCCAAAGCTTCCTTCTTTAACAGACGTAAGACTGAAATGAATTACACCTAAAGCACACTTCGCTCTCAGTACTGGTAGTGTTTTGGACGCAGAAACAAAGTGCGGATCACCACTCGTGGGGAACATCAAATATGTGTTTGGCGGCTTAAGCGCCATAGCCTGCCATTTACTCACAGTACCTAATGTGCCCGTAGTCCTTAACTGTTCTATCTTCATTCCTCAAAGGAGAAAAGCTGTTATGAATGAATACACAAGTGTAGTAGGTTCCATGAGCAGATACCTTCCTTCGCATCCCCTCTATGGGGTCTGTATGAGACACTTCATGATTGCTACCCAGACACGTCCTAGAGTTTCCAACTGAGCACAGAATCATCCCTGTCGTGAGAACTTACTGTAGCACAGTTCCCTCATATATTGGAAGTGTTTTGAGCAGAGGTAGACACTGTGGAACATCTCTGGTGTTGAATCTCCAGTATGCATAATAGAGGCCTAAGTGCATTACCCTGTACTTCACTCACGGGTTGCAACGTTCTCTCTGCCCCATCCTTGTTCTATCTTCTTTCCTCCACTGGAAAGACACTGTGTGAAGTGACATTCCGCATGAAGGAGTTTCCCTTAAAGAGAACTTGCTGTAGTCCAACGGATAGACGTTGGAGACTGGCAAGCTATGTGCGTCTATTGCGGTTACAACAGAGTCAGTCCCAAAAGCATCCTTCTTTAACAGACGTAACACTGCAGTGAATCCCTCCTAAATCAAACATCCCTCTCAGTGTTGGAAGCGTTTTAGACGCAGAAACTAAGTGCGGATCACCACTTATGGTGAACATCCAATATGTGTTTGGCAGGCTTAAGCGCCATAGCCTGCCCTTTACTCACAGTACCTAATGTGCCCCTAGTCCGTCCGTGTTCTACCTTCATTCCTCCAAAGAGAAGCACTGTTATGAATGAGTACGCACCTGAAATAGGTTCCCTGAGCAGATACCTTCCTACGCATCCCCTCTAAGGGGCCTGTATGAGACACTTCATGATTGCTACCCAGACATGTCCTAGAGTTCTCAACTGAGCACAGATGCATCCCTGTGGTGAGAACTTACTGGATCACAGTTCCCTCATATATTGGAAGTGTTTTGAGAAGAGGTAGACACTGTGGAACATCTCCGGTGTTGTAATTCCAGTATGCATCATAGAGGCCTAAGTGCCTTACCCTGTACTTGACTCACGGTTTGCAACGTTCTCTCTGTCCGTCCTTGTTCTATCTTCTTTCCTCCACTGGAAAGAAACTGTGAGAAGTAACATTCCGCATGAAGGAGTTTCCCTTAAACAGAACTTCCTATAGTCTATCAGTTAGACGTTTGAGACTGGAAAGCTATGAGCGTCTAATGCGGTTACCACAGAGTCAGTCCCAAAAGCTTCCTTCTTTAACAGACGTAACACTGCAGTGAATCCCTCCTAAAGCACACTTCCCTCTCAGTGTTGGAAGCGTTTTAGACGCAGAAACTAAGTGCGGATCACCACTGGTGGTGAACATCCATTTTGTGTTTGGCAGGCTAAGCGCCATAGCCTGCCCTTTACTAACAGTACCTAATGTGCCCGTAGTCCTTCCCTGTTCTATCTTCATCCTCAAAGGAGAAACGCTGTTATGAATGAGTACGCACCTGAAGTAGGTTCCCAGAGCAGATACCTTCCTCCGCATCTCCTCTAAGGGGCCTGTAGGAGACACTTCATGATTGCTACCCAGACACGTCCTCCACTTTCCAACTGAGCGCAGACGCTTCCCTGTCGTGAGAACTTACTCTAGCACAGTTCTCTCATATATTGGAAGTGTTTTGAGAAGTGTTAGACACTGTGGAACATCCCAAGTGTTGAACTTCCAGGAGGCATCATAGAGGCCTAATTGACTTACCCTGTACTTCACGCACGGTTTGCAACATTCTCTCTGCTCCGTCCTTGTTCTACCTTCTTTTCTCCACTTGAAGACACTGTGAGAAGTGCTATCCACCTGAAGGAATTTCCCTTAAACAGAACTTGCTATAGTCCAACGGTTAGACGACTTTGAATGGAAAGCTATGTACGCCTATTGCGGTTACCACAGAGTAAGTCCCCAAAGCTTCCTTCTTTAACAGACGTAACACTGCAGTGAATCCCTCCTAAAGCACACTTCCCTCTCAGTGTTGGAAGCGTTTTAGACGCAGAAACTAAGTGCGGATTACCAATGGTGGTGAACATCCAATATGTGTTTGGAGGGTAAGCGCCATAGCCTGCCCTTTACTCACAGTACCTAATGTGCCCGTAGTCCTTCCCTGTCTTATCTTCATCCTCAAAGGAGAAACACTGTTATGAATGAGTGCGCACCTGAAGTAGGTTCCCAGAGCAGATACCTTCCTCCGAAACCCCTCTAAGGGGCCTGTATGAGACACTTCAAAATTGCTACACAGACACGTCCTACACTTTCCAACTGAGCACAGACGCTTCCCTGTCGTGAGAAGTTACTGTAGCACAGCTCCTTCATATATTGGAAGTGTTTTGAGAAGTGGTAGACACTGTGGAACATCCCATGTGTTGAACTTCCAGTATGCATCATAGAGGCCTAAGTGCCTTACCCTTTCCTTCACCTACGGGTTGTAACATTCTCTCTGCTCCGTCCTTGTTCTATCTTCTTTCCTCCACTGGAATGACACTGTGAGAAGTGACATTCTGCATGAAGGAGTTTCCCTTACACAGAACTTGCTAGAGTGCAACGGTTAGACGTTGGAGCCTGGAAAGCTATGTGCGCCTATTGCGGTTACCACAGAGTCAGTCCCAAAAGCTTCCTTCTTTAACAGACGTAGCACTGCAGTGAATCCCTCCGAAAGCACACTTCCCTCTCAGTGTTGGAAGCGTTTTAGACGCATAAACTAAATGCGGATCACCACTGGTAGTGAACATCCAATATGTGTTTGGCAGACTTAAGCGCCATAGCCTGCCTTTTACTCACAGTATCTAATGTGCCCCTAGTCCGTCCGTGTTCTACCTTCATTCCTCCAAGGAGAAGCACTGTTATGAATGAGTACGCCCCTGAAGTAGGTTCCCTGAGCAGATACCTTCCTCCGCATCCCCTCTAAGGGGCCAGTATGAGACTCTTCCTGATTGCTCCCCAGACACATCCTAGAATTTTCACCTGAGCACAGATGCATCCCTGTCGTGAGAACTTACTGTAGCACAGTTCCCTCATATATTGGAAGTGTTTTGAGAAGAGGTAGACACTGTGGAACATCTCCGGTGTTGTAATTCCAGTATGCATCATAGAGTCCTATGTGCCTTACCCTGTACTTGACTCACGGTTTGCAACTTTCTCTCGGTCCGTCCTTGTTCTATCTTCTTTCCTCCACTGGAAAGACACTGTGAGAAGTGACATTCCGCATGAAGGAGTTTCCCTTACACAGAACTTGCTATAGTCCAACGGTTAGACGTCGGAGACTGGAAAGCTATGTGCGTCTACTGCGATTACCACAGAGTCAGTCCCCAAAGCTTCCTACTTTAACAGACGTCAAACTCCAGTGAAGCCCTCCTAAAGCACACTTCCCTCTCAGTGTTGGAAGCGTTTCAGACGCAGAAACTAAGTGCGAATCACCACTGGTGGTGAACATCCAATATGTGTTTGGCAGACTTAAGCGCCATAGCCTGCCCTTTACTCACAGTACCTAATGTGCCCGTAGTCCGTCCGTGTTCTACCTTCATTCCTCCAAGGAGGAGCACTGTTATGAATGAGTACGCCCCTGAAGTAGGTTCCCTGAGCAGATACCTTCCTTCGCATCCCCTCTAAGGGGCCTGTATGAGACACTTCATGATTGCTCCCCAGACACATCCTAGAGTTTCCACCTGAGCACAGATGCATCCCTGTCGTGAGAACTTACTGTAGCACAGTTCCCTCATATATTGGAAGTGTTTTGAGCAGAGGTAGACACTGTGGAACACCTCCGCTGTTGTAATTCCAGTATGCCTCATAGAGGCCTAATTGCCTTACCCTGTACTTGACTCACGGTTTGCAACGTTCTCTCTGACCGTCCTTGTTCTATCTTCTTTCCTCCAGTGGAAAGACACTGTGAGAAGTGACTATCCGACTGAAGGAGTTTCCCTTCAAAAGAACTTGCTATAGTCCCACTGTTAGACGTCTGTGAATGGAGAGCTATGTGCGCCTATTGCGGTTACCACAGAGTCAGTCCCAAAGCTTCCTTCTTTAACAGACGTAAGACTGAAATGAATTACACCTAAAGCACACTTCGCTCTCAGTACTGGTAGTGTTTTGGACGCAGAAACAAAGTGCGGATCACCACTCGTGGGGAACATCAAATATGTGTTTGGCGGCTTAAGCGCCATAGCCTGCCATTTACTCACAGTACCTAATGTGCCCGTAGTCCTTAACTGTTCTATCTTCATTCCTCAAAGGAGAAAAGCTGTTATGAATGAATACACAAGTGTAGTAGGTTCCATGAGCAGATACCTTCCTTCGCATCCCCTCTATGGGGTCTGTATGAGACACTTCATGATTGCTACCCAGACACGTCCTAGAGTTTCCAACTGAGCACAGAATCATCCCTGTCGTGAGAACTTACTGTAGCACAGTTCCCTCATATATTGGAAGTGTTTTGAGCAGAGGTAGACACTGTGGAACATCTCTGGTGTTGAATCTCCAGTATGCATAATAGAGGCCTAAGTGCATTACCCTGTACTTCACTCACGGGTTGCAACGTTCTCTCTGCCCCATCCTTGTTCTATCTTCTTTCCTCCACTGGAAAGACACTGTGTGAAGTGACATTCCGCATGAAGGAGTTTCCCTTAAAGAGAACTTGCTGTAGTCCAACGGATAGACGTTGGAGACTGGCAAGCTATGTGCGTCTATTGCGGTTACAACAGAGTCAGTCCCAAAAGCATCCTTCTTTAACAGACGTAACACTGCAGTGAATCCCTCCTAAATCAAACATCCCTCTCAGTGTTGGAAGCGTTTTAGACGCAGAAACTAAGTGCGGATCACCACTTATGGTGAACATCCAATATGTGTTTGGCAGGCTTAAGCGCCATAGCCTGCCCTTTACTCACAGTACCTAATGTGCCCCTAGTCCGTCCGTGTTCTACCTTCATTCCTCCAAAGAGAAGCACTGTTATGAATGAGTACGCACCTGAAATAGGTTCCCTGAGCAGATACCTTCCTACGCATCCCCTCTAAGGGGCCTGTATGAGACACTTCATGATTGCTACCCAGACATGTCCTAGAGTTCTCAACTGAGCACAGATGCATCCCTGTGGTGAGAACTTACTGGATCACAGTTCCCTCATATATTGGAAGTGTTTTGAGAAGAGGTAGACACTGTGGAACATCTCCGGTGTTGTAATTCCAGTATGCATCATAGAGGCCTAAGTGCCTTACCCTGTACTTGACTCACGGTTTGCAACGTTCTCTCTGTCCGTCCTTGTTCTATCTTCTTTCCTCCACTGGAAAGAAACTGTGAGAAGTAACATTCCGCATGAAGGAGTTTCCCTTAAACAGAACTTCCTATAGTCTATCAGTTAGACGTTTGAGACTGGAAAGCTATGAGCGTCTAATGCGGTTACCACAGAGTCAGTCCCAAAAGCTTCCTTCTTTAACAGACGTAACACTGCAGTGAATCCCTCCTAAAGCACACTTCCCTCTCAGTGTTGGAAGCGTTTTAGACGCAGAAACTAAGTGCGGATCACCACTGGTGGTGAACATCCATTTTGTGTTTGGCAGGCTAAGCGCCATAGCCTGCCCTTTACTAACAGTACCTAATGTGCCCGTAGTCCTTCCCTGTTCTATCTTCATCCTCAAAGGAGAAACGCTGTTATGAATGAGTACGCACCTGAAGTAGGTTCCCAGAGCAGATACCTTCCTCCGCATCTCCTCTAAGGGGCCTGTAGGAGACACTTCATGATTGCTACCCAGACACGTCCTCCACTTTCCAACTGAGCGCAGACGCTTCCCTGTCGTGAGAACTTACTCTAGCACAGTTCTCTCATATATTGGAAGTGTTTTGAGAAGTGTTAGACACTGTGGAACATCCCAAGTGTTGAACTTCCAGGAGGCATCATAGAGGCCTAATTGACTTACCCTGTACTTCACGCACGGTTTGCAACATTCTCTCTGCTCCGTCCTTGTTCTACCTTCTTTTCTCCACTTGAAGACACTGTGAGAAGTGCTATCCACCTGAAGGAATTTCCCTTAAACAGAACTTGCTATAGTCCAACGGTTAGACGACTTTGAATGGAAAGCTATGTACGCCTATTGCGGTTACCACAGAGTAAGTCCCCAAAGCTTCCTTCTTTAACAGACGTAACACTGCAGTGAATCCCTCCTAAAGCACACTTCCCTCTCAGTGTTGGAAGCGTTTTAGACGCAGAAACTAAGTGCGGATTACCAATGGTGGTGAACATCCAATATGTGTTTGGAGGGTAAGCGCCATAGCCTGCCCTTTACTCACAGTACCTAATGTGCCCGTAGTCCTTCCCTGTCTTATCTTCATCCTCAAAGGAGAAACACTGTTATGAATGAGTGCGCACCTGAAGTAGGTTCCCAGAGCAGATACCTTCCTCCGAAACCCCTCTAAGGGGCCTGTATGAGACACTTCAAAATTGCTACACAGACACGTCCTACACTTTCCAACTGAGCACAGACGCTTCCCTGTCGTGAGAAGTTACTGTAGCACAGCTCCTTCATATATTGGAAGTGTTTTGAGAAGTGGTAGACACTGTGGAACATCCCATGTGTTGAACTTCCAGTATGCATCATAGAGGCCTAAGTGCCTTACCCTTTCCTTCACCTACGGGTTGTAACATTCTCTCTGCTCCGTCCTTGTTCTATCTTCTTTCCTCCACTGGAATGACACTGTGAGAAGTGACATTCTGCATGAAGGAGTTTCCCTTACACAGAACTTGCTAGAGTGCAACGGTTAGACGTTGGAGCCTGGAAAGCTATGTGCGCCTATTGCGGTTACCACAGAGTCAGTCCCAAAAGCTTCCTTCTTTAACAGACGTAGCACTGCAGTGAATCCCTCCGAAAGCACACTTCCCTCTCAGTGTTGGAAGCGTTTTAGACGCATAAACTAAATGCGGATCACCACTGGTAGTGAACATCCAATATGTGTTTGGCAGACTTAAGCGCCATAGCCTGCCTTTTACTCACAGTATCTAATGTGCCCCTAGTCCGTCCGTGTTCTACCTTCATTCCTCCAAGGAGAAGCACTGTTATGAATGAGTACGCCCCTGAAGTAGGTTCCCTGAGCAGATACCTTCCTCCGCATCCCCTCTAAGGGGCCAGTATGAGACTCTTCCTGATTGCTCCCCAGACACATCCTAGAATTTTCACCTGAGCACAGATGCATCCCTGTCGTGAGAACTTACTGTAGCACAGTTCCCTCATATATTGGAAGTGTTTTGAGAAGAGGTAGACACTGTGGAACATCTCCGGTGTTGTAATTCCAGTATGCATCATAGAGTCCTATGTGCCTTACCCTGTACTTGACTCACGGTTTGCAACTTTCTCTCGGTCCGTCCTTGTTCTATCTTCTTTCCTCCACTGGAAAGACACTGTGAGAAGTGACATTCCGCATGAAGGAGTTTCCCTTACACAGAACTTGCTATAGTCCAACGGTTAGACGTCGGAGACTGGAAAGCTATGTGCGTCTACTGCGATTACCACAGAGTCAGTCCCCAAAGCTTCCTACTTTAACAGACGTCAAACTCCAGTGAAGCCCTCCTAAAGCACACTTCCCTCTCAGTGTTGGAAGCGTTTCAGACGCAGAAACTAAGTGCGAATCACCACTGGTGGTGAACATCCAATATGTGTTTGGCAGACTTAAGCGCCATAGCCTGCCCTTTACTCACAGTACCTAATGTGCCCGTAGTCCGTCCGTGTTCTACCTTCATTCCTCCAAGGAGGAGCACTGTTATGAATGAGTACGCCCCTGAAGTAGGTTCCCTGAGCAGATACCTTCCTTCGCATCCCCTCTAAGGGGCCTGTATGAGACACTTCATGATTGCTCCCCAGACACATCCTAGAGTTTCCACCTGAGCACAGATGCATCCCTGTCGTGAGAACTTACTGTAGCACAGTTCCCTCATATATTGGAAGTGTTTTGAGCAGAGGTAGACACTGTGGAAAACCTCCGCTGTTGTAATTCCAGTATGCCTCATAGAGGCCTAATTGCCTTACCCTGTACTTGACTCACGGTTTGCAACGTTCTCTCTGACCGTCCTTGTTCTATCTTCTTTCCTCCAGTGGAAAGACACTGTGAGAAGTGACTATCCGACTGAAGGAGTTTCCCTTAAAAAGAACTTGCTATAGTCCCACTGTTAGACGTCTGTGAATGGAGAGCTATGTGCGCCTATTGCGGTTACCACAGAGTCAGTCCCAAAGCTTCCTTCTTTAACAGACGTAAGACTGAAATGAATTACACCTAAAGCACACTTCGCTCTCAGTACTGGTAGCGTTTTGGACGCAGAAACAAAGTGCGGATCACCACTCGTGGGGAACATCAAATATGTGTTTGGCGGCTTAAGCGCCATAGCCTGCCCTTTACTCACAGTACCTAATGTGCCCCTAGTCCGTCCGTGTTCTACCTTCATTCCTCCAAAGAGAAGCACTGTTATGAATGAGTACGCACCTGAAATAGGTTCCCTGAGCAGATACCTTCCTACGCATCCCCTCTAAGGGGCCTGTATGAGACACTTCATGATTGCTACCCAGACATGTCCTAGAGTTCTCAACTGAGCACAGATGCATCCCTGTGGTGAGAACTTACTGGATCACAGTTCCCTCATATATTGGAAGTGTTTTGAGAAGAGGTAGACACTGTGGAACATCTCCGGTGTTGTAATTCCAGTATGCATCATAGAGGCCTAAGTGCCTTACCCTGTACTTGACTCACGGTTTGCAACGTTCTCTCTGTCCGTCCTTGTTCTATCTTCTTTCCTCCACTGGAAAGAAACTGTGAGAAGTAACATTCCGCATGAAGGAGTTTCCCTTAAACAGAACTTCCTATAGTCTATCAGTTAGACGTTTGAGACTGGAAAGCTATGAGCGTCTAATGCGGTTACCACAGAGTCAGTCCCAAAAGCTTCCTTCTTTAACAGACGTAACACTGCAGTGAATCCCTCCTAAAGCACACTTCCCGCTCAGGGTTGGAAGCGTTTTAGACGCAGAAACTAAGTGCGGATCACCACTGGTGGTGAACATCCATTTTGTGTTTGGCAGGCTAAGCGCCATAGCCTGCCCTTTACTAACAGTACCTAATGTGCCCGTAGTCCTTCCCTGTTCTATCTTCATCCTCAAAGGAGAAACGCTGTTATGAATGAGTACGCACCTGAAGTAGGTTCCCAGAGCAGATACCTTCCTCCGCATCTCCTCTAAGGGGCCTGTAGGAGACACTTCATGATTGCTACCCAGACACGTCCTCCACTTTCCAACTGAGCGCAGACGCTTCCCTGTCGTGAGAACTTACTCTAGCACAGTTCTCTCATATATTGGAAGTGTTTTGAGAAGTGTTAGACACTGTGGAACATCCCAAGTGTTGAACTTCCAGGAGGCATCATAGAGGCCTAATTGACTTACCCTGTACTTCACGCACGGTTTGCAACATTCTCTCTGCTCCGTCCTTGTTCTACCTTCTTTTCTCCACTTGAAGACACTGTGAGAAGTGCTATCCACCTGAAGGAATTTCCCTTAAACAGAACTTGCTATAGTCCAACGGTTAGACGACTTTGAATGGAAAGCTATGTACGCCTATTGCGGTTACCACAGAGTAAGTCCCCAAAGCTTCCTTCTTTAACAGACGTAACACTGCAGTGAATCCCTCCTAAAGCACACTTCCCTCTCAGTGTTGGAAGCGTTTTAGACGCAGAAACTAAGTGCGGATTACCAATGGTGGTGAACATCCAATATGTGTTTGGAGGGTAAGCGCCATAGCCTGCCCTTTACTCACAGTACCTAATGTGCCCGTAGTCCTTCCCTGTCTTATCTTCATCCTCAAAGGAGAAACACTGTTATGAATGAGTGCGCACCTGAAGTAGGTTCCCAGAGCAGATACCTTCCTCCGAAACCCCTCTAAGGGGCCTGTATGAGACACTTCAAAATTGCTACACAGACACGTCCTACACTTTCCAACTGAGCACAGACGCTTCCCTGTCGTGAGAAGTTACTGTAGCACAGCTCCTTCATATATTGGAAGTGTTTTGAGAAGTGGTAGACACTGTGGAACATCCCATGTGTTGAACTTCCAGTATGCATCATAGAGGCCTAAGTGCCTTACCCTTTCCTTCACCTACGGGTTGTAACATTCTCTCTGCTCCGTCCTTGTTCTATCTTCTTTCCTCCACTGGAATGACACTGTGAGAAGTGACATTCTGCATGAAGGAGTTTCCCTTACACAGAACTTGCTAGAGTGCAACGGTTAGACGTTGGAGCCTGGAAAGCTATGTGCGCCTATTGCGGTTACCACAGAGTCAGTCCCAAAAGCTTTCTTCTTTAACAGACGTAGCACTGCAGTGAATCCCTCCGAAAGCACACTTCCCTCTCAGTGTTGGAAGCGTTTTAGACGCATAAACTAAATGCGGATCACCACTGGTAGTGAACATCCAATATGTGTTTGGCAGACTTAAGCGCCATAGCCTGCCCTTTACTCACAGTACCTAATGTGCCCCTAGTCCGTCCGTGTTCTACCTTCATTCCTCCAAGGAGAAGCACTGTTATGAATGAGTACGCCCCTGAAGTAGGTTCCCTGAGCAGATACCTTCCTCCGCATCCCCTCTAAGGGGCCAGTATGAGACTCTTCCTGATTGCTCCCCAGACACATCCTAGAATTTTCACCTGAGCACAGATGCATCCCTGTCGTGAGAACTTACTGTAGCACAGTTCCCTCATATATTGGAAGTGTTTTGAGAAGAGGTAGACACTGTGGAACATCTCCGGTGTTGTAATTCCAGTATGCATCATAGAGTCCTATGTGCCTTACCCTGTACTTGACTCACGGTTTGCAACTTTCTCTCGGTCCGTCCTTGTTCTATCTTCTTTCCTCCACTGGAAAGACACTGTGAGAAGTGACATTCCACATGAAGGAGTTTCCCTTACACAGAACTTGCTATAGTCCAACGGTTAGACGTCGGAGACTGGAAAGCTATGTGCGTCTACTGCGATTACCACAGAGTCAGTCCCCAAAGCTTCCTACTTTAACAGACGTCAAACTCCAGTGAAGCCCTCCTAAAGCACACTTCCCTCTCAGTGTTGGAAGCGTTTCAGACGCAGAAACTAAGTGCGAATCACCACTGGTGGTGAACATCCAATATGTGTTTGGCAGACTTAAGCGCCATAGCCTGCCCTTTACTCACAGTACCTAATGTGCCCGTAGTCCGTCCGTGTTCTACCTTCATTCCTCCAAGGAGGAGCACTGTTATGAATGAGTACGCCCCTGAAGTAGGTTCCCTGAGCAGATACCTTCCTTCGCATCCCCTCTAAGGGGCCTGTATGAGACACTTCATGATTGCTCCCCAGACACATCCTAGAGTTTCCACCTGAGCACAGATGCATCCCTGTCGTGAGAACTTACTGTAGCACAGTTCCCTCATATATTGGAAGTGTTTTGAGCAGAGGTAGACACTGTGGAAAACCTCCGCTGTTGTAATTCCAGTATGCCTCATAGAGGCCTAATTGCCTTACCCTGTACTTGACTCACGGTTTGCAACGTTCTCTCTGACCGTCCTTGTTCTATCTTCTTTCCTCCAGTGGAAAGACACTGTGAGAAGTGACTATCCGACTGAAGGAGTTTCCCTTAAAAAGAACTTGCTATAGTCCCACTGTTAGACGTCTGTGAATGGAGAGCTATGTGCGCCTATTGCGGTTACCACAGAGTCAGTCCCAAAGCTTCCTTCTTTAACAGACGTAAGACTGAAATGAATTACACCTAAAGCACACTTCGCTCTCAGTACTGGTAGCGTTTTGGACGCAGAAACAAAGTGCGGATCACCACTCGTGGGGAACATCAAATATGTGTTTGGCGGCTTAAGCGCCATAGCCTGCCATTTACTCACAGTACCTAATGTGCCCGTAGTCCTTAACTGTTCTATCTTCATTCCTCAAAGGAGAAAAGCTGTTATGAATGAATACACAAGTGTAGTAGGTTCCCTGAGCAGATACCTTCCTTCGCATCCCCACTATGGGGTCTGTATGAGACACTTCATGATTGCTACCCAGACACGTCCTAGAGTTTCCAACTGAGCACAGAACCATCCCTGTCGTGAGAACTTACTGTAGCACAGTTCCCTCATATATTGGAAGTGTTTTGAGCAGAGGTAGACACTGTGGAACATCTCTGGTGTTGAATCTCCAGTATGCATAATAGAGGCCTAAGTGCATTACCCTGTACTTCACTCACGGGTTGCAACGTTCTCTCTGCTCCATCCTTGTTCTATCTTCTTTCCTCCACTGGAAAGACACTGTGTGAAGTGACATTCCGCATGAAGGAGTTTCCCTTAAAGAGAACTTGCTGTAGTCCAACGGATAGACGTTGGAGACTGGCAAGCTATGTGCGTCTATTGCGGTTACAACAGAGTCAGTCCCAAAAGCATCCTTCTTTAACAGACGTAACACTGCAGTGAATCCCTCCTAAATCAAACATCCCTCTCAGTGTTGGAAGCGTTTTAGACGCAGAAACTAAGTGCGGATCACCACTTATGGTGAACATCCAATATGTGTTTGGCAGGCTTAAGCGCCATAGCCTGCCCTTTACTCACAGTACCTAATGTGCCCGTAGTCCGTCCGTGTTCTACCTTCATTCCTCCAAAGAGAAGCACTGTTATGAATGAGTACGCACCTGAAATAGGTTCCCTGAGCAGATACCTTCCTACGCATCCCCTCTAAGGGGCCTGTATGAGACACTTCATGATTGCTACCCAGACATGTCCTAGAGTTCTCAACTGAGCACAGATGCATCCCTGTGGTGAGAACTTACTGGATCACAGTTCCCTCATATATTGGAAGTGTTTTGAGAAGAGGTAGACACTGTGGAACATCTCCGGTGTTGTAATTCCAGTATGCATCATAGAGGCCTAAGTGCCTTACCCTGTACTTGACTCACGGTTTGCAACGTTCTCTCTGTCCGTCCTTGTTCTATCTTCTTTCCTCCACTGGAAAGAAACTGTGAGAAGTAACATTCCGCATGAAGGAGTTTCCCTTAAACAGAACTTCCTATAGTCTATCAGTTAGACGTTTGAGACTGGAAAGCTATGAGCGTCTAATGCGGTTACCACAGAGTCAGTCCCAAAAGCTTCCTTCTTTAACAGACGTAACACTGCAGTGAATCCCTCCTAAAGCACACTTCCCGCTCAGGGTTGGAAGCGTTTTAGACGCAGAAACTAAGTGCGGATCACCACTGGTGGTGAACATCCATTTTGTGTTTGGCAGGCTAAGCGCCATAGCCTGCCCTTTACTAACAGTACCTAATGTGCCCGTAGTCCTTCCCTGTTCTATCTTCATCCTCAAAGGAGAAACGCTGTTATGAATGAGTACGCACCTGAAGTAGGTTCCCAGAGCAGATACCTTCCTCCGCATCTCCTCTAAGGGGCCTGTAGGAGACACTTCATGATTGCTACCCAGACACGTCCTCCACTTTCCAACTGAGCGCAGACGCTTCCCTGTCGTGAGAACTTACTCTAGCACAGTTCTCTCATATATTGGAAGTGTTTTGAGAAGTGTTAGACACTGTGGAACATCCCAAGTGTTGAACTTCCAGGAGGCATCATAGAGGCCTAATTGACTTACCCTGTACTTCACGCACGGTTTGCAACATTCTCTCTGCTCCGTCCTTGTTCTACCTTCTTTTCTCCACTTGAAGACACTGTGAGAAGTGCTATCCACCTGAAGGAATTTCCCTTAAACAGAACTTGCTATAGTCCAACGGTTAGACGACTTTGAATGGAAAGCTATGTACGCCTATTGCGGTTACCACAGAGTAAGTCCCCAAAGCTTCCTTCTTTAACAGACGTAACACTGCAGTGAATCCCTCCTAAGGCACACTTCCCTCTCAGTGTTGGAAGCGTTTTAGACGCAGAAACTAAGTGCGGATTACCAATGGTGGTGAACATCCAATATGTGTTTGGAGGGTAAGCGCCATAGCCTGCCCTTTACTCACAGTACCTAATGTGCCCGTAGTCCTTCCCTGTCTTATCTTCATCCTCAAAGGAGAAACACTGTTATGAATGAGTGCGCACCTGAAGTAGGTTCCCAGAGCAGATACCTTCCTCCGAAACCCCTCTAAGGGGCCTGTATGAGACACTTCAAAATTGCTACACAGACACGTCCTACACTTTCCAACTGAGCACAGACGCTTCCCTGTCGTGAGAAGTTACTGTAGCACAGCTCCTTCATATATTGGAAGTGTTTTGAGAAGTGGTAGACACTGTGGGACATCCCATGTGTTGAACTTCCAGTATGCATCATAGAGGCCTAAGTGCCTTACCCTTTCCTTCACCTACGGGTTGTAACATTCTCTCTGCTCCGTCCTTGTTCTATCTTCTTTCCTCCACTGGAATGACACTGTGAGAAGTGACATTCTGCATGAAGGAGTTTCCCTTACACAGAACTTGCTAGAGTGCAACGGTTAGACGTTGGAGCCTGGAAAGCTATGTGCGCCTATTGCGGTTACCACAGAGTCAGTCCCAAAAGCTTCCTTCTTTAACAGACGTAGCACTGCAGTGAATCCCTCCGAAAGCACACTTCCCTCTCAGTGTTGGAAGCGTTTTAGACGCATAAACTAAATGCGGATCACCACTGGTAGTGAACATCCAATATGTGTTTGGCAGACTTAAGCGCCATAGCCTGCCTTTTACTCACAGTATCTAATGTGCCCCTAGTCCGTCCGTGTTCTACCTTCATTCCTCCAAGGAGAAGCACTGTTATGAATGAGTACGCCCCTGAAGTAGGTTCCCTGAGCAGATACCTTCCTCCGCATCCCCTCTAAGGGGCCAGTATGAGACTCTTCCTGATTGCTCCCCAGACACATCCTAGAATTTTCACCTGAGCACAGATGCATCCCTGTCGTGAGAACTTACTGTAGCACAGTTCCCTCATATATTGGAAGTGTTTTGAGAAGAGGTAGACACTGTGGAACATCTCCGGTGTTGTAATTCCAGTATGCATCATAGAGTCCTATGTGCCTTACCCTGTACTTGACTCACGGTTTGCAACTTTCTCTCGGTCCGTCCTTGTTCTATCTTCTTTCCTCCACTGGAAAGACACTGTGAGAAGTGACATTCCGCATGAAGGAGTTTCCCTTACACAGAACTTGCTATAGTCCAACGGTTAGACGTCGGAGACTGGAAAGCTATGTGCGTCTACTGCGATTACCACAGAGTCAGTCCCCAAAGCTTCCTACTTTAACAGACGTCAAACTCCAGTGAAGCCCTCCTAAAGCACACTTCCCTCTCAGTGTTGGAAGCGTTTCAGACGCAGAAACTAAGTGCGAATCACCACTGGTGGTGAACATCCAATATGTGTTTGGCAGACTTAAGCGCCATAGCCTGCCCTTTACTCACAGTACCTAATGTGCCCGTAGTCCGTCCGTGTTCTACCTTCATTCCTCCAAGGAGGAGCACTGTTATGAATGAGTACGCCCCTGAAGTAGGTTCCCTGAGCAGATACCTTCCTTCGCATCCCCTCTAAGGGGCCTGTATGAGACACTTCATGATTGCTCCCCAGACACATCCTAGAGTTTCCACCTGAGCACAGATGCATCCCTGTCGTGAGAACTTACTGTAGCACAGTTCCCTCATATATTGGAAGTGTTTTGAGCAGAGGTAGACACTGTGGAAAACCTCCGCTGTTGTAATTCCAGTATGCCTCATAGAGGCCTAATTGCCTTACCCTGTACTTGACTCACGGTTTGCAACGTTCTCTCTGACCGTCCTTGTTCTATCTTCTTTCCTCCAGTGGAAAGACACTGTGAGAAGTGACTATCCGACTGAAGGAGTTTCCCTTAAAAAGAACTTGCTATAGTCCCACTGTTAGACGTCTGTGAATGGAGAGCTATGTGCGCCTATTGCGGTTACCACAGAGTCAGTCCCAAAGCTTCCTTCTTTAACAGACGTAAGACTGAAATGAATTACACCTAAAGCACACTTCGCTCTCAGTACTGGTAGCGTTTTGGACGCAGAAACAAAGTGCGGATCACCACTCGTGGGGAACATCAAATATGTGTTTGGCGGCTTAAGCGCCATAGCCTGCCCTTTACTCACAGTACCTAATGTGCCCCTAGTCCGTCCGTGTTCTACCTTCATTCCTCCAAAGAGAAGCACTGTTATGAATGAGTACGCACCTGAAATAGGTTCCCTGAGCAGATACCTTCCTACGCATCCCCTCTAAGGGGCCTGTATGAGACACTTCATGATTGCTACCCAGACATGTCCTAGAGTTCTCAACTGAGCACAGATGCATCCCTGTGGTGAGAACTTACTGGATCACAGTTCCCTCATATATTGGAAGTGTTTTGAGAAGAGGTAGACACTGTGGAACATCTCCGGTGTTGTAATTCCAGTATGCATCATAGAGGCCTAAGTGCCTTACCCTGTACTTGACTCACGGTTTGCAACGTTCTCTCTGTCCGTCCTTGTTCTATCTTCTTTCCTCCACTGGAAAGAAACTGTGAGAAGTAACATTCCGCATGAAGGAGTTTCCCTTAAACAGAACTTCCTATAGTCTATCAGTTAGACGTTTGAGACTGGAAAGCTATGAGCGTCTAATGCGGTTACCACAGAGTCAGTCCCAAAAGCTTCCTTCTTTAACAGACGTAACACTGCAGTGAATCCCTCCTAAAGCACACTTCCCGCTCAGGGTTGGAAGCGTTTTAGACGCAGAAACTAAGTGCGGATCACCACTGGTGGTGAACATCCATTTTGTGTTTGGCAGGCTAAGCGCCATAGCCTGCCCTTTACTAACAGTACCTAATGTGCCCGTAGTCCTTCCCTGTTCTATCTTCATCCTCAAAGGAGAAACGCTGTTATGAATGAGTACGCACCTGAAGTAGGTTCCCAGAGCAGATACCTTCCTCCGCATCTCCTCTAAGGGGCCTGTAGGAGACACTTCATGATTGCTACCCAGACACGTCCTCCACTTTCCAACTGAGCGCAGACGCTTCCCTGTCGTGAGAACTTACTCTAGCACAGTTCTCTCATATATTGGAAGTGTTTTGAGAAGTGTTAGACACTGTGGAACATCCCAAGTGTTGAACTTCCAGGAGGCATCATAGAGGCCTAATTGACTTACCCTGTACTTCACGCACGGTTTGCAACATTCTCTCTGCTCCGTCCTTGTTCTACCTTCTTTTCTCCACTTGAAGACACTGTGAGAAGTGCTATCCACCTGAAGGAATTTCCCTTAAACAGAACTTGCTATAGTCCAACGGTTAGACGACTTTGAATGGAAAGCTATGTACGCCTATTGCGGTTACCACAGAGTAAGTCCCCAAAGCTTCCTTCTTTAACAGACGTAACACTGCAGTGAATCCCTCCTAAAGCACACTTCCCTCTCAGTGTTGGAAGCGTTTTAGACGCAGAAACTAAGTGCGGATTACCAATGGTGGTGAACATCCAATATGTGTTTGGAGGGTAAGCGCCATAGCCTGCCCTTTACTCAC